>NW_003852398.1:8078396-8098345 GCF_000181295.1 Otolemur garnettii | reverse complement strand
CCTTAGCCGCTTGAGCCACAGGTGCCGAGCCACAAGTATCTCTTGAAGTATATTCCACTGGGCTTAGTGTGATGAAAGTAAGTTTATCTTATGTGGTGGTGTATATGGGGGCAGAGGCATAGTCAGAGAAAGCTTTCTGGAAGTGACATCTGAGCTGGGGCCTGAAGAATGAGCAGATGCAACCAGGTGAAATTGGAGGGGGAAAGCTCATATGAGGTCTTGGGCAGGAAGAAGTCCAGTGTCTAGAGGGGTAGGGAGGAGGTCAGTGCATCTGGAGCACAGAGGCTGAGGCTATGATGATGGCACTGGGGTCAAGCCTCACAGAGGCTGAGGCTATGATGATGGCACTGGGGTCTCATTACTACCCTATGAGAAAGCAAAGACCACTGAAGTGCTGTCAGCAGGGGAGTGAGGAGGGGTTAGAGAGACACCCACTTGGAGGATGAATTGGACAGGGAGAAGAATACAGGGAGAGGTCACTGGAGTGGTAGTAGTCCAGGCGAAGCATGGCAGCAGCCTGGCCTCAGAGGGCGGTATCAGAGAGAGATGAGATGCACTGAGTGTCCATTTAGGGGGTAGGGACTGACACGGGGTTGGGGTAAGGGAAAGGTGTGTCCAAATGGCGTCAGCCTCACGCAACAGAACAGGAGGTCAAGCATTTTCTAAGCCTAGGACATTGGTGGCCACCAGGTTTGGGGCGAAGACCAGGTGAGGATCCCAGACCAGCCACGCACTAGCTCCAGGACCTTGGATGAGTTACACAGCGCTTGGTGCACCTCAGTTTTCTTTCCTGAATAATGGGAATATTAACAGCTCCTTTCTTAAGAAAAGGATTATAACAAAGAATGGTGTCTAGCACAGTGCCTGTCATATGAAAGATTCTAATAAATGACAGCAGTTACCATCAGTATTAGTATTCTCTTTCCCAAAGCAAATGCTCAGATTCCCATTAAAGCTTCTGATCAGAAATACCTTAGGTGGAATTTCTGACTTCCAGAATGCAAGTATACAACGTGGTCATAAATCTAGGGCCTCAACTGCATGGTAGATACTGCAGATCTATGTATTTATCACATTCTTTTTTCCCCAGAATATGGCAATAAATCTCATTCTAACACACCAATACATCACAGCCATTTTCCGACAAGTGCAAGTAAACTACTTGGAGGAAGGGCAAACTTCATCTAACACATACAAATTTCTGTGGTCTGTCCATGAAGAGAGAGCATATTACGGCTAAATTCTAGACAAGTACTCCTCACACCTCCAAAAGTCCTACTGGCATTGAACTGCTATTACATGGGTGGACTTCAACAGTGTGGATGGATCTCTGGCTTATATAGAGAAGCTTGATTCGAACACCAGGCATAGTGTGAGAGAAAGGGGAACTGAAACAGGAGTGAGGGGAGAGGTGTGTAAAGCACTTAGCATAGTGCCTGGGACCTAGAAAGGGACAATACACAGGGGCTCAAGTTTGCCACTGCTGGGGGGTCATGATGATGTGGCTGTGTTCAGGAACAAGTCTCGATATGAGGGTACTGTAATCTCTAAGAATGCTTTCAGGGTATTTAGATAGTATATTTGACTTTAATCCTCCTCCCCTTCCTCCTTATCCCTGTCTCTATATAAATAACGGCAGAAGAAAACAATTTACCCCAGTTTGGAAGACAGAGAGAGATTTGTTCAAGATGGCTGACATATCTACTGAACCACTGCATGACAATGACGTGGAAAAATGTCATCGCTGGATGTATAAAACCCTGTAGGCAAGACAGAAATGGGCGTCCAGGGGAAAGGTGCAGACATTCAGAATAAAGGGGACTCAGGTAGACAACCCAGCAGCAGACAGACACAGGCTCTGGCTCCAGAGCAGACAGGCTGCAGGTGAGGACGGTGACTGATGCGGAGGGAGGCACTCAGTGTCACTGCTGCACTTGGCACATTGATGATGGGAAGTCAGCACCCCCAGGTGCTGACCCAGGACATCAAAACAGGAAACAGGACAGACTGTGAGCATGCACCTGCCCAGAACTCTGGCTAGAACTACTGTCTGGTGAGGACACATCTCAGGAATACAATAAAACTTACGGATTCTCACACTTCAGAAACTTGGTATTTTTGCCATTTTAGAAAGCCTTAAGGTGATCTAAGTAGACTCTATGAAGGAAGGCTTGACAAGTAGGACAAGGGAGACTTAAGCTGCTACAAAAAAGCAAGCATTGTACACATACTCAACAACTTCAAGAGCTCTCCTTCCATTCAGTAAGCTTCCTTAACCATCTCTAATGGTCACAACTTCACTTTCGGATGTATATAATTTTAAACTGTAGTGAATGGATGTCTTTTTGTAAATGTCCGATAATCGAGACTTTCCATAGATGCACTTTGTCTTTACCTTTGATGCAAGGTGCTCTGGTACACAAGATGGAAAGTGACGTTTAAGACCCTGTTCTGTGCTATTGGTTTTCATTCTTGTCCTAATCATGATAGCAAAGGCTACCACTCACAGAGCACTTTCCATGTGCCTTGTGCTGTGTTGAAGACTTTGCAGGCAGGGCACAGGGACTCACACCTATAATCCTAGTACTTTGGGAAGCTGAGGTAGGAGGATGGGTTGAGGTCAGGAGTTTAAGACCAGTCTGAGCAAGAGCAAAACCATGTCTCTACAAAAAAGAAAGAAAAGAAAAACTAGCTGTGCATTGTGGCAGGTGCCTATAGTCCCAGCTACTCAGGAGGCTGAGGCAGGAGGATTGCTTGAGCCCAGGAGTTTGAGGTTGCTATGAGCTAAGATGACACCACTGTACTCTGGCCTAGGCAACAGAGTGAGAGCCTGTCTCAAAAACAAATAATTTTCATACATGACTTAATTTAATCTTATTATTTTTACCCTTTTAAAAAAACAAGCAAACTGTGATTAAGGATTGAGTTATACGGCTTTGGTTACCCAGGTAGTAAGTGGTAGATCTGGGATTGGAACTAGACTGGGATAACTCTAGGGCCCAGGCTCCCAGCAGATGGTAATACAGTGGGGGAGGATGAAAGATAAATAAAATTGTCACACAATAAATGATAAGTGTCAAATGAGATGCGGATGATAAATGCTAACAGAGGGTAATAGCCCTTGGTAAGTGCTATTGGCTGGTTTGGTAATAACAGGTTTGCGCTGTTCAAGTCGTCATCTTGAAAAAGTATGATGGCAGCCTAGGGCTTAAGAACAAGAAGACTTGAAATGATGGACTGTTTCTGAATGGTGGTTCTACAGTTTGTCATACTGAATGCCATATGTCCCCAGCTCTTTGTGCTGAGTGGGGAGTCCTGAGGAAGGAGGTGATTTCCGATAGCTACAAATCAACAGTCAAGAAAGACCACATCTTTGAATATATTTTATACTATTTCTATTCAAATAACATCCCTGAGAGCAAAGGGGTGGGGGGAGAAAAAAGAAAGAAAAACTCTAATCTCCTAGACACATAAACTTACAAAGTATCTTTATCATCTGTTAAAAAAAAGTTAAAAAAAAAAAACATCGGAAGCAAGAGTCTTCAGATTCTTTTATAGCCTAGCCTATCTTGCAAATACCAACCATCATATTAAAGGTATCAACAAGACGAGGGTGATTTAGTCCCAACCTGAAGATGTGAAATAAACTACTAGGCAGGCTGCATTAAATCAATCCTGAAATGAATCTTCCAGATATCAAATCTGGGCTTTTCAGGACAGTTTTATTTGCTAATATGCCTAATAAATTGAAACCTGCCAGTGTTGTCATGAGATGTATACCTTGAAAAGCATAACTGATATGAAAATGCCAATCTGCAGCAAGCAGGCCGGGGCAAAGGACGGGGCTGTGAGGAGGAGGGTATGGGCGGGTCAGTGGAGTCCTGGCTGGCCCGTCCGAATGTCCAGATGGAACCACTCAGCATCCCCCAGCACTGTTGTCATTCTTGAGTTACAGGAGCAAGAGAAATGCAAGACTTTCATCTGAAAGCAAACCAGCCCGCAGGGCTGGGACAATTCAACCCTAGTAAGTTTTACCTTTTGGAAAACTTTAAAAGATGATATTCTGGTTTTAGCCCGCAGCATGTCTGCTAATTTGTTTCTTATCATTTTAAGTGAAGGCCTCTTGAATCACCAAGAATTTCTCTAAAATCAAGTTTTCTTCCACTTTTTCTGGGCTCCCACAAAGTTTGGGGTTGAAGCCTTTCTTGGCACTTACCTCTACTCAGTTTCCTATTGAATTCTAAATGGTTAGTGCCTGAAATCAAAGATTTTAGGCCCATCCATCTCTCGGGAGGAAGAGGAAGTCAGAGCTGGCTTCAAAATCTGGCTTTGCCTACTTCCTGGGTTAGATCATTTCACCCCTCCCAGACTTATTCTTCTTAGCTGCCTAATAGGTAAAATCTTTCTATTTTTCCACAGAGTTGTTTTTAGCATTAAATGGGACATTCTTTGGAAAATGCTTAGCCCACTGCTCGGCACATAGTAAGTGTTCAATAAACTTGAAGTGTAGTATTTCTGCACTTTACCTAAGTACTTTCACAGTAGGAGATACGGTTCTCCTTATCATAAAAGGATTTGTTCCTAAGTAGAGAAGCTGAAATTCAGTCTCTGACTTGACTCAAGTAGAGTGAGGAATTTTTTTTTTTTTGACTCTCACTCTGTCACTCTAGGTAGTGCTCTGGTATTAGTCCAGCTCACAGCAACCTTAAACTCCTGGGCTCAAGCAATCCTCCTACGTCAGCCTCCCAAGTAGCTGAGACTACAGGTGCCCACCACAATACTCAGCTAATTTTTCTATTTTTAGTAGGATGGGATTGTGCTTTGCTTGGGCTGGTCTTGAACTCCTGACCTCAAGTGATCCTCCTGCCTCAGCCTATCAGGGCTAGGATAAGAGGCGGGAGCCATGATGCCTGGCCCTAAAATTTCTATGTTAAAGTTCTCATCCACCCTGACAAAAGGTTTATGGAAAGGGCACAGGATTTGGACTTGGATGAGTTGAAGATCAAGTTGCCAGATCTATTTCAGTTTCCCAGCACCTCTGAATATAACTTTCCTTATTCACATAATGGTGATAATAAAAATACTTATATCTCAGAGAATTTGGTCCAGATCAAAGACTGGTCCAGATTTGGTCCAGATTAAGACTTATTTATATGAAAAGAGTCTGTAAACCATCCATCTTTGGACCAATTTGTAACATCTTTTGGTACCTAGCACTAGGCCTGGTATATAGCAAGCAGTCAACTGAGAAGGTGTCACCTTTCCCTCTGGTCCACTGCATTTGCATCATTTTCAGTGTAAGTGGTTTGTAGGGGAGGGAAGGAGCAAGGCCAGGCTAGTCTCCAGGGAGATCACATGACCCAAGCCTGGCTAATCAGACTGGGGCATCCCCTAGCAGCAATGATTGGTTTAGGGAGGGGCACATGACCCAGCTGAAATCACATGACCCAAGCCTGGCTAATCAGATTGGTGCATCCCCCCAGCAGTGATTGGTTTAGGGAGGGGCACATGAACAAGCCAGGCCCAATAAGAATAAGTTCCGGATCTTTTGTGGGAACTATTAGAATAAGCAGCCCTTTTTGTCTGCCAAACTCCATGCTGAAGAGGTTAAGTGTGAAAATGCTGGGGTGTAGGAAAAGTCCCAATGACTTTACTGAGTCACTTGGTCCAGTCTTGCCCGAAACCCTTTAATTTTTAGTTTTATAAGCCAGTAAGTTTTCTTTTTGCTAAAGCCATTTTGGAGTAGGGTTCTAGTATCTTCAAATAAGAATCTTAACTATATTTCAACAAGTGATATGGTTTGTTTTTAACCTTGGTCAATACACTGGATGTTAAAGTATAAACATTTATACAAAATATATCTGTGTGTGGGGATTTCTTTTTGAGGAAAAGGAGACAGAATCATTAGTCTGCAATAGATTTCTGCTTACACACAAACCTCTTTTTCTTTTCAGGCAAACTGGCTTCTGCCCTAATCTTTACTGTAATTGCACTCTGAATCTATTCATTTACTAAATCTAAAACCTTTTAAATCATTACATATTCTCTTTGACCTTCCCTGGGAGTCCTGAATTGCTGACTACCAAGTGGGACCACACAAACGACATTCGACATAGAGGGACTTGCTGACTGTTCTGGGTGTGCCTTTCAAGGCCTCTGGAGGTTGTGGCATCACCAGAGTGTAGAATCAGAATGGTAAATAGATACCATCTTGCTAGCCAATTCCTAATTCTTAGTGGTGGCTGTTTGGAGGTTTGTTCTAAAATATATTAGAAGTCCAAGCCCAGGCTAAGTTGAAAAGTACACACAAATGGAAGAGGCAGCTATGGAGGTGCTGCTGGTCCTCACAAACATCTAGGGCAGGGGTCCTCAAACTTTTAAACAGGGGTCCAGTTCACTGTCCCTCAGACCATTGGAGGGCTGGACGCAGGCCCCGGGGTAAGTCAGCTGCTAAGCAGGACAGGCAGCGGCGGCAAAAACACCCAGCAGGCTGGATAAATGTCCAGGTGGGCTGCGTGTGGCCCACAGGCCATAGTTTGAGGATGCCTGGTCTAGAGCTAGGATTTATCTGTTTAGACTTTTAATTGTTACTAGGTTACCCTGAGGGAGTGTGGGGCCCAAGAAAGTAAGTCATACTAAGTGAAATTATAAGACATTGGTTGGTAATTTACATCTTTCCACTGACCCTGATACCATGTCCCTAATCCCAAGATCTTTAGAAGGAGTTTAGGCATTTGTTCTAGGAAAGTGAAACGATGATCCATTTCCCTCAACCAGGACAAACCCCAGAGAATAGACTAGAAGTCGATTTTGGGATAATTCCTAAAGAACAGTTCCATGATATTATCTGCATGCAAATTTTCCTGAACTCAAGAAGAGGGAGGATGGGCAATGAAATGAGTTGTCCCAACTGATATCTATACAATTCTCACAACATATTATGCAAGAAAGTTGGTATCAACCAGCTTGCTTAATCCAAACCATAAACCGCCATGAGTGGAACGCACGCTTGATGTTTAAAATACATGTGTGGTGGCTCATGCCTGTAATCCTAGCACTCTGGGAGGCCGAGGCAGGTGGATCATTTGAGCTCATGAGTTCAAGACCAGCCTGAGCAAGAGTGAGACTCTGTCTCTAAAAAATAGTTGGGCATTGTGGCAGGCACCTGTAGTCTCAGCTACTTGGGAGGCTGAGGCAAGAGAATCACTTGAGCCCAGGAGTTTGAAGTTGCTGTGAGGTATGACGTCATGGTACTCTACTAGGGGCAAGAAAGTGATACTCTGGCCTCAAAAAAAAAAAAAAAGTGTAAACTGATTTCATGTGTGTTTGTAGAACACTAGGCTGGGAATAACAGTCTAAGCAGTGACCACAGTTCTGGGACTATTTGGCTGGGTGACCAGGATGAGTCTCTCAGCGTCTCAGTTTCATCATCTGTGAAATCATTATAATCATGCTTGTTTATCCCAAAGCATTGCGGTGTGGGTCAAATGAGAAATGTGAGAGTGCATTGTGAAGCCAGGAAGCGTTACACAAATGCAAGGTGTTATATGGGCGGGTGCGCGCTCTCTGTATGTGCACAAAGACACAGCTTATGAATAATGCACGAGCTCCCTGTGTCTCCGATCCATTTTGATCAATAATCTCACCTCCACGCTCACACAGAACATTAGGGACAAGCATCTTGGATTAGTGCTTTGACAATAACTACGATGGCATTGAAGAATAGTGTTGCAAAAAGGAAAACAAACAGGAAACTGCTGACAGTTGCTTTAAGCCACAGACTCTATCTGAAACCAAACTCCTCGGCGAATCCCCGAGCAGTAATTCAATAAGCAAAGCCATTCACTCGGTCTTACTCCCCCAGTCCTTGGTGGCCCAGCAGCACACATTCTGAAGGTTCACTTTGTTATGCACAGTCCCCCATCCTAGGACTAATCTTTTTATAATGAACTTAATCCAGTTAGAACTCCCTAGAATGGCCACATGTCAAAGTAATTGGATAACGGCCTGAGATTTTGTAATTATTCCCTACTCCTCAAGCAGAGCTGGTTGGAATCTGCCCACCCCTCCTATCACTGACAACCCTTCCCAGTGATGGAGCTAATGCCAAAGAGCTCTGTCTTGTGGGGCCGGGTGTTAGCAGGAGAGAACTGCGAGAGAGAAAGGGAAGATAGGTAGGAAGTCAGCTGCTCCTGGTAGACAATCTGTCTCTCTTAATAGGCTGTGCCTTGCAATAAAGAAATGCAGACTTCTGAAGGCGTAGGTGTCTCTGCACCATGGGGAAGAACAATTAACCCAGTTGAGAAAATGGTTTTGAATGACTTTGCAGCTGCTGGGGCACTGCTTCCCTTCTCATTTTCCAATTTACCTCCCCCCACTCTCCAGAAAGAATGCCATCCTGTCCCTATTACCCGGCAGCAAAGACACAATGCCTCCGTCTAGCCCCAACAATGCCCCGAAGGAGGATGTGTGGGTTGAGTCAGTGATTATGGAATAAAGATACCCAAAGTGTTCCCTAAAAACAGAAGAGTCAAGTGCACAAAAAGTTAAAGGGGCAACTTCCACCTGCCAGCTTGTTCTTTGATTATTCACGGGTGGAAGTTATTATCAAGTTTGGGCTTGCCACCCCCTGAGCTATTGTGTATGGGGACTTGATAGCTTTTTAATGTCACTTGTACCGCTTACTTACTCAGAGGTGAGAGGGGTGGCCCCATTTAGCAAACCCAGGTCAACAGTGAGAAGGGGCTGCACCTCCAATTGTCCACGAGTGTATCAGAACCCCAGCTGGGACCGACGGGGACACTTGAGGAAAGATGGAGGGAAGAAGAGGCCCCAGGTGGTCCCTCTCCAGCTCAGCAGATCTACAACACGGATGCTCAGCTTACGGAAGGGAACAGGATCCTGGTAAAACTCGCAACTTATATAAAGGGAGGGAGATGCTGGCAAAATCTGCTCACGCTACCCAACGTCATACCACACTGATTCACACCAAAGAGCTGCTTTAATAACTGACAATGCAAAATTTCATTCCAGAGAAGAAAACCAAAGGGAGAGGAGCAGCTTCTCGACTGGTGTCAAGGAGCGTCCCACTGACACTTCCTGGCCTGGCTTCTCCTCAGAGGGTCTGTGTCCCTCCCCTCTCATCGGAGGCTGCGGATTCTGCCTGGAGCACTCTCCACATGCTTTACTTTTAATATGCTCTAAGTCTGTTTTCAGTTATTCCAAATATATCAATACTCAAATAGAAAAAAAAAATTCCCTGACTGCCTTAGGGCTAAACTGGGGTGCGTCCCCCCAACACGCAGATCAAAACAAATGCATATGAGGCTCTGTGAAGAGGCAGCCAGCATCTCAGAGAAACCCGAAACCATGTAAAAAGCAAAGAGGGCATTGGTTCCATTCGGCCCAGGCCAAATCTCCCTTGATTTGGTCTAATCCCTGGGTTTGCGTTTATTTTCATGATTGGATTAGAAATAAGATTTTCCTCCGAGGCTATGCACTTGGAAGGTTCTCTGAATACTGTTTCTAAACTTTCTGTTACAAGAATAGCTGCGCTCTATGTATTAAGTTTTATGTGCGATATTCTCATCGCATTCTTAGAACAATGCTACGGGGAAGTCCTGTTTCATGTGTGTGGCAGAATGAAGGCTCTGAGATATGAAACCATTTCTCTAAGTTTATCCAGAGAGGCTGTTTACAGTGAGGCTGTAATTGGGATTTGTGTCTGGGCTCCAGACCACCTCGTGTGTTGGCCCTTCACTCTGTCCCACTGCTGCTGACTTGGGCCTGAGACCCACAAGGGAAGGGGCTCAGCTGCCCCAGCCCCTTTCCCCTAGAGAATGAGTCCTGCCCTAGGTCCAGAGAGCAGATGCCACCATGGGGCAGCACCATGGTAGGGGACAGTGAGCCCTGACTTCCCAAATGCCCACAAATAGGCCAAGCTGTGCTTCCTCCACCGAGCCACCCTTCTCCCCAGGGGCAGCCACTTCCAGGGAGGGTTTTCATGGTCCCATAAGGGCTCCCCAGTGTTGCTCACACAGCACAACAGTGACATCCAGGGGAAAGGCTGGGTGATGGCAGGGACTGCCCGGCCCCAGCGTCTTCTGCAGGTTTTGGGGCTAATTTGCAAGTTCACAGACCCTCAATCACCAGAGGACGGGCACCTGGGGGGCTTATAGACTAGCACAACCCCCTCCAGACCACTGCAGCTTGCCTGGGGTCTTTTTGCACCAAGCACATGCCTACTCCCCAGCCCAGCCATCTCCCTTCACTCCCACCCCAACTCTCAATGGCTCCAAGGTTCAGGGAAGGCACTTCCAACCTGACCTGGCTGAATATACAGCTGTGCCCCTCCCCTCCACACACCTCCACTCACAGAGTCTTATCAGAGAGCAGGATTCTAGAAGTAAAAGTTAGTTCAGTCCTTGCCTCAAAGGGGAAAGGATTCACAAGCCAATCCCGATGTGCAGAGGTGTCTTACCGGTGTTACGTCCTTCACTAGCATTTTATAACATTCACTGGGCTGTCTCCTTGGTTCTGATCTGCATGGTAAAGAGAAGGGGTTGTCTAGAGAAGGTAGAGACACACCCCGCACGCAGGGAATTAGACAGGACACACACAAACAGAGAGAGGAATGCATAAGTATTTAAGCATCTGAACAGAAACCAGGGGCAATGTTGAACTGAAAGGTTAAAAGAAAAATGCAACAAGAGAAAAAAACAGATCCTTGCCTCTGCCGGGGCCACTTCCTAGGGAAGGAGTTGGACCTATGCTCCCCATCCCTGTCTGCAGCCTGTAGGTGTCATCTCCTCAGACTGGGCTTCGAGAAGTCCCTGGGGTCCCTTGGGAGCTGTGGGGCGCGCTGTGTCACTGTAGTCTGGGTGTGCGCACACCACTCCCACAGGCCCTGCTCACTACTATCTATGGCCAGGAGGTGGCAGCACAGAGATGCTGTGTAAGACTGGCCTGAAAAGCAGTCTAGAAAGAAAACCTCTTGGGGGTGGAGCACATTCATAAGAGGAACTTTACCTAACAAATGCAAGCAGTATAACCTGGTTCTTTGTTATACTGGATTCACTCTCAATGAATCCCCGATAACAGACAGACAGACAGATAGATAGATAGACAGATCCTGGCGGGTGCTGCTCTGCAGTCCTGCCCGGGTCAGGGAACTGTATATTGGTTCATCTCCCAGTGTTTGGCTCACATCTGTGGCCTGAGGCTGGGCAATAAGTAAGGAGGCTGAAAGGCAGTTCCTGTTGACCTGGGAGAATGGCAGGAAGGAAAATGCATGGGAAAATGCATGGGAAACTAGCCAGCCCATCCTCCAGAGGAAGGGTGGTGAGTAGCCTCTGTGTGCCCCTTCCTTCTCTCCCATCCGGATGGGCCATCCGAGTAGCAGGCCTGCCTCATCTGGAGCCTGGGGTATCATGTGGCACGTGGCGGGTGTTCACCCACCATCATGACTCCAGAAAGGCACTGGAGCTGCAGAGCTGGGCTGAGGCTTTGGAGGCTTAGAGAAAAGAGTCAGAGAAAGAAGTGGCTCAGTTTGGAGCAGGCAGATTAAGGTGTGACGTGATTTAGGTCCAAATAGAGGACAGAGCTTCTTCTTAGCCCCTAAGAGGAGTCATCATAAGGGGTGGGAAACGCTTTGCAGGGAGAGCATTAAGTGGTGGCATCTTCCCTTTCTGGAGACTTTTTTTTTTAAAAAGGAGAGTCTGGTGGGATGTTTACTGCACAATACAAGGCTCAGAATTTCTCTCCCCATTGCATTAGCAGAAGTTTCTCTCACCAGCTCTTGCTAGCCATGTAAGCCTGATACCTAAAATACACAAATGGGAACAAAGGACACAGAGACTGCGAGAGCTCTGCTGTGCAGGCCGTCCCTGGGGTTGTCATTCTTTTGCACAACTTGGTCTCAAAGTGAACAACTCTGGGCTCTGCTACAGTGGGTTTGGAAACTGCTGTTGAGGACTGGTTGTCAAGGCCCAGAATTTGGTCCTGGCTGGTCACCTGCTTCGTCAATTTTGGGTTTGTGTTCCTGAGCCATCAGGGGACAAGCATGGACTAGATTAGGAATTCCTGCCCCTGCTGTCCATGAGACCACTTTGCCCAGCTTGTTAACAGTGCGAATGCCTCTGCCCCACCTGACCTCTCCAGCATCAGCCTTTCCTGGGCAGCATCTGAGCATGTGCACTTTTGATGAGCATGTTTGGGGACTGTGACGGACAGGACAGTATGCCACTGGACAAGCTGACCTGTGAGGTGAAGAAAACTTTGCTTCAGAACCTTGTAACGCCCTTTCTGAGTGACCCAAGGTTCTGAAGTCCTGCTTTTAACCCCAGGCAAAGCTGACTGGGCTTGCTCAAGATAAGCTTTCCTCCCAATAAATGTCCTCACAGTATAGGCCACAGAGAATCCCAGCAGTCCCAGGGACTGTCCAGCACCTCTATAGACACGCCAGGAGAAGGAGACCAGGAGAAACTGAAAGCAGTGGGGGCCTCTGAGAAGCTTCATAACTATAGGATGTCACATGCAGGTGGATCCATAAAACCCCAACGTGGGAAACATGCCTCAGAGGTGTTATCACTCCTATTATAGCTAGCCCATCCTCCAGAGGAAGATTCCTTCCAGAATCTTTCAAAACATGTGCCATGATGACTATATACAGGAGGCTAAAAATAGCTGACTAGATTGGGTTAACAATAACAACAACAAAACCCCACAACAATCAAATGAACCACAGTGGGGTGAGGCTTTGTTTGGCATAGGTTCAGAAGCCAGTGTGTAAGGCAGAGTCTCAGCTAGTTAAAATCACCCTTGAAAGTCCCTTAAACAACCTGTAAAACAGAGTATTAGATGACTTTAAATATATATTTCTGCTGTGGTCTGAATGTTTGTATTCCTTGCAAAATTCATATATTGAAACCTAATCACTAATGTGATGGCATTTGAAGGTGGGGCCTTGGGGAGGTGACTAGGTCATAAGGGTGGAGCCCTCATGAATCAGATTAGTGCCCTTATAGAAGAGATACCAGAAGAAAGCTAGCTGCCTTGTCCCCTTCACCACACAGCTATACAGCACCATCTATGATTTGGGAAATGGGCCTTTATCAGCTATTCAATTTGCTGAAGCTTTGGTCTTGGACATCCAACCTCTAAAACTGTGAGAAATTTCTGTTGTTACAAGTCACCCAGTTTATGGTATTCCTTATAGCGACCCCCTCTGTATAGTAATATGTGCACATTAATATATGAAGCAAAGGTGGGAAAACTTCTTCTTAAGGGCCAGATAACTGAAGGGCTAAACTACAACTTGAACTTTACCTTAGAAATGAAAACAATGTAACCTAAACCCTCATGTTAATCTCAAATAAATAAATAAATAAAAATAAAACCAAAAAAAGAAAAGGGGCCAGATAATTACTGTTTTATGCTTTGTGGGCTATACAGTCTCTATTGCTACTGTTCCATTCTGCTGTTGTAGCTAGAAAGCAGCCATAGACAATACACCAGTGAATGAGCAAAACTATGTTCCAATAAAACTTTATTTATGAAAATAGGCAGTGGGCCAGATGTGGCCCAAGGGCCACTTTCCCAGGCCATAGTTTTCTGACTTCCATTACAAAACATAATAAAAAAGGAAGATCCCATTTTATAGAAAAACACCTGTCTCAGAACACCACTAGGGAGGAATAGTGGTGGAATAGATTCAAGGTTTCCTTTGCCGCTCACTTTGGACATACATTGACCAGTACAGCAGGTGAAATTGATAAATGATTTATCTGTCTCTCACTGCTCAGCACACAGAGTCACATTCCTTCAGTTGAGTATTACCCTTCACAATCCAATATATGAATCAGTTATAATATATCCTGTAGATTTAGAGTATGGCAGGAAGGGGAAATAGTATACAAGTCAGGTTTTGTCCCCCTATCTCAGGAGATAACAGTCATAGAGAGAGATTGGCCCAAGGTAGAGGATTAGGTCAGAATAGCCATCTGCGAGGAGACAGGCACTCAGGAGCACTGCCAGATTAGCACCACTGTTTTCTTTATAATGGTCAAACCACAAACATTCTTGGGAAAACCTTACAGAAACTTGGCCTAGCATTTAGGGCATAGTGACTTAATGTCAACGGCAAAGCAACATCTGATTCCCAGCTGTAAATGATGCTTATTAGTAAGAAAAATATTGCTTTAGATAACAGGAAGGAGTCACCATTTGGTGAAAGAATCCAAGAAGTGAGTTCCTGGTCTACTCCTTATGGAAGGGAGCCCTCTTTATGATAAGGGGGTTCCTGCTGGCCTATAATGGGATGACCCAGGCCTAGTTCTGCCACTGTCTCTGTGTATCTCTATGACACTATCTTAGATAGAGACCCCAGACAAAGAAAGATTTAGGGCAAAGGGTAAACAGACCCACCACCTAAGGTCCCTGACACACAGGGCCATTATGAGTGTGGAAAACAAGCCATGTAACCCAGGACAAACCTGGTGGGAAAGGCCCCTCTGACCTCTCTGGTCACCTTCTGTGTGTCCCCAGCACCCATGCTTAATGTCCAGGAGCCATACCTTACCCTGCTTAAACTTGTTTCAAATCTTCTGGTGTTTCTTGGGAGTAGGAGGCAGCTCCAAAGAGGTGGGGAAATAGATTTAATGAGAAATATTCCCCCAAAGTTCCCAAGTGCTATGGGTTATAAATGAAGCCATGAATCATAGGGTCGCCTGTAATATTTTATAAGTGGTGTTGGGAAACTGCTTCTAATAAACTTGGGGGAAGATGGATCACCTTTCTGAAAAAGCAAAAAGGGATGTTGCAGGCATAAATATATGCAAAGACCAGATTCTGATCCATCTCGAGGTAAGAAGCCAGGCCTCGCCCCCCTCCCCCGGCGCTCCTGGCACTCCCGGCGCTCCAGGCCTCGCCCCCCTCCTCTGGCGCTCCCAGTGCTCCAGCTGTAAGGGCTTTATTACTGGCGCACGTGTACATTTCAGGCTGACTGTTGGCACCCGGCATCACATCTGGAATTACTTGCCCTGCACCAGGCTCTGTCACCCCCCGAAATTCCCCCTAACATTTCCCCTCCAGTCTCAGAGTCCTCAGAGCTGTCTTTGTGGGGTAGGGGGGTGGAAGAAGAGGAAATGTGGAAAAGGGAAAATAATAAAAAGAACAAAAGGAAAAAGGAAAGACCTGGAGAGGAAGAAAGGGCAAGGCCAGAGTAGCCAGGAATAGACAAGTAAGAGGGGCAGAGAGAGAGCAGAGAGGATCTCCGCTCGGACACTTTCTCCAGAGACTCAGGAACTGTTACAGAGATTATTTGTGACTCTTGTTAAAGCAGAGCAAGGCAGCCTTTTAATCGGAACCGTTGTGATAGGTACAAGGACCATGGCAATGGGGTTTGCTGGAGAGGAGAGAGACTGGGGTCAACCCCAAATATAGCAGGGGGCAGGTGGGGGCTGATAGGCAGGAACAGAGTGGGGGTTCGTGTATGGAAAATGACTAAGGGGAAACCTTGGGGGTTGGGGGGGGGTCTGGCTAAATCCACGTAGCAGGATCTTTGCTGAAGATGGGTCGGGCTGGCTAAACCTCACCTGGGGATGGAGGGGTGAGAACCCGATCAGATCAGGCGTGAGGGACCTGATGAAACAAACTTAGCAGGATTTTTGCCAAAAATGGAGGCCCAGCTGGGAAGAGGAGAGAAACGTGTTTCTCTTCCCACTACCGCGGCTATGAGCAGACTGGCGTGACTTTCATTCATTCACTCTGCAGGTCTTTCTAAGGAGTTTATCCGACCTGCATCATCAGGCTGTTGTGAGGAGTTTGAAGAAATAGCAAGTGCCTGGCAAAGGGCCTGCTCTTACTGGAAGGGCTACCGTGATGGATGAGGCAGTTACGCTCAAGGAGCCTGCAGTTTAGTGGGAAAGAAAGAAGCAGCTAGAGTCTCATCTTGCTTGGCCTGTGCAGGGTCCTCAAACTTTTTAAACAGGGGGCCAGTTCACTGTCCCTCAGATGTTGGAGGGCTGGACTGCAGGCCCCGGGACGAGTCGGCTGCTAAGCAGGACAGGCAGCAGCGGCAAAAACACCCGGCGGGACAGATAAATGTCCTAGGCGGGTTGCATGTGGCCCGCGGGTCATAGTTTGAGGACGCCTGGAACTGAGTCCACAGAGGCAGGGACTCAGCTGCTTCTCATCTATAAAGTGAAGTTAATGGTAACTACTTCACAGGGTTGTGGCAATTAAGTGAGATAACTGGTACAAAGCACCATGCGGGTCTCTAGGCGCGCAGCAGCACTTGTAGCTGGCAGCCCTGCTGCAGAGCCCAGGGCCCGACACGGCCACAGCAGATGCTCACGGTAGCCTTGCCGGGCGGATGGAGGTGCTGATTGCATATTCACACCCACACTCTCTTTCGGGCTCCATCATTTACTCTCGGCCCAGGGAATTGGGGCAACAGAATCAAACATTTACTGTGCACAAAGAGCTCTCATACATAAATATTTATTTGCCCTTCAAAATGTTTTCCCTGCTGCTGGCAGCTGAGCACCGAAGAAATGCTATATTTAAGCATCTGAGTTGACGGCTTCTAGAATACAGTCATAATGGGCCCCCAAATAGGTTTTTGCCTGTGGAGCCGGGAGCTGAGAAAATTTTACTTCAAAGGTGTCATTTCTGCTCCTGGGAAACAGGTGTCACTCCAGAGCCCAACAATTCAATGAAAATTTTCTTATTCAAGACGATCAAGCAAAAGAAAGGCGGCAGCAGTGAGTGGTGGTAGGGGCTGTGGCCCTGGTTTCTCCAAAGGAGTTGACCTTGGGCAGGTTATTTACCTTCCCGAGCTCTAACCACTCATCAGGAAACTGGGAATAATAACTTTGAAATTGCCAGGCTGGAGGAGAGGCACAGACACAGTGGACAAGACGTGGGAGAAGTGTATGTGGCACACACAGGCTTTCGCAAAAGTCTTAGCCTTTATTATAATTATCTTTTAGAAACACCAGCTTATTTTGGAGGGAGCCTGGGGAGCAAAGACACAAGGAATGTCCGAGAGCAGTTATTTTCAGGTGGGCTGCGGTATGCCGTGTGGCAGGGGTCCTCAAACTTTTTAAACAGGGGGCCAGTTCACTGTCCCTCAGACCGTTGGAGGGCCAGACTGTGGGCCTCGGGACGAGTCGGCTGCTAAGCAGGACAGGCAGCGGTGGCAAAAACACCCGGCTGGCCGGATAAATGTCCTTGGTGGGCCGCATGTGGCCTGCGGGCCGTAGTTTGAGGACGCCTGATCTTGGGTGTACCACAAAAAGTTTTAAAGATCATTAATTATTTTCGAAAAAAGTTCAAAGCACAGTAAGTACATTCTTTTCTTTTCTTTTCTTTTTTGATCAACACAACTGAAGTATACCACATAGAAGTTTAACTCTAGTTTCAAGTGTGCCATGAGATAAAAAGGTTGAAAAACGTTGTCCAAGAGTAAAGGAGGAATAATCATGTCTAACACCTATAAGATTCCCGTCTCATAGCTTTAAGCTGATCAGCCTTCTGCAGACTGGGATCCTATCAGTTAATAGGCATCAGACTTGGAGTTAACTATTATCAGCTCCCTTTACAGATGAGACAGCCAGTACTTGAAGGCAGAATATAACCTTCCCAAGATCATCTGAAGCCAAGGCTCTTGTCTCCAAAGCCCAAGATCTTAGCACTCAGGGACTTCAAAGCCACATACCAGGTGGGGCCTGGTAGATGGGGTAGGAGAGAGAAGTGGTTGCCAACTACAGCAATTGTTTGGTAAACTGATGAGAACAGGGTTTATTTCAAAGGGACAGTTCTAGGTGATTTTTGCCTTGAGATGACCAGATCTCCTTTTTCAAGCAAAACCAAAATTCTGGGTTTTTACTGGTGACAATTTAAAGAAAAACAATTGACTATGTGACACATCTGACCTCAAGCCCAAAGCCCTTCAGGTTCCAGCCTCATTCCCTGGACTTTTCCTGGAAAGACTAAGACTATCTTCAGGGGTTCTGGAGATAGGTGCCAGCCCTGGTCAGGGGGCTCAGCCACCCAGAGGCACTCCTGGATTTCCGGATGGTGGGGGCCCAGCTCACCAGGTGTTTCCTATTTAATTTTGACGTGCATGTTTTAATAAGAGCAATTTATAAGTCTGACATTGTCAATGGTGGGCTGAATGGCTACTCAGACTAATACAAAGGCTGCCAGAACTCATTAGCAAATCAATTGGGTAGTGTGGTGTTTTTGAAAAGAAAATTAGTTTTCTATTTTTGCAAGTTAGACAGCAATGCTCCCCGGAGGCTCTCCCTAGGGGTATGCTGTAGGCAGCTTGCCCTCTCTAAGTTGTGAATACTAAGGGTCAGGACTAAACTGCTTCCCATCCTCCCAGGTTGCCGGCATTGACTGAGCCCCTTCTGTGTGTCAGGCTGGTCTAGGCTCCGACGTATAAACATAGGCTCCGGGTATCAATCACGACGACAGGTGAACTAGGGCCCGCAAGGGGCAGGCTTGGGAAATGTAGTACGGTGGGATCAACTTCCAAACCCTTGCTGAGCTCAGAAAGGACAATGGGCTTAGGATGGTGGCCAAAAGTTCAGGGTAAGAGCTGGGATTTTAAAGACGGGGTTCAGGTGAGGAAGGGAGGTGACACCCAGCAGAGTAACCACAGGGAAGGGCTCTTTAATGGAGAGTCTGTTTAAATTTTGTTTTGTGACATGTGATGGAGTCTCCCTTCTTTCCTCTTCCCCCTGCCCAACAAATTCCACCATTAGTGGCTATGACTTCAGTCTGGGATATCATGGCTGTTGAATCTGGTCTTACGGTGCTCAAGGATGAAGAGGAGAGACTGGCTGTCGAGGACTGGTCCTGTCTGTGCCAGCAAAATGGAAGGGCAGAGCTCTACTGGATGGGTACAGCACAAACCCTGGATGCAGCCATACCATGCACAAGGGAAATTCATTCTGAGTTTTAAAGAGAGAGAGAGAGAGAGAGAAATAGACAAATGGCACCCCATAAAACTAGTAAAGAAACAATAAACTTTCCTTGAGAGAAATCAAACTCTGCCCCACCTCATTCCAAATGAAATGGTTGTTTATCATTCACCTTATCTATACCTACTAGTTAGAAGTAACATTAGAACAAAACTCATCTCCCCAAACAACTCATTGTTCCAAAGGGCATAAAAAGCAATTAAAGTCTCTGAGAAACCAGACTACAAGAAAGTCAAGGTAAAGATGTTTTCTGGGTGGGAGATGAAGACAGTGCGGGAGACCTGTGTATGTTTATGCAGGTTCTGGCAAGACTGATGCAAAGTATGTTTGAGGAGGTATTAAGGTTCCTTTAGAGAAATCAAATTACCTTTGACCTGCAATGAGAAGGCTCCACCAGCTGGTCCACAAAGAACCAGAAAGGAGGCTGGTCTTTGGGAAGCTGGATTTTGCAAAGATTGCTGAGATACCCACAAGGTCAAAGGCCCAATGTCACTTCATTCTCTTCAGCTCAAGGCAGATATTTTTGTTAATCTCAGCTCCTTTTAAAGTGTGTTGACTTTGGAACTGGATGTGGAGGACTCTGGGTCTTAATGCCCTGTAGATGGAAGTGTCTCAGGCTTTAATTTGTGCACACATCAGTGGAGGATCTTGTGACCCTGCCGATTCTGATTTGGGAGGTTGGGGTGGGACTAGGTTCTAAATTTCCTGCAGGCTCCTAGGTGACTCCAGTGCTGGTTGCTCCCAGGCACACTTGGAGTAACCAGGGCTTAGCAAAGGTCGACAAGCCTGGGTTTGCATCAGACTCACTTGCGAGGCTGGTTAAAGCGTTTGGGTTCCTGGGCCCTGGACTTGAGGTTCTGATGACAAGGTCCTGAGCTGTGTATTCTTTATTTCTTTATTTTTTAGAGACAGTCTTATTTTATCACTCTCGGTAGAGTGCCATGGCGTTATGGCTCA
>NW_003852398.1:8065430-8078299 GCF_000181295.1 Otolemur garnettii | reverse complement strand
TTGTTGTTGCAGTTTGGCTCAAAAAAAGTTTGGTGGTGGTTCGAACCCACCACCCCCGGTATATAGGGCCGGTGCCCTACCCACTGAGCCACAGGTGCCGTGCTGAGGTGTGTATTCTTAACAGGCTCCTCTGTGGTTTCCTGCACCCTCCACAGTGTATGTGTGTGGCCGTGGGGAGGACCCAAGGTGCTACGGCTCCTGGTCTTGGTTCCGCTGCTCATTCACTGCACCCCCTTGGAAAAGTCACTTAACCACTCTGGGTCTCAGGTGGTTCAGCTCACAGATGGAGGCAGGGTTCCGTATAAACAGCCTAGTTTAGTTAACTAAAGGTTGTTGAGTGTCTCCCTGTTTTAGGATCATCACCAAACCATTTCATTTTCTCTCCCCCTACCCAACTGTCTTTCTAAAACTTTTTGAGCGGTTGTTGAGAACCACGACAGCTGTGGGACACTGGATGCATGGGGCATTCTGATCCCTGAAGCATTCTACTCAACCATGTACAGTCAGTCGCCTTACAAGCTAGTGATTTTCAGCCAGTGTGTTGTAGCACCTTGGTGTGCCATGAGAGGACCTTAAGTGTGCTGTAAAAAAATGTTAAAGAACATTAATTATTTTTGAAAGAAATTCAAAGCAATGTATATCTATTTTTAATTCTTTTTTTGATCAACATAATTTAAGTGTATGTGGCAGTTTTACTATAGGTTCAAGTGTGCCATGAGATAAAAGAGGTTGAAAAACAGTGCTCTAAGCCATTTACTCACAGATTTGAAGGAATTAGGACATAATAAAATACACTTAGTACAAAAAGTTTTTTAAAGCTCTCAGAAAATCTTCTAGTGGTGAGTAAGGGCTCAGAGGACCTCATTATGCATGGACATAAGTTTATCAAACTGGGAGAATGATAGATTAATAGTCCACAGCTTGGGGAAACGCTACATGGTGCTTATATTTTCAAGATATATTCAACGTCCAGCTGGCAGTTTTTTGAGAATTTATTATATGTCAGGCACTGTCCTCAAGGTTTTACATGCATTATTTCTTTTAATCCTCATACAAAACCCTTGTTATATAGGTATTATCATCTTCACTTTAAAGACAAGGAAACTGAAGCCCGAAGAAGTTAAATAATTTGCTCAGTGTAAGCCAACTGTCAAGTGGAAAGCTGGTGTTCAAATCCAGAACTCTGTCTGCAGAGACTATGCCCTTAGTCACTGCATTATACCCCTACCTTTCTCACCTACAATCCATGATAATTCTTGGATATAGACTGGCCAGATTTTTACTCCTATAGAGAGAAGAGGAGGGAGGTTAGAAGGTCACCTGCCATGGGCAGTTCAATCAGCAGTGTTTTGCAGGGAGAAGGTGTAGGGTCTACTGACATTCTCTTTATTCTGTCTCTCCCCCTCCTGATAAATAATCTAACCATACACCTTAGGTCTCCTTCCTACCCATGGCTTAGGAATGAAGTTCCACTATGAGTGGTAGCTTTTATAACTTCCACCGAAACTCTTTTGAACGGGGCAGGCATTGCTAATTGATCTTAGCTCTTTCCTGCCCAGAGCTGAATGGGGCGGCACCACCCTCCCTTGCAAAGGACTCCAGGCAGGCACAACAAATCGATTCAGGCTAAGATTTGAAAAGAAAGTGGTTGCCCTTCAGCATTAAGTCTTACAGGTACTGTAGCAAAGTAGAAATAAATAGTACGCGTCTGGGAACCCGGAAGCCTGATTTTAATCCTGGCTCGGACATGAATTCAATTGTGACCTTGTACCAGTTACATCTCACTCGGGGCCTCCATTTATCCATCTGCAAGTGGGGGAGATGGCCTGTGCCATGGAGAGCTTAAAGTCTCTCCCAAGGCAAACATCCCAGGTTCAGACGGGCATTTAAAGCCTGGGGGAGCACATCAAGGGCAAGAAAGGCTCTGTCCACATTGCTATGACTGTGTGACCAAACTTTACCAAACTTGCTTAAGAAAATACCCCTACCATTCTGGAGAGCCCAGTATGCCTCATCGTCTGTGCCCTTGCAGGATAAAGTATTGGTAAGTAGAATAAAAAGCAAACAGCACGTCATTTGTTCAAATTATGAGACAACCTGGCAGAGCCTCCACCCTCCAGGCTGTCTGGGGCAGGTTGTTTCTTGGGAATAGAATCTCAGGTGCGGGGCCAAGAATCCATCCTTAGTGAAGAAGGAAGAGGGTTTGGAACCTAGAGAGCACAGCTGCTTAGTTCTGTAGCTCCCAGGCCTTTAACTTTTTATTTTCCTTTCTTTTTTTCTTTTAAGACAGAGTCTTACTCTGTTGTCCTGGGTAACGTGCTATGGCATCATGGCTTATAGCAACCTCAGACTCCTGGGCTCAAGCAATCCCCCTGCCTCAGCTTCCCGAGGAGCTATAGCTGGGACTACAGGGGCCCACTGTCACGCCTGGCTAATTTTTCTTTTTTCAGTGGAGATGGGGTCTCACTCTTGCTCAGGCTGGTCTCAAACACTTGAGCTCAAGCAATTCTCCCACCTCAGCCTCCCAGACTGCTAGGATTACAGGCATGAGCCCATGCGCCCAGCCTTTGTTCTCTTTTCTACGCTGGGAGTCAGCTTGGAGCAGCTTCTCTTCTGTTGAGCTCAGACATGCAAGACCCTGGCTGTGGCTTCGCTTGCCCCACCCCGGATAATAACAGGTAACAATTACGGAGTTCTCGCTCTCTGCCAGGCACTGTTCGTTGCCTGGGCCGTCCCAACAATCCTGTGAGGTAGGAACACTTACTAGCCTTACTTTGGAGTCAAGGGAATTAAGGTACAGACAGATTAACTTGCCCGAGGCAACGCAGTGGTGAGAGGCAGAGCCAGGGTGCAGTCACAGGCAGGCAGACTCCAGAGCCCTTAATTTTAACCAAATAACATGTCCAGTGGCTCCAGAGAGTCTCCCCCATCCTGTCATACACTGTCTGTCCGGCTTGTTTAAATGTCTGTCTTCTCTGTTGGATTATAAACTCTAGGCAGGCAGGGCCACGTCTTTCTCATCCTGCACTGTCCCTATGGCACCTGGCAGACTGCCTGGCATGCAACAGTCGGAGCTCAGTGACCCTCTGATGAACGCAGGCAAGACTCAATAGACAGGGAACAGAAGCGAGCAGTAAGAGTGGAGGGGCAAGGTCTCCTCTCTGAGTGATCAACTTTCTGAAAGGAAAGAATTTAAATATATTTATTAAGTGCCTACTATATATCAGGTAGGCATCTCCAATGACTGGTTTCATTAACTGACATGATACCCCAATGAGGTACAATTTCATATCTCTTTTAAGTGTGGAGGAAACTGAGGTTCTGGGACAGCGGTTCTCAACCTGTGGGTGGCGACACCTTTGGACGGTAATAAAGGGTTGCGGCGTTAGGAAGGTTGAGAACCACTGCTCTAGGGGCACACTGTCCAACATCGTACCAATGTAAGTGGCAGAGCTGGGCGTCACACTCAGGCCTGACTCCAAAATGTTATAAATGATGTGATCATTCACGTCATTCCATGGCAGGAGGTGTGTTCCTACTCCTGTGAGTTCAAACAGAAACTGTCCTAGCTAAGCAGGCATTCGTGGGTTGGACGATCTGGTTTGGAAGGAAATAAAGCAGCACATTGTAGTAAAATGTGGCCACTTTAAGTTGCTGGTGCCTTTGCCAAATTAGTTAGTTACGTGTCTCTCCACTGTCTCCGTCCTCTCTCCACCATCTGTCCACAGAATTCTCTCCCAATTCTAATGGTCTGTGACTCTGTGGCAGAAACAGCCCCAAAGAGCAGGAGAGTAGTGCTGTCCTGCTAGAGCTGGTGCTGGCGAGGAAGCACAGAGAAGGCAGGGACGCCACCCTTGGACTTTTGTTTCTAATTTCTCCTTCCTGCCTGAATCTCGTGAGCTCAGGACAGGAGCTGGTGGCCACTTCTTCAGTGACCCAGATAATGCTCAGATTCTAAGACAGCGCCAACAACCCAAAGCCAGGTTGGAAGGAAGCCATCTGGGGCTCCAGAAAGGATCCGTAGTCACAGACCTAAAGAATATTAAATCCAGATGCTCAGAGCATCACAAGGAAGAACTGGGAGCTCACAGGTGTTCCGTTTGGCCCATGGGCTACTTTAATAATGAAATTTAAGCAAAAAATCAAAATTTCCAGCTTTTGTTGGAGGAAAACAGGGAAGATCTGAAAACAAAGGGGCTATCCCCAAAGGGGTAAATATTAGATGGTACTGCATGGAGTAAAAATCTGGTTATAAGTAAGGAAAATATAACCAACAGCTGGAAAACCCCGGAGGTCAATCAGAAGGCAAGGCTGGTTAGACCGAAAGATGAAGGAAGCCATCCAAGGCCTGTTTTCCTTCTGTTTCTACTTACTCCTGGGATAGTGGCTTCACTGTAAGGCTGGCTTCCCTCTTGAGGGAAATGGCAATTGTGTTTCCAAACTTCACACCTACACTCTGTACCACTGAGGAGAAAGTAGCCTTTATGTGTGCCAGAATTTCCAGGAAAGAGTGTGAGCTTTGAGCTGACTGGGCCCCCTGAATGAATCCTTGTGGCCTTGGGAAGCTCATGCCCTGGGGGTTGGTTTAAACCTGGACTATCTGACAATAATATTAGCAAGGTATGTGGGGTTCCCTTGATTTGTTTAAATCACTTAGGGGAATGGCATGTGGCTTGGGGTGAGTCCCATCCTGAGCACACAGCTGCTACCCAGTGGGTGAGGGGCAGGATCCACATGGGAGAGACAGCATCATTGTCCAGTAGATCCCCCTGTCGCCGCCTTTGCTGGGCACATGCTTCCCAATTCATCAGAGTCCCTACCGCCTTCCACTGACATCTGGCTCATTTAAACCATGCCTCTCAGGTATTAGGCAATGAATCTATTTCAAGCCCCCCAATTAAATAAAAGAACAGGCAGGCACTAAGAAACACACAAAAGGCAGCTGATGAGTCAGGACCATTTCACAGATGAGAGTCAAGGCCTAGGGACCTAGGACATATTCCACGGTTGCCGGTCAGCCAGGGAGAGTGAGCTCCAAATAGCCTGGAAGAGCCAAGACTAGGGCCCAGAAAACTTTGCACTATGTACGTGTGGGCAAGCTGGTCATAGTCCTGAGGACTTGTGATCCACACGGATGGGATAAATCCAACTCAAGGCTTCACTTGCACTATATGTACTGACAGAAAGTGATGGAGAAATTAAGTCAATTTAGCTTTCAAACGCAGGGGAAGCCTTTAATACGTGCAGGGCTGCTGTTTTAAAAATGAAATCCAGTGCATTTTCTGCCCGAAACAGGGTTGAACAAACATAAATAGGGTAAAAATCTCTCTCAATGGTTTGTAACGGTGTCTTGAGATCAAGGCGGTCCCGGGGAGAATGTGGGTGTGAATTTAGCTGTAGTGTGCCACATACAAACCTACGAACACGACTATGTGGTCTGTTTGCCAGTGGAGTCAGCAAAATGACAGATACATATATAGCGGGTATCGGACAGAAGAGTTCTGAGGATGACATTAGATGAGGAAAGGCAGGCGTAAGGGGCACCCCCTAGAAGATGCTAGGCACCCCTGGAGTCAGAAGGGGTACTGGGTTTGGATGGAGGCGTCAGTGAGAAGGGAGAGGAGGGACCCAGGGGAATGGGGATGGGGATGGGTGCTGGAGCTTCACTAGTGTGCTCAGGGTTAATCTTACTGTAAGCAAATGAAAAGGTGGCCCTGTAATTAGGAAAGCTCTGGGACTAGCACTAGAGACCAGGCAGGAAAGCTTATGGCAAGAAACTGTGCCTTCAACATGGGCAGTAAGGATGGCTGGTCATCTAACAAGCCATTGACCTTGAACAACTAACTCCCTTCTCCTCACCTGGGTAATGAGGAAGGCGTCTATGAGTCATTCCTATCATCCCCTCTGACTCAGAAAACCTTCATCTCCAGAAAGGACTGTCATTCCTTATCTCCCTTTCCCTCTTCATTGTTGAAATACCCAGTTAGGGATCAATGCATCTTTGATTGGATAAAAGCCCTGGCCATGAAGAATCTGCCAGGTAACAGGACACAATTACTGACGACTACACAGGTGCCTGCTGCAGACAGAAACAGCCAGCAAATTCACTCGTTCACTAAAAATATATGTAATTATATCTCGTTCCAACCGTGTACCAGACATCTTTGGTGTTAATGATGAACAAACATGTAATGAAAACAAAATTTACCAAATCAGAAGCTATACACAGACCTTGACCTGTCTCTTGCCCCAAGACTGAAGAGGCGGATGAGTGTAAGAGATGAGAACTAACATTAATCAAAGATTAATCAACATTCATCAGATAATACAAGCAAATATAAAACTACAATAGCAATCAGTGCTTTGCAAAAGAAACACAGGGTGTGAGAGGAGTTTAGAGAAGAGAAAATTGATCTAACGTGGAGGCCAGGCATTTGAACTGAGAATAAAGTGGAGAGTTACCAGAGAAGAGAGCCTTTCATGCAGAGGGAACAGCATGTGCAAAGGCTCTGTGCCCGGAAGAAGCAGGATGGGTTGGTAGAACTGGTGGTGCTTAGTGTGGCTGGAGAAAAGTGTAAGGTGAGTCTGGAGAAGAAAAAAATCAAGGGGCCTAACTATATGCACACTTTGTACCATGGTAGGAACTTTTATCTTTATCTTAAGAGCAGCAGTATACCATTTAAGGTACACGTGTGTGGGTGTGAGTGTGTCTGTGAGTGTGCATCTATGTACATGTGCTATGTGTGAGAGAGAGAGACAGAGTCAGAGGCCGCTAGTTTGAGCTGGGCTTTAGAAACATCAGTCTGGGTACTGCATGGAGAATGGATGGGGCAGGCCAGGGTGGTGTGACTGAGTCACAGATCCCAGTGATTTTGCTGACACCCTTACTGTATAGGACTGCAGAGTCTCAGCATTCTTGCCGGCAGAATTATGGCTTCTGATCTTCTAGATTGCTCGGCTGTCTATCTGTGGGACTCCTGTTCCCAGTGGAGATCTCTGGCCAGTTTTGGTACTCATGGAGGGTGGGCTGCGGGTGGGGGTCAATAACCACAGGCCTTGGGGCATCTTTCCAGCAGCTGGTGACACTGCAGATGCGGCTTCCAGATGTAGAGAGCAGAGCATCCTGCTCTCCGGCAGGACCAGATAATGAAATTCTGCCTTGGAACTCAAACAGTGCAGGCGCGTGCACACGCACACAACTGTACCCCCGTATCTGTCAGAGACCTTTCCCCCTAACAAATGATGATTTATGGGAGGCTGCTCTATTTCCCGCCTTTCTCTTGCTCTATTTTAGGAGAATATAACCAGACCATGTGTTTTTGCTTAGCCTGACACATTCTGAGCAAGCTTTCTATATTCCATGTGCTGATGAAAGGTCTTTGCTTAAGAAATAAGAGAGAGAGACAGAAAAAAAGAGTGAGCTCAACCCCTATCTTTCCTGGGTGGCTAAAGGGAAGGTCCTGGTCTATACCCTGGAAGTCCCATGGGGTCCCCAAGCAGACATTTTCATGGTGAAGTTTTGGGGTGGGTCAGACTCCCCAGCACCCCACCTTACAGGTGAATCAAGCTGGGAGTATGGCCCTACTGACTCTTTTAGGTTCTTAGACTTCCCAAGCACTTTCTCACTGTTATTCTCACTGCCTGAAATCCTCTATTTCCCACTCTTCAAGTCTTTCCTGAAACTGTCTCAGCACCCTACCTCCTTCTTTATGGCAAGGATCACATGTAGTGATTATTATAGTTTATTTTTGCTTCTTTCTTTCATTTGGCCAGGGGTCAGTAAACTATAGTCCATGGGCCAGATCTGATCCGTTGCCTGGTTTTGTAAATAAAGTTTTATTGGAACACAGTCACTTAGGCATAATTCTTTATGGATTGTCTACGGCTGCATTTGTCAGACAGGGCACAGGTGAGTGGTTGTGACAGAGACTGTACAGCCTTCCAAGCCTAGAATAAGAATATTTACTATCTGGTCCATTGCAGAAAATGTTTAGTGATCTCTATATTAGACAGTCAACTCCGTAAGAGCAGAGACTGAGTCTGTGTTACTCCTCAGGTACCTAGCCCTAAGCCTGGTACTTGATGAGTATCTGTTGAAAGACAAACTCTTCCAAGGGCTAGAATGGGACTGCTGAGTCAATGACCAAGAGGATGACCTTCATCTTTAAGCTTTAGAATTTTTTCTTATCCTTTGTCTAAGAATTGCTTTGTAGTTTGTAGTTAAATCAATGAGAAGATATTTTAGTTTCATGATATAGGGTCTTAAAAAAAAGTAAAAGGCAAAATTTTAATAGAAGGAAAAAAACCCTCCCTCAAACTGGATTTTAAAAGACCAACAAAGCAATAAATATCAACAGTTCTGATTTATAAGACCACAGGGAGTTGTCCTTATGTACAAAAGCAAGCTCAGAGGAGGCAGCCCAAATAGACAGAAGTGCAGGAGGCGGCAGAAAAGCAAATAAATTAAAATTTAAAAAATTCATTAGTTTGGTTTTCCTCCAAGTGGGCCAACTTCCTGCTGATAAATGGTAAGCATTTGTGCAAATCTTAATAAAGCATTTGGGAAAATACATTTGTAGCACATCAAGATTTTTAAAGTCACCTAGTCATGGGAAAATATTAGGAACAATTTAACTGGATTCAGTGATGGAATACTTTGAAAATTATAATTTGATCAGAGACATCCAATGTGGATTTATGTGAAGGAGTGTTTAATACTTAACCCGTTGGAAATAATTTTCCTGGATAAATTATTGCCATGGGAGATAAGAGTGACTGTCCATGGGAGATATTTACATGTACTTTGGAGAGCCTGGGGCATAGTTTTACAGATTATTGGCCAAAAGACATATGAGGGAAGATCAGAAGCCTGCTGAATACACTGTGCCAAGAAACAAACTCATTTCATTTTTCAAGCTGGACAAAAGGTCAGAATCCAGGTGGACTTCACTGTTTATTAATAAATCACACACCAAGGAAATATAAATTCATCCAGTTTAACACAACCGATCTTTGAGGCTTCTGGTGTCCCAATATTTGTTTCAAATCTTTTGGCCCAAATGTTGGAATGGAAGCAAAGATCTAACAAACTGGATGAACGAAGACATTGCAGGCAGTCTGAACTGCTAGTGGCTGGGCCACCAGGAGATCGGCAAAGACGGACCCCCTACCATAACGCAAGTCTATTTTATATCACCTACACACCCTGCACAACACACTTCATGTCTCGTAGGGGTCTTAATAAGTTGCCAGGGAAGATGGCTCTAAGAGATAGGTATGGTTGACGTGTGTAAAAACAGCGCAGAGATCGCAGCCAGGACCAGAATTAGGCCCAAGGTGAGGTGAGTGAGGCGAGTGAGGCATCCAGGCACCCCGGCACCCCCATTTAAGGATGCACTCACTTGCCATTGCCAGCCCCATACTTTCACATCCACGAGAATGAAGCCTCCTTAAATGGTGTATCCTGGGCACCCTGCTTGTCTCATCAGAGTCTAGGCCAGTGATTTTCAACAGGTGTGCTACCGCACACCGGTACATCCCAAGAGAATCTTAGGTGTGCAGTGACAAGTTTTAATGACCATTAATTATTTTCGACAGAAGTTCAAAGCACAGTCAACATACTCTTTCTTTTACTCCTTTGTTTTTGGTCAACATTTAATGTGCCATGGAAATTTAACTGTAGGTTCAAGTGTGCCGTGAGATAAAAAAGGTGGAACAACACTGGTCTAGGCACTACTTCAGACTTTTTGTTCTTCTCAGGACAACTGAGCTCACATGGGGCAATCTCAAAGGGGAGAAACAATTTCTTTCATTTAGAGTAGTGTGGTATGAGAGAGAAAATTCCTAAGATTACAAATGTCCACTGGAAGACAAGATGGTAAGAAAAATCAAGGCAGAAGCCTACTCTCCTAGCACGTAGGAGATAAACAAGTAAGCACCATTGTTACTTAGGTGTGCGAAGTTTACTCAATTCAGTAAGGAAAGGTATGGGAACAATTTTAAGTGGAGCTAAAAAAAAAAAAAAAGAGGAAGATGAATTTTGAGAACATAATTGGCTAAGCAGGAAACTCACAGGCTTTGATGGAACTTTGGCTCTGATATGAACTTGAGGTAGTTATACCATACTAAATTACTTTGCCCACGTAGCTTCAAAATGTACATTTGTGAATTTCACTGCCTTGTGACCAACATTAAATTAGTTCAGGAAAACACAAATTCTGCCTATTCAAGCATGGGTCCCTTGTGGTGTATCTCCTGGTCATCCAAGATGAACTTCGTGCCAAGAGCACTTTGGCATAGTAGTGTTACAAATTGATATCATAGGGACAGAATTCTTCTCTATAACTTAACAGCAATGGCCCCTAGACGTTCTCTCTCTCTGAGGGCAACCCTTCCACTTGATTCTGAGTGGGTACTTCTGGTTTCAAGGTAAATAGCTCAATTATCCTGGGATGTGTCTTCCTCTCCAATTGTGAACTCACACCAGTTCTCTCTCACTCTCTCATCCTACCCTGTTTAGTTGGGAAAACAAGATCTGCTTTCTAAGTCGACCAATGAATGACAAGACCTCAGAGCTGACTGTCTCAGCAAGAAAATAGAAACAATAGCATGTGGTTCTCTTGTCTGAGCCAGGCCAAAGCTGAGGCGGTCGTACTGTGCAGAAGTGCCTGAAGAGATGCTATATTGATTATGAGATACAATGGTGAATTTTATTACCTTCTGGGGAAAAAAAAATAGGAAACATAAAAGCAAGAGTTTTGTGCCAGATGTAAGAACTCAACTCTCTGGTTATCTGATTAGCATCAGAGTCATGTGTTTTGAATGTGAAACACTTGTACGTCTCCCCAGGTGAGCTCTCCATCTCATCTGCACCGTGGATGTCAGCCTTTTATATGCCTGCTCTTCTTAAATGGGACCCAGATGAAGTTCAATCTCTTTCCTACAAGAGTCTGAGGAGTTCCCCGGATTTCTTTATTTGGAAGCAAGCGTGATCTTTTGTAGGAGAAAGGCAAAAGGAAGGGACCTGGCTTGGAAGCAGAGTGACAGCCTGGGTCAGGGGACCTGGCAGTATGGAAGGAGACCAAAGGGAGCTATCACCTTCCTCTCGGTACGTCCCTGGCATGCCATCTTCCTCTCAGGAGGCCACTATGGGCCTGCCCTCCTTGTCTGTACAATGTCAGCCCGGAGGACAGCAGCTCTGTCTTGATTCTATATAGTAAATCTAACAAAGTGAGAGAACCTTCCAGTCACTGCCCTCACTCCCATCTTAAAAGCATCCTCCTATACGTTGTTCGAGTCTGCAAAATCAGTCTCTGGGGACTATAAATATCTCCCATGCCTACACCTTTTCTCTGTTAAGAACTCCACAGGAGGTGCGAGGCGGGGTCAGGTTATGGTACTCCTTTCAGCCTCTTAAGCGTCAACAGTGTCAACTGTTTTGTGAAATGAGGATGGAAAGAGACTGGTGTGCTCTTGTATTTCTGGAAGGAAATATAAACTGGTAATGCCTTTCACTTGGGCAACTGGCAATATGTCTCAAAGGCTCTTAACATGTTTGTGACCTCCTGTTTAACAACTCTACTTGTAAGGAAATGCTCTAACAAAGGCCCCCCAAACGATACCTATAAGGAGGTTCCCTGGAGCACGCTGGATGACAGAATATATTGAAAACCACCAAAATTCCCCAACTGTGGGAGTCATGGTGATACACTACAATGGAAAACCAACAACCTTCGAAAATGAGAATGTTATTCATAAACTTAGAAAAATGCACTCTTTATAAGGCAAAAGGTGGATTTCCAAAGAGTATGTAGAGGGTAATACAATGTTACACATACACGTGTGTGTACGTGTAAGACAGAGAAGATCTGGGGGGTGGGGAGAGCACCAAACTACTACTATTGATTATTTCTAGGTGAGGGATTATGAGTGAATTATTTTTAATTTCTGACATCTCGGTCTCATGTAATGTTTCTACAGTGACTATATAACATTTGTATCGAAATTTTTAAAGCCCTTCTCATTCCTCTGGAAGGCCCATCTCAAATCTTTGAGGGGTTTTCATTCCCTTCCTTGCAGCTGGACCGCTCATAGCACTGTAAGTACAATATTTGGCGTGGTCAGCCTGCACCTGCAGGAAGAATAAAGCCTTGCTTTCCACTTTCCCTCTTAGAAAGCTGGCAGAAACGGTGAGATCTGTGCTCTCCATGCAAGTCTCAGATACTCGTACCTCCTGCTAGCATTTCTGAGCCTGCACCAGATTCTCTTCCCAACCTTCGCTCACCTGCTCTGGCAGGCGTTCACATTCCTTCCCCATGGCTCTCCTAGGGCCTTGGAAATGAGAGTGGGTTTTTAAGATTCCTCAGCATCCTCCTCCTTGAACATAAAGATTAGGAATAATTTATCTCTCCTCTCCCTTTGAATATGTCATTCCTTCCCTCCAAGCATGTCTCTCTCTGCTTTCCCCAGGCAGTGGAGCTGGGGGTACTGCTCAGCACCATCCTTATCTGCAGGCCCAGCGCCCCCGTCTCTCCCTATGCCCTTGTTTGACTGGTACTCTTCTTGGGTCTCCCCAAAGATGTAAATCTTCTCATTTGCCTCTCTCCCTGTTATCTTGGAATTCAAGCTCATTCTCTTCCCAAATAGGGCAGTGATGGGAGCTCCCATCTCCACGCTAGGACAGCAGCAGAGAGAGGAATCTCATCCCTGTCATCACCTTGGCAGACAGCATCCTTCACTGCTATTGTTGTCAACAACCTGACCAGCTTTGGAAGGTGTCTTTGCAGTTGGCCCCACTGAGTGCCTTACAAAGGAAATCATTCTACAGACCTGACTGTATGTCCTTCAGAAGTACACATCTTTTTTTTTTT
>NW_003852398.1:8049495-8064532 GCF_000181295.1 Otolemur garnettii | reverse complement strand
CCTTGCCCATCCTGAGATGGGATCACTCGCCTTCTTCTTGCTAATACGTTTAAGTTCTCTATGGATTCTGGTTATTAAACCTTTGTCGGAGACATAACCTGCAAAAATCTTCTCTCATTCTGATGGCTAGAAGTACACATCTTCAAGGAGCACAACATCTAACTGGGGTGGGGGGCATGACCCAAACCTTACGGGTTCATCCAGTGGCAATCTGGCCATCTTACCCTTCAATTGAAGTTAGTCCTCTAAAGTTAGAGTACCCTTTCATTTATCAATTCCATCTCCTACTCTGCAGCATCTTGGCTACACACTTCTGTAGATCTTTGCCTTCATGAGCATGATGACCTGCTGCATAAAACTCAGGGAAATTTAGTGGCTTTGACTCCGACAGACTTAGGTATGTTCTACCTCTCACTCCTTCTAGCTCTGCAACCTCAGGCAAGTCACTCTACCTCTCTGATCTTCATTTATACAATCGTGACACTATCTACCACATACTGATGCTTTTAGAAGCAGAAGAAATCTCTGCTGGCATCTGTGTCACTGCTGCTTTACTCTTTGGTCTGGAAGGGTTTTGCTCAGAGAGAGAGAAAAAAAATTCAGAATACTTTTCTTTCTTTAAGAGACACCAAACTTGAAATAATAATAATTAATCATTCTGATGCAGAGTCATTCTCATTTTAACCAACAGAGAGGAACAAAGTCATCTGAGGAATGAAATGAAAGAATTGTTGGGAATTTCTGTGTTTGGGTTTATCTTACCCCCTGAGCTGATTCCTCTATTTTCTCTTTAAACAGACACAGTGGAGGCAGTTAAATGAGCCTCAACCTGAATGCAGACAAGCAGGGAGTCAATTTTAGGTTGTGATGAATAAATTATACGGAGGTTTTCAGCTTTAATTTTCTCTTCCGTTGACATGTTGTACCTTGAGCTGCTCACTGGACGAAAATAGGCAAAGCTAACCTGTGCGATCCTCGGCTAGGGCGGTTCTGTGGTTGGCATCTATATTACTCAAAATTGCAGAGCTTTGTGCGTTTTCTTGTTTTTCTCCTATTGAGGGAAGGGGCAGCAGGAGGAGAATCCCCCCTCTCACAGGTCATCCTGAAAACAGCCATAAAGCTATCAGCAAGAAAAGTGAGCGGATGGGGGCTGCTCTGCGCAATCTGGCTGATAAACTCAAACACATCTAGATGGTTTTCTGACAGGTTGGGAGTTGACAGCTTGATAAATGGGAATGAGACACCCTGAATTTGTCTGTGACAGGTGCAGTTTCCATGAACTTGCTTTCTTCCCCTGCAGCAGCCTGGGCTCCTGGAGAGGGGGGAAGGGAATGCTTAGCTCAGGTTCACGTGAGGGCTCCCAAAACAAAATTTCTCATAGCGATGAAAGATCAGGTATCACTCAGATTTCTTCCTCACCATCTTTTTCTGTAAAAACCAAGCCAAAACAAAAATCCAACAAAACTCTCCTGAACTGAGAAAATTCAAGAAAACCTCAAAGTAGAATCTTGGTGAGAGCCCGGTGCTAGGCTGCTTTCTGTCCAAATTACATTGCTTAAAACTGTCACGGCAAGTTGTAGCATTTTTTTTGTGGGTTATCTTAACTCACTCCTATACCCTGACCTATTCTGTTTTATGTAGTTTCTTATTCCAGAAAGATCTGAATAAGAATCTTTGGTTGCATCCCTAAACCAGAAAGATCTGAAGAGCCTGGATGGTCAACACTTGAGCAATTCCTGGCTATATGACCTTGGGCAGGATAAGGACATATAATATCTTTGTGTCTCAATTTTCTCATCTGATAAATGGACAGTCATTTGTCAGCAAATATTTATGGAGGGCTTATTTTATGCTAGGCATTTCTGAGGCATCACTTCTGTGGCAATGAATCCGACAAGCAAGCCCCTTGTATAAATAACTTGCGTAGATCCACCATCTTTATCCATGTAACCAACAATTAATTTCTATACATCTTCTACAGGCCAGTCATGGAGATGATGACAATTTGGTGGTAAAGAAGGCCCATTTCCAAAGTCTTGTGTAGTGTAGGTTTATATAGAAATCGTACAGATGAGACTAAATGAGATGATCAAGGGAAGTGTACTCAGTGTCGGCAGCCTACAAGTGTGCACAGTATAGTGACCAGTGCTCTTATCATCATCAACTTTATTATTATCAGTCGTCTGAGGTCATTGTTACAGAGCAGCTGCCCAACTGTGGATTATGGACCCAGGGTCTTTATGCTCTATGCCTGTGTTAGACACATATGAGGCTGATTAAATCTAGTCCGAGGACAACCTGGCCTGGGAGTTGGAGGTTCTCTGTTACCATGTTCAGGGAAGCAGAGAAGGATCCAGGGCATCACACTACAGGAATCATGTCCTCCATTTCCGTGTCTCTCTACGTGTTGGTTGTCTCTGGTGTTGGCTGAATAGATTGGGGTTTTCTTTTTTTCCTTGACCACCTGCCCCTTTCCACCCCCAATCCAGAAACATAGAGTTCATGACGCACCTCAGGGCCAAATGTAAACTTCAGCATATGTATTTCCTCAGTCCCAGGATATCTGTTTTCAATCATTAAGAAGTGGGTTTTGTTTTTAATAAAAAGTATTCTGTGAAATACTGTGAAAGCCAAGGCATGGAAAAGGTGTTCACATGCCCACAGCAAGCATAAGTAGAAAACCAGGGCATCCCGAAGCCCTCTGCTTTGCAGAAATGTCTGCTTTGCATCTCCTTTCTCTGTAGGAAAATAAATCCTTCCACCTTCCTTCTTCCTTTCCCTCTCAAGCATCTTCCACGAGCGAGCCTCCAGGGCTACCCCGGGGAATGAGAGAGCTCAATGGACTGAGGAGACAGGGAAGAAATAGGAGAACATGTAAATAAACAGCAAAAAGTAATTTCTGGAACAAGGTTGGTGTTACATAGGAAATAATCACGGCAAGCAGACGGCAAGTAGCTAGAGAAGGCCACGTTAGATGGAGTAGCCAGGAAGGCGATGAGTCTGGAGACCAGAAGAGTTAGAAGACCTGGAAAGGTGCTGCAGGCAGAGCTGTTCTCCCAGTGGGCTGGGAGAAGAGGGCACAAGGCAGAAAATGGGACAGGATGAGGCTGGGTGGGCAGCAGGAGCCACATCGTGCATGGCCTTGAGAGACTGGGGGAGCAGATTGATCCAACCTGGCTTGCTGATGGGCTGACTGGCAAGAGGAGAAAACAATCAGAAAATGAAGGGGTCCTAGGTTTTTGGTTAGAGCAGCTGGGCGGATTATAACAGACCCATTTCCCAAGCTTGCTTTGGGGCCATACTGGTGAAGACACCCTAGATCTTATGCTTGCATTTCAGTTTCCCCACTTGCCAATTGAGTTACTTCTTAAAAGTGACGTCGTATCTCTAAGCTTCAGTTCCCTTATCTGTAAAAGTGGTGTATAATCTTTAGGGATGCTTTGGGGATGAAGCGGATGGCTGTTGAAAAGTACCCTGTCAAAGTTTTATGGTATGAAACTCCAAACGGGGGCTCCATGACTATTGGGCCCCTTCTTTCTCTTCTTTTTGCTGCCTTCTCTAGACTCCTATCTATCTCTGCCTGTTTGAACTCAGAGTTTGCTAGTCGCCTCTTGCTGGGTGTGAGTAGCATGCAACATCTCACCCACACGTCAAGGCAGCTGTTGTCACTCTGCTCTCTCCTCCCGCTCATGGGTCAAGTGCATTCTTGGCCAAGCCCTTCCTTCCCCTCAAGCCGTGCCACAGATATCCCCCATGTGGATTTTTAGGTCCCCTTCCCCTCCGTAGGTGTAAGTTCCTGGTAAAAGCAGAGATTAAGAAGTGTTTGGCTGGGCTGAAATGCTGACAGTGACCAGGGCATGCTTTCCTTAGATGACCTTAGAAATTCTTTCCAACTTTAGGAACAGCTTAACATCAACTCTGGGTTTTGTCTTTGCAGAGCTCAAAGGCAATAACGGGACACAGACAGGTCTCTCGAGTCTGTTTCCCTGACTGTCATGAACATAACTACAGTTTTCTAACTGTTGGCTTCTGACTCATGCTCAGAAAGAAAAACTGTCTAGAAATAACTTCTCCTCTTTTTTTCACTGAAAAGTTTAAAACTGCTCTATTGAGATATCATTCACATACCTTACAATACATCCACTTACAGTGCACGATTTAGTGGTTTTAGTGTATTCGCAGATACGTGCAACCATCACTGCAGTCGATTCTAGACGATTTTCATCACCTCATAAAGAAACCCCACCTGCTTTAGCTCTCAGCTCCCATCCCTCCATCTTCCACCCAAGCCTGAGCAACTTCTAATCTACTTTATGTCTCTACAGATTATTCTGGTCTTTCATGAGGATAGAATCACAGACGTCGTGTTTTGTGACTGGCTCTTTCACGCAGCACAGGTTGTCAGTGTCCTTCCGTGGTGTAGCTTGTGTGTATCAGGAAGTCCTTTCCTTTTATGCTGAATGACACTCCCCAGTTGGGCTATACCACATTTTGTTCATCCATTTGTCCCCTTGATGAACATTTGAGTTTTTTCTACCTTCTGGCTAAAATGAATAATACTGCAATAAATATTTGTAGATACATTTTTGTGCAGACAAAAGCTTCTGTTTCACTTTAAAAATAAAAAAAAATTATCTTTGAATAGATTTTCCTAATGGATAGTAATGGTTATTACTATCCCTACTAGTGGGATAATAATAACCATTATTGTAAAAATGAACACATACTGTGTTTGTTACTCAGCATCAGGAGTGGTGCGAAGTCTATTTCATTGAATCCTCACACTTCTGGCCTGAGGTAGGTGCTATTATGAACCCTACTTTATAGACCGAGAACATGAGGCTTATGTAGACTAAATTGCATAGGGAGAAAGAGAAACATCTATATAGTCTACAGGTTTGCTTGTTGTCTTTGGAAAACCGAACAGAAAAGGGAAAGTTAGACCCTGAATTGTTTCTTCTTCCAAGGGGGTCACATCTCTTAAGACACGGCCCCCTATATTTAGATTCATTCCTCCAGTAAAGAAGTGATGTTTACCTTCATAGTTTGTATCCAAAGCAATCTCCCTGTTCCCTAATGGCCTGACTTCAATAGGGAAAAATAATGCTGCCAGGACTACATGAGTAAAGACTTCTGTCAATAGACAGAGACTTTCAGGTCTATCTCCTAACCCTGATAAAAGTGAGGGCCCTGTGGACCAGCTCCTCTATGAAGTCACATGGAAAGCAGCAGCCCAACAAGCACAGTTGGTTGAAAGGGAATTCCAATCATTTTTGGAATCTCTTAAATTATACATATGTAGAAGACGACCTTTCAGAAACCCTTATTCTGCTTCATGTGTGACATACCTCAGGGGTACTCTGAACCCTGGTGACACAGCCCACCTTAAGTCAATCCTGCCTTTTGCTACCTTTTGGGTCCTCCTTTCTACCCATTCAATAAATTTTATATTGAAAGACTCCAGGAACAAGGTTGGTAAAGACAGGACTTTCCTTTGGTGGGGTGGGCGTCAGGGGATGCGACAGGGAATGGTGTAAGAACAGTAGACAGTCAGGGGCCAGGTAAGGACAGGAGGAAACAGTTACATATAACTATATTTCCTTCTTAGAATGCATTCATTTTTACTTTATGTTTTCATTAGAAAGAATGTGGAAATTCTGACTTGTTCAAGAGGTCACCCAGATCATCTGACCAACAGATGACCATGAAAGGCAAAATATACACAGGATGTACTGTAACATGTGACCAGCAGAGTTGGGGGATGAATAATTTATCTAGTTGTGACTAGAACGCACTACATATACAGCCAATCCTTGTTATTTGAAGATCTCATACTTGCGAGGTCCCCTACTTGATAAAACTCGTAACCCTCAAATTGATACCTGCTATGCCTTTGTGGCGATTCACGGACACGTGCAGGTTGGCAAAACATCTAAGTCACTGGGTGCACATGTTCCCAGCTAAGGTCAAATGGGGAGGTGCTCCCCCTTGCTATTTCAGCTCTCCCGCAGAGGTGACCAGGGGGCTGAGCATGGGGGCTGGGCAGTGTAGTGCAGGCAGCTCCCACTGCCAAGCTGCTCTGATGAGTGTGAATCCCACCCCTGGCGTTTACTAATGGGGCAGCTGCAGGCAAGTCACTTGATATTCCTGAACCTCCCTTTCTTGTGAAATTAAGTAGAATCTACCAGAGTAAGTTGTTCTCAGGATTTAAGATTACAACCTCTGTGAGATATATGTTCACCTGTGTGTTCCTGTGCAGCAATGATTCACTATTCACTAAGTCAGTTGAATGAGATAATATTGTAGACTACAATGACTGTGAAAAATGAGAATAGACTCTCTTTTGATTTGATGGCCCTGAGGTGACTTAAATGACAGAAGGGCTCTATACCATTCTTGGAAACTAGAGGAGGGCCAGGCCTTCTGCTCAGGACTCATCAACTCAGATTTCCGCCTCTTTGAGCATCACCAAAACTTAGACATGGCAGACCTTAAAGATCATCCATCTCTTATCTTCCCTTTATTTTCCCCCTACAATGATGGACCTGTTCTTTAAATAAAATATGACAAGAAAATCTTAATAGATAAATCAGATAAAAGTAGAGCTGTGTCTTTGAAAGAAGATGCCCAGGGGACCCTGGAGTCTCATATCCTTTCCAACTCACCTCTGGAAAGGCCCCAAGGGCATGTCCAGAGAACTCAGTCAGAGGAAAGGTATTTGAAGGTTACTGATTCAGACCAACATCCTCAAGATTTGTTAGAGTAATTTCAGACTCAAAGAGGTACATTCCCTAAAGGTGTCATCAACAAAGTCCTGAATAGTAGAGCCCTCCAAATTCTTTAAGATACTGTGATTCCTCTGAAGTCAGCTACCTGAGGTTCCAAATGGCCGACTATTACTTGCCTTTAATTTACCTGCCTTATCCCCACACACATAGCAAGAAAGGATTTTTCTGAGTTGACACAAAGGACGTTACAAATATTAGCAGATTTCCTTCCTCAAAGAGGATCTATTTAACACTATGTATATAAATCGTGGATATTTGTAACCCAATTTGAAAATGACAAGGGGGAAAAAGTTAGATTCCTAGCTTATGGAGGTTTCATGAAAAATACAGACAACTATAAAACCATAATTATAAAAGTGTCTCGTAACACTAAATTATACCTTTTTATTTAAAAAAAAAAAGCTGTCATCTCTCGTCCACCATTTACCTATATATGGCAGAACATCTGTATGTTGACCACCCCAGGGACTGTAAGAAACTGGTCAACATACAGAGCTGGTCAACACAGAGAGGTGGTCAGCTATAGAATTTCCACTGTATTTAAATATTGTCAGAGTTTGCGCTGAAGTTTGGAAAATTAATAATACCCAGAGACGTGAAGTCTCCTGTTGCAGGTCACACAACTACCTTGTAGCGGAGCTGCACCTCCCAGGGAGGTCTCTCTCCTCCTGGTTCACTGCCTTCACCCTCTCAACGCTGTTTACGGAGGTCCTATGATTAAAGGCATCTGACTCATGAAATATGGCTATATCGCTCAGCAAAAAGGGAATTACCCTTTTTTGTTGACCCTGTCATCTTTCCAGTTCAAACTAGATCTTGGCCTTTACCACTCCAGGAAAGGCCAGATCCCTAAACACCCAGAATTCTAAAAGGTAAGCTCCTTTCTGGCTTCTGAGTTTTGAAGAGAGCAGATTTCAGAGATTTAAGGGTGGTGGAAGGCATTTTTAAGGGTATACTTGATTGTATAGATTTTTACATCACTGTGGCTTTAGAGTCAACAGCTTGTGTTAAATAGGCTATATTGCATTTTCCTCCCAAAGGAGGGGACGTAGCTCTTTAAAGCAATCAGTGCAGAATGTGATTACCTTTAGCGTTAGGGAGGAGCTGTCACGCACCTACTCTCTGCCTTGGGTCCTCGGCCCAACAGGCTAAGGCTCAGCCATGCCAATCTCTCCTCCAGCACATTCTCACTGCCTGCCTCTCCCCTGTCCAATCCCAGGCACTATGGGGAGTTCAGCAAGTCCCCAGATGACATGACCTTGGTCTCCCACATGCTCAGACGCTTCTGAGAGTGGGGAGAGGACTGCAACTGTTCCTTCTAGAAATGCTGCTTATTTGCTGGGCGTCCTCCTTAAGCTCAGGGTGCTAGTGAATACAAGGGCAAATCTACACAGGCTGTAGACTAAATGAAGGTTGTAGATGAGAAAAGAGGTTTAAAAATGAATTTTAAGCATCTCTGTTCTTAAAAAATTAAGCCACCTTTCTCTGCAAGATTTCATCTCTTGTATTCCTGCCTGGATTCTCTCCTTTCTTCCCTCTCCAGAATTCAGAAATCTGTCCCTCACCCCCTTCCTCCCCTTTTATTAGGCAGGACAATTTTACTCGGTCTAACCTCCATCTCCAAGTGGAGTTCCTACTTTTGCAATGCATCCTGATCTATCAGCATGTGCCTTGCTTGGGGTCCCATTCATCTGAGTCCCACTCCATCCTCTGCAAGCAGAAGGGAGCGGTGCAGAGATTAACTTCTCCAGTTGACGCCACCCTATGAAGAACCAAGCAGGTGGGGTCAATTTAATTTTAAACAGCTATAAATCTCTCTCCATAAACCACCAAACAACTTCAGTCTTACACTGGCCCAGTATCTCTACCATGTTGGGGATACTCAGAATAATGGCAAATCATGGCTAGATACCAGGCGCCAGCTGTGATTCCAAATGCGTTCATTCCTTATCTCCTTCACTCCTCAAGCACCCTTGTGGGGGAGGTACTATCATTACCTCCTTTTCAAGAGAGGGAAATTGAGGCTCAGAGAGGCCGTGTAACTTGCCCAAGCTTGTGCAGTTGGACATTTCACTCAGAGTCCATATTCTTTGTTTTTTTTTTTTTTTTTTTTTGAGATGGAGCCTCAAGCTATCCCCCTGGGTAGAGTGCCATGGCATCATGCTCACAGCAACCTCCAATTCCTGGGCTCAAGTGAGTCTCCTGCCTCCGCCTCCCAAGTAGCTGGGACTACAGGCGCCCGCCACAACGCCTGGCCATTTTTGGTTGCAGCCATCATTGTTGTTTGGCGGGCCCGGGCTGGGGATTTGAACCCGCCACCTTAGGTGTATGTGGCTGGCGCCTTAGCCACTTGAGCCACAGGCACCGAGCCCTTGGATCTTTTTATATGCTTTTTTGTTGTTGTTGTTGTTTTGCAATCGACAGGTCACTGATTCCCCTGGGTCCACTACTGCCCTAGCTGTAGAACCAAAATTCCTGTGAGATATTGCACCCACCCTTTTTAGGTGGGTGTGGAGGAGGCACTGTGGCCTCAGATGCTGTGCATACCACTGCCAAGGCATTGCCAGAGAGCCTTTTCAACCTCAGAGAATGTAGCATTCCGTGCTAACCAATCATTCGAAATTCCTGCAATAAATGAAAAAATAAACACAGAGCTGAGGATATAACTCAGCCAACCTCACTCCCAAATGAGGCTGATTCCAGATAGAAAGCAGATTTTCATATTTACTGTAGGTGACAGCTGCAGGATTTAAATGAATCATCTATCTCTATCGCCCTCTTCCTCCTGTGCAGTACGCATCTATCCCTGGGGTTGTCCGTCTTCCCATTCCAGGAAGACAGATCAGTGTAGTTTCAATTATTAATTCCATGTTTGGATCACAGTAACACCAGTTCCAGTTCAGTGACCTGCAGATCCTATTGATTTAAGTGATGAATTATCTACACTGCAATGTATTATTAACTTTATTTTGTCTCTTATTCCTTCCGCATTCATGCATCAAAATAATAAAGCACCATTCACAGGCTAAAAGGACCCATTTCCCTTCTCACATTTCCCATAAGGGCAAAGCCAACAACCACCAGGGAGGTAATTACACATAGCTGGGCTGGGGGCTGGATATTTATTTTACCTATGAATTATTTATCTCGGTTGTGGATTTGGGGGAGAGGGTAGGGTGGGGGCCTGGGTGAGGAACAAAGGGGCCCAGGAGGGAAGTTAATGAAGACAAGTGATGACTAGGACCTGGAAGATTCAAAAGAAATGAAACCACTTCCACTCAAAAGCTGATACTCTTCTGGAAGTCAATCCGCCCATTCTGATAACGACAGGAGGACCGGTGTGGGAGTGGTGAGGATGGTGGCACCGTGCACAGTGAGAGGAGCAATCATCAGCATTCCTGCCATCTCTTCTAGATTCTCCTGCTTGCCGCCATAGCAAGCCCTATCCAGCAAGGTCAAATCCTAGTGAGGTGTGGATTTGTGGGAATATGGCAGAAATGTGCAAGCTTTTGGTTGCCCACCATTGCCACCTTCTTTGGATAACAACGCACCCTTCTATTAACTTTTGAGGAATTGCTTTTCCCTGGATGCAATTATCAAGACGCCCTAGACGCTTTTCCCTGATAGGACCATAATCAAGACGCCCTTCCATGCCCTGGCCAAACCCATGGCCCAACCTGGGCCAGTGAGGTTCTCCCTCCAGGGCATTTGAATTATAGGCAAAAGGAGCAGGAGACCAAGTGTAGGTGACATCCATTCTGGTGCCGGGTATTGCTGTTGAACTATTTCTGAAGATGATCTGTAGGCCTTGGTTTTTGACCTTCCCTTTGATTCTAGATGCCCCACCCCATGGCCTTTTAATAAATGCTCTTTTAGAGTTTAGTTAGGATTTGGGTGTGTTTTGTTGCTTTCAACTGAAAGAAATCTGGCTAAGCAGCCAAAGGACCTGGCTTCATCTACTGTCTCACTGACCCTGGACAGATGCAGAAGCAGGAGGTGCTATAGCCCTTTTCTATCCCTTTCACACCCACCAAATAACCACACAATGGGGTGAGGGCAGGAGGCAAGGGGAAAGCATTTAGCTGTTCACTTGCTTCTGTTTGTGGTTAGAACTGAACCCAAAGTCTCAGCCTCCAGGATTCTTGTTGGGGCAACTCCTAGTGCTGGGGACCCTAAAGAGATGCCCCATCAGGCAATCCCCCAGCACAAAGGGAAGACCTCAGAGCAGCTTGCCTGGGGTCAAGCACCCGCCTAGGAGCCAAACAGAGAAGGAAGGAGAGACACCCAAAGACCTCCCAGCGTGAAAGTGAGGGGCCAAATGCTAAATGTGTAAAAGTGTCCATGTGTAGACAATCGGAGGGTTAGCGAGAGTCTCACTCCTAACTCTTTCAGACACAGAAACTGCCTCGTAAGACTACTCCCTTTCTGTGACTCATCACTGGTCATGCCACGACAGCACGAAGCAGATGTCACAAATGCTTTATTGTCGTCTAATTGCCATCCTCCATTCATCTGGCTCAGACCTAAGAGCCCTCGGCCGTCCTTTCCTTCCTTTCTCTTCCCCTGCTCCCCAATTTTAAAGGCCCAGAGCTGAACATCTACCAGGTGGGGTCTGATTCCACCTGTCGACCCAGCCCTTTACAGGCACTAGACAGCCACGCTGGAAAAATGAGCTCTCTTTCTTTTCTCGAATTTCACCAAATAAGGAGAGGAGGATCAGAAAACCACTGTGATTAGATTATATGGAAGAGGGTCAAAGATTAAAAATCCTCTGCCTCTCATTATTAGAGGAGGGATGACAGATTCAGACCAGAGCACAAAAGAAAATACATTATTTCAAAACAGGATATGAAACCCAGTCCCAGGCGATTAGTCTCTGTTAAGTAAATTTACTATCTAATCTTTTAACTGTCTCCCGAAATTGCCGGTCCAACATTCTCTCCCTCCTCAGTGGGAAGCCTAACCTCAGGCGGTGCTGTCATCTGCCCCTGAGCTCCATCAGCATGTCATGGGACAGAGTGCTCCTCTCACAGGGTGGGGGAGCAGGGGGTGACCGGGCTGGAAAGATCCGTGAGCAAACACACCTTATAATAAAGACAGACTGAGCACTGCGGGCCAGCCCCCCTGAAGGAGGGTCCGGGTTTCAGAGCCAGGCCCATCAACGAAGAAGCTGTTCTTCAACCCCACCTTGGACCCATCCAGGGGAAACTGGACTTTCTTCTTTCTACGCAGCCCCAAGGGGCCTGCAAACCAGAGAATCCCATGTTCCAGGTTCTCAAACCAATCAACCTTCAAAGCTGTGGTTTTAAATGAACGCTGCTCCACAGGCCAAATCCCACAGCCCCGCGCTGGTTACAAAAGAGAGCAGGACGTGCGCTCAGAGCCCAGACAGGCCCCCGGCACCATCCAACGGCAAGGAAACAAAGAGAACACAGGACGCCATGAAAAGGAAGACCTGGGTCTCAGCCTCCTCTTGGCTTGGGTACCGTTGGCAACATGGGCTATAAGAATCAGAGACACAAAAGATATCAAACCCCAAACAACTCTTTCCCTTCTCGATGTATCAGAAGGAACTCTTTTTTCCCCCTCCCATGCTTTGCTATTTTTCTCTGTCTGTTTAGTCTAAAAGGCTGAGCTATTGCACAAAGAAAGTTCTCTCCAAGAATGAGTTTTCCAGAGAAAGCACTGCAGACAAGGGTGGTGTGTGCAGCGCTCCCCACAGCCTGGAGAATGGGGCATGTGTTTAACAGGAGGGGGCGGGGGCCGGGCCGCACTCCCCGAAGGCTTCCCAAGGTGTTCTGTTTGTGTGATTTATCCCTTCTGGAAAATCCAAACATACGACTGTGCCTGCTGCAAAAGCCAGGGCAGGCTTGGGACTCAGGCTCCCACACAAAGCCTGACCCGGAGGTTTCCTCAACTTTAACCTTTGTAGGTTGCAGCCAACTGGGATCAAAGAGAAGGTGTATGTAGTTCTGCCGGGGATCAGCCACAGGACTCCTTTCTCTCTCTCCCCTCTGCCCCCAGTTCAACTCACAAAGAATTCTTAGGAGAGCAGGAACAGGGCATAGAGGGGCTTCCTCCGCTCCTGGGATTTCAGAACTAGATTGTCATCCTGCTCACCAAGGAGCAAAAACACACTGCTCTGAGGCCCCACACTTCAGAGAATAAGATACAACCCTCAGAAGACTCAAATCCCAAACATTTTTCATCTAGTAACCATTTGTTCGTGGAAATTTTACTCACATTATATAAGAGCTAGACCCGTTCTGCATGCCTTTGAAATTCCAGCCCCCGCACCCTCCCTCCCCTGCCTAAAATGTACTGTGGAGTGGTGCCCGGGCTCGGAGGCGTGTGTAAAACTTGATGGAGATGGCAGACAGAGTTAAAAATGCATCCTTGCTCGCACACTATTCCAAAATGACCGAGGGGAAGGCTGCTTCCCAGAGAAGGCTTGAATGCAGGATTTGAGTGGAGCCTCAAAACAGTCCTGCAAAGTAAATGCTAACTTTCATCCCTATGTGATGTGAAGAAACTGAAGCTCAGGGAATGCCAATCCTTGGGCAAAGCTCACCCAGCTTGGTACGTGGCAGAGCAAGGATCAGGATCAAGGCCTGTTTCCCTCCACACTCCAAGCTCTTTTGACCTTCCACACCATCTTTCAACTTGGGCAATATTGGCAAGGCTTCAGGAAGGCCCTGGAATACTCTATGTCCTTTCATCCAGTGCTACAAGGCCATGGACTTACCCCAAGGAAATAATCACGAAAGTAAGCAAAGATCTACTTACAGCTGTGTCAGTAGTATCACTATTGGTAACAGCAGAAATTTGGGAGAAAAATATTTAATTATATTAAGTGCAATATCATAACCCATACAATAGAATACTATGTAATTATTAAAAAAAACTAGTGTAGGAGACTATCAAATGACATGGTAAAATGTCTGCAGTATAATATTAAGTGAAGCACATCCATCAAAAGTAACGCTTACATCCATTTTGTCGTATCCGTAAAAGAGAACACGAGGAAGTTAGAGAAAGGAATGATCCAGTTCTCTATACTGACTCATGTAAAGAAGCGTTTCTTCTTTTTTGCTAATTTATTTTCTGAAACGACATTGTTTTTTAAAATAAGAGAGCAAAATTATTAAAAATTTTAAACAGTAACACACAGGGCACTATTTAAAAGCTGCCTCAATATATGACTTCACATACATGTGATGCTGGCTTACACAGGAGCAAAGTCACTGGTATTCATCAACATACATGTTGTTTGAACCACACACTGGTTTATTCATTCATGCGAACTGCGCTCATTGTAAGGTGGGTGGCAACAGGGATTGGACTGTGTCAAAGGTCAGCTTTCAATAAACAGGTAGGTCCAAGGCAGGTTGGGATAGGATGTGGATAGAGACAGGTGGGGAAGACCACTGATTTCCAGGGTTGTGATGAGCCTTAGGTCCCTTTCACAGGGGTCGCCTAAGACCATCCTGCATACCAGATATTTACATTACGATTCGTAACAGTAGCAAAATTACAGTTATGAAGTAGCAACGAAAATAATTTTATGGTTTGGGGTCACCACACCATGAGGAACTGTATTAAAGGGTCAAGGCATTAGGAAGGTTGACAACCACTGTCCTAGAGGGAGGAGGTAGGAGGATGACTCACACAGTACCAACAAAGCAGACCCTCCCTTAGGCCATCAAAATAAAATAAAATAAATCCTCAGCCAGAGAAGCCAAGAGCAGACCTAATCAGCAGGTGCTGATCCCTGCCAACACCCCCTGACTTTAATTATTGTAGATGAATTGAACTGGTTATCTAGGACCCAAGGCATGGCAGCCTCCATCCCTCCCATCATTTACTATAATAACCATACATCTTAATTTCTTCTTTGATCAATAACTCCATGCCTGAATTCTAAAATACATCATCTTCTCTTGTACTCCTCTGATAAATGGTTAGAATTAATGTAAAACACATTATTCTTAGAGCTTTGGCTTATTGTATCAAAGACATCTGGTTTCCCAAAAAGGCTTCTAAGGACCCTGGATGTTTAAGGACACTGCAGGCTGGAGTCTTATTACCTTTTAGGTGATCACTGCCAGTCCATGAACTGTTGGTTACTGGTCCCTGGAGACTTAAATGCTGAGGTTGAGTTATCTAGAAACTTCTATAACACTGACATTGCCACATTTATGTACGTGCTATCAGTCACTTATATACACCCTTTCTTTGGCCCTCATTAA
>NW_003852398.1:8045731-8048801 GCF_000181295.1 Otolemur garnettii | reverse complement strand
TGTCTCTGAGCTAGAAAAGCAGCTGAGTGTTGCTGTGAAGCATCATCAGGCCCCTCTATGGATCTCTTTCAACTAAGCTGATAGAGGGTCAAAGGACTGTGAGACTTCTGGAGCATAATCTTGTTATTTTATTCCAAGGGACTCCTGGTTATTACATTGGCTTTCAAATAGTTATTTCAGATAGTCATTATCACCACTCCACCCTGCTGACTTGTAATTTCACTCAAACTTTTTGATCTACATAAGTGTGCCCAATCACATCAACAGTTTATTTAAGACAATCTGTGCTGTAAGAAAATTTATAAAAAATGTAGGGCAAGGCATAAGCTATTGCTGCCCAGAGTTTTGGTTTCTTTTGAGAAAGGATAATCACACATTCTAAGACATGTCATCTAAGTCATGGAATAATCAAAGCTGAAAAGTGAGAAGTGGTCCTCTGTTGACCTGGATCCCTGGGTGAATATATGCTCCTGTCGCAAGCTACACTGCCAGTCTCATTTGAAAAGACTAACGTCAGACTTCCTGATATCTACTGGTTCCAGAAAATTTAGTGATCCAAATACTGCTCTCTGGACAATAAAATGCTTCTTGCCTTGTAGAGATCTCACTGGTCTTATCCCCCAGGTAAATTCCCCAAGATTACCTAAAGCCAGGGATTTCCCTGTCTGGTGCCAATTTATCTTTTCACATAAATCAATAACAGGTTAGTGGTACAGTTTTCTGCACATAAGCCCTGCAATCCCTGGGAGAAAATATCCTCTTTATCAGAAATATTGCAAACCCTCAGTGGGACTTGATGTCTCATTTCTCCCTGGCTAAGATTCTTCCAGGGGAAATGGCACACAGTAGCGGGAAGGGCAAAGGCTGGCATCCGTTCTTTGCCCTCTAAGCTGTGGGCCCTGAGCAAAATCAGGTAACTTCTCTGTGCCTCAGTTTTTTCATCTGCAAAATGGGAGGAATTAACTCCTTGGATTATGGTAAAAAATTAAATTATGACGCATTTAGCGCAGTGCTTGGCATACAGTAAACATCAGCTGCTATAATTACGTACTTATCTAAAAGAGTATAAGCTATTTCCGAAAGGGTTTTTGAGGTTCACGATGTGGGCAGAGAAGTCATAACAAATTTTTCTTCTCTTACAAGAACCAAAGCTCACAACTTGGAGTCTTGAGTTAAAACTATGTTAGGATATCATTACCATCTTAAAAGGAGGCCAAGAAAGAAAGAGAAAAGAAAAAGAAGAATGAGAAATGGAGAATTTGACAGGATGAAAGGACAAACACTGTAAATTGCACTTGTATAACAAACTAAGACTGCCTGACTCTGAAACTCAGCATCATAAAATTAAAAACCATAATTGGAACTTTAAACATTCTCAAGAGAGGAGGGAAACAGAAAGTCTTAAGTGGGTTTAAAATGTTGGGGAACGTGAGTAGAGACAAAAACTCAGGGTTGGGACTGGCTGGGTCATCACTGTCCAGCGCGGAGTTCCTCAAATTTCGTCTCCCTCCTTAATGAGGGAGCTGGTTATTCAATCTGCATTTCCTAAATGAGAACCAGCTACCCCATCTGAAGTGCCCAAATTTAATTAAGTCACCTGGCATGCTTCCTGTCGATACTCTCTCTCTTGGCTAGCTTTGTCTTTTAACCATTATCATCTCTGATTATCATGAAGTTAAGGGCCCACCGCGCTGTCTTTATAAGGCCAAAAACAGAAGAAAGCCTTTTCCAGTCACAGTGAAATATCAAGGTGATCCTGGTGGGGCCTAATGACCTCTTGCTGGGATCATGTCATGATACTTCTGAAAAGCACTTACAGGTCCTACTTTTCCAAGAGGTGGGGTCCCCTTTATACTATTTTCTACTCCTTAATGGGCTATTTCTAGAAGTCAGAGAAAAATAATCAGAATATGAGACTGATTTCCAGTTAAATGTTGATAAACTGAGATACAGTAATTTGCACATAATAAAGCAGCACTCCAAACTTCAGTGGGCTTATCAACTCGGGGTAGTTGCTAAAATTCCTTTTCTTTCTTTTTTCTTTTATTTATTTATTAAATCATAGCTGTATATATTAATACTGTCATGGGGTACAGTGTGCTATTTTTATATACAATTTGCAATATTTTCATCAAACTGGTTAACATAGCCTTCATGTCATTTTCTTAGTTATTGTGTTAAGACATTTATATTCTTCATGGTGCATCTTTTAAGGGTACATATAAATCTTTCTAAAATTCTTTTCTTTCTACATCTCATTCTGAATCAGAAGGTTTATGGAAAGCCCTTCAGTTCTTCACTTTGAAGAACCCAAAGAATCTATTACTTTGATTACAGTAATAAATGTTAAGAAGTAATGATCCACAATTATCAAGCAAAGGAGAGCAATGCCAAGAGGAAAGCAACAAGAGACCAGTAAAGGATTCATCCAATATTTTCAGTTCATTTCATAGAATCACAGTGAGTTAATCCCCAACTGTATTCTTTGCTAAACATAAATTCCTTAAGACCAGGGATGTTCGGAGTTCTTTCTGCTGCCCTGCTGGGCTTTGCACCTTGCAGGAAGAGTTCTATTCCCAGCTGAGGAATTTAACTGCACCTGAAGATGAAGTGAACTTTTTTCAACCACGAGCCCAAGCATCAGGACCTCCTAAATCCTTTGATAGCTGCCATCTGAGCTGAGCCAGGAATATGCCATGGTAGCTTCTCAGGTTATTCTGCTTATTCTGGATGTTGCAAGATCTTAGTTGAACAAGATTGGGCTTCAGTAATTTCTGAATTAATGTCCTCAGAGGGCAAGCAGGTTGCAGGGGATTTGTTTCAGGCTGGGGGTGGGGGGGGCATGTCTATATCCTGGGGACCACAAACTGAAGAGGAAGGTGACTGGTTTGCATGATCAACCTAGGGGTGGGTAGTCCACCTCGCCAGCATCTTCCCATGTTTTACTGCACCAGTCACCATGTTTGCAGACCCATTCCTCCTCCATTTTTAGTTTCTGTGCATGGGCAAGTGCAGCATGAGGTCCCAGGGAGGGATAATCGGAGCTTCTCACTCTAGGTCCCATGACTGT
>NW_003852398.1:8043506-8044419 GCF_000181295.1 Otolemur garnettii | reverse complement strand
TGAGTCCTCGGCTCTCCTTTATCATGGCCTGCGTGATGCCTGTGCTGGCTTTGTAACATGCACAGATCTTAGCACAAGCTTCGATGGGTTCAAACTGTGCCTACATCTCTTATTGTCAATATGATGATATACAGCTCAGTTTCCTTACCTATCAACTGAGGTTACACTAACACAGACGTCACGGGGCTTTTGTGAATGTACAAATCCTTTAGCCTGTCCTCAACTGATGGGCCACATTGTTAATAGAAGCTGATACTCATTTAAGATGGATGCCGTCAGCACATCACTGAACAGCCGCCAAGCTGTAGCTCTGTGTATCTGATCCCTACCTGTCCTTCAACAGCTATTTCATACCCTGCCTTCTCCTTAACCTTTAATCCTGACAACTCCAGTTCCCTCCTCTCTCCCCTCTGGATTTCACTGCCTGAGTGTCAGAGCCACCCCCTGCTTTGCGTTCATCCTCTCTCCCCACCAAGTTCATTCCTCCTGTATATTCAGGATGGCCTATTTCTCCCACCCAGACCATCTGTGCCATCCTGCTTTTCTGCTCATGCTAATCTCCCCTCTAGTATTGCCTAGCCCCAAGCGATCTTGGTTTCAAATCTTAGCTCTCTGCTTTGGCACCTTAAAAAAAGCAACGTGACCTCTCAGTCTCGGTTTCCTCATCTGTAAAACGGTGATGATATGTCCTCCCTCTTGAAGTTGATAAGCCTTATCAACCTTAGGAGATACCGCTAAGTACTAAGCATATTCATTTAGCAAGTGTGCGTAGCAAAGTTCTACCCTTGCTAATATAGTCTTAGCTGCATAAACACTTAGCTCACTGCTCCATAGCCCAGAGGAGCTGAACTGACTTTAGCTGGCAGGCATTTCCTTCTCTGTGGTTATCTGCACTTTCCCACATTCCCCTTCA
>NW_003852398.1:8039648-8042387 GCF_000181295.1 Otolemur garnettii | reverse complement strand
CTTTGGCACACTTTGCTCCCCATCTCAGCCCCGCCAGCTGTGTGTCCTCACTGTTCACTTCAGACAGCAGAAGTTTCTGGATTTATTTTCATTAGCAAATCCTGCTAGAGCAAACTTCTGCTCTCAAATGTTACTGGACATTTACATCTTCACAGCCTCAACCGTGGCACTAAATAGATTTGCCGCAGAGGCACGCCACTACATTCAAGTGCTTTATTAGAAAGCTAAACTGAACACGGGCAAGCTTTCCAACACAGATCAGGGAGAAAGACCAGGGGCAACCCACACATGACGGACTAGGGTAAGGATACATCGTGAAGAAATCATCTTTTATTTTGGTTAAAAATCCTCACAAAACAAAATTCTTATGAATAACAAAAAACTTCTAAAAACCAAGTGAGCGGGGAAAAGGTATCTATGTAAGGAAAGAAGAAACCCAAGGGATTCTTCTGCCAATCAGAAGATGAACTGCAAATTTAGGCATAGCCACCTGGCAGGCATCTGCTAAAACCCGGGAGACTTAGAGCAAATCTCCAGTGTCTCCCTCCTCAGGGTCAGTGAGAAGGAGAACCCAGGGGAAGGATGTGAGGTGACCAGGCCCTGCTAACCTCTCTGCCTCTAGAATAATTCTCAAAGTTCTATGTGTAAACTAGCTGTATCTTCACAAAGCTAGGCAAACCCAAGTTTTAACCACCACCCACAGGAATGGAAAAAGCAGATACAAACTAGTGAAAAGCGGGCAAAAGACCCCAAAACTCATCTGGTAGTCATGGCCCCGAAGCCACCCTAAAACGAAGGATCAGAGAGAAGGAGCTAAGGAATCGAGAAAATCAGCTAAGAAATCTGGAGTTTCGTACAAGGCCGTGAGAACCAGGATGGAACCCTGAACAAGTTATTCACCCGTCTGAGGTTCGATTTCCATCTTCTGTGAAGTGATGGGGGCAGGGTGAATGTGCTCTCTGGTGCCTTTTATCTCTAACAGTTCTGTGAATAAATGTTCAGTTGGCACATTATGGGCAAGAGGTTAAGCTGAGTAGACAAGAAAGTCCAGGTCCACACCATAAAAATTCCACAGCCGCCTCTCCTGCTATTTATGTGGAGTCAGAGCAGTGCCCTGTTCTCAGATCAGGCCGGCTGACTCTTAGCTCCTTTCACCTGAAGACATGGGGAGAGGTGGGCTTAGTAATGAACTCACTACGGTCCAACTGCATCGGGTTTCCACACTGGGACCCCTTGGTCAAGATGTCCATCTCTCGCCCTTCACGACTGCACCTTTTGAGGCCTCTCCGTCAAAGTCAAGAGTTACCCTCTCATCTCACCGTCTCTTCTGCCCCTGGCCCCTACCCCAAGGGGAAAGATGAGGGTGGGACAGGGCAAGTAACTCCAGCCCCAGCTCCAAAATATTTAGGGAAAGCTCTTGTTTTTATGTTAGACACCTGTTGGTTGGTTGTAAGTCAGATCCTATGAAATCCCCTCAATTCTACTTTGCCTTGATAAAGAGGTCTTCATCTCTCAGCCTCCTATCTCACACCCCTAAATGCCTTATCTTTATTAAACTTGATGAGAATAACAATAATTAAAAAAAATTATGTCCCCGGTCCAGCTGAGAGCCTAAGCAACATCACTCCAAAGAGAGAGTCAAGGAGACCCAGGTATAGAAACCTTGGAATGCCCTGTGCCTCTCAGGAGTCAGCACCTATGTCCATAGGCTGACCACACTTAGGATACAGTCTGAGGAGGTTTAAGGGAAACACAAAGGCCAACACCACGCCACGTACGTTCTCCCTGGAGAACACCACACAAGAGCTAATCTTAACAGTAGCAGCTGTCATTCATTCATAATTTGCTAAGCACCAGGCCTTGTGCTAAGCACGGATTTGTCACAATTTGTCTCAATTGTCACTGTTGCCTTGGGAGATGGGAACAATCACCTTTATTCTGTGAAAGGCGAAATGAAGGTCAGAGAGGTGAAGGAATTTGTCCAGTGGCACACAGCTGGCACCTGGCACAGCGGGGATGTGCTATTAGTTGTCAGGTTAGAGTGCTTGTTCCCACCAAGAACACTTAACCAAATGCATAATAGCTAACATTTTAGTGAGTGGTCAATGTGCCAAGGACTGAACGGTGGGTTTCACAAAGATTGTCTTCTTTGGTCCTTCCAAAAGCCTCCTAAAGCTGATTCTAGTTTATCCCCATATTAGATCTAGGGACATGGAGGCTCAGAGGTCTGGGGAAAGGCTCTAGTTCACTTTAGGGCCCTAGCTCTCAGCAGCAGGTGCAGGGCCAGTACCTGGCTGTAAAGCCACTGGTGGTCTCGCAGCCCCAGGCTCAGGAGGGGACACAGCAGCCTAAGCCATGAGCCTGAATCCCCTAGGAGCTGAGCTGGGTCACGAGCATCATACACAGGGTCTGCCCACCTTGGTCTTTTTATCCAGCACCAAACCTGCAGTCAGTAAAACGCCATGGTCATGTGTTGGGGAGAATAGGGAAAGGCTCACCCTTCTCTCAGGAGTTATGATTGGGACCCCTATGAAGATCCTGGTCAGTCTTTCTGTCAGGGAATAGTTTTTAAGGACTTGCCCCAGAGACAGACAGGAGAAAGTCCCTGTTCGTCCTTTTCCACACAGAAGCAGCCTGCGTCCCACGCTCCCCTCTACCCTGCAAGTTTTCTCCTCGAAGCTGAATTTGCGATTCCCATTCAGTCTCTGAGCCAGGAGCCTGGGAGTGGGGGCAACACCC
>NW_003852398.1:8036539-8039592 GCF_000181295.1 Otolemur garnettii | reverse complement strand
TCTGGCAGGCAAAGTAAACAGCAATATAAAAAGGCCCAGATAAAAACTAGGTGTGCAAGGAGGACCCACCTCAGGCAAAGTTTTCTAATTTTCCTGAGCACATGGATTCTACTCTTTGCCCCAAAGCCACCGGATTTGCTCCTCTACCCCAACCCCTCTCCTGGGCCACCATTCTGTGGTTAAGAAGGTGCCCCTTGCAATAAAAAGCATGGCCTCCTACATTTTATTCAGACGCTTTCTGGCGGCTGGCGGTGGCTTTTCTGGATTTGATCAGGCTCCAGTCCACGCCAGTTCCTCAGGCACAGCACAAGGCGACCTTAGGAGCTGGCAGTAAGAGGTGCAACGACAGACTCAGGACCCTCCACAACATCCCCAGGAGAGAAAAGAACTTCTACAACTCAGGATCCTGGAGAATTCTGCTGAGGTTTACTTTCCCTTTGTGCCAGGGCTAATTAAGCCAGGTTTGTAAATGGGCTTTTATTTATTTTTCCTTGTAAATATAATTATAGCTTGAACCCTGTGGATAGAGCCTCTGAATCAGCCAGAGGTCTTCAAACTCTTTTTAAAAGCAGTAGAACCTTCTGTCAAATGGAGTCGTTTGCAGAACCATAACATAAAGAAAAGACGGAAGCAGAAGTTCTCCGGCTAGAATGGGGAGGAGGGCTGGGCCCTCTCACTGGGCTCCCATCTCTCTGCACACCCCTGCTCCCTCCCTGTCCAGTCCTTCTGTAGATCCTCAGGGTTTCTAAGGGACACAGTCTGAAAAACACTGTTCTAAATACATTAATACTCCTTGGAACATATTTGCTAGCCACTGACTCCCAGGATTACTAAACATGGAAGGGGTGCCGTGGTCTCATATCCCAGGGGCATCAGCAGTTTCCCTTTCGTGGGAGTTGACACAGCAGTGCCCTTGTACTTGAAAATGCCGGTGGGTGTTAGCAAAGGCCCTTTACAGGCAGAGCACTGACCCAGAGCTAGGCGTGAGCTTCGAAGTGCCTTCACTGGGAAGGGTGACACGGTGTAAGATGTACCCCCCAGCCTCTGCAGGAGGGTCAGATTGTGAGCCTGACAAGGGGGGTGTTTGGGGACTGGAGCATCCACATGTTTCGGTCAGCTCTTTCAGGCCCCAGATGAAAATAGTCCTCCAAGCCCACTCTGAATCTCAGATCTGCCACTGAGAGATTTATCTTCCTTCTCAAACCGAAAATAGACATTTCCTCTCCATCTCCTGAGAGATTGAGGAATCCTGAGATGTCAGCCAGTGCAGCATTGGCAGGTCTCTGGGGAGCAACTGCCAGGCTGCGGTAACTAAGTGGAAATCAGGGGTCTGTGCTCTTCCTGGGGCTCTGGGTCCGGGAGAAGAGTGCCTACATGCTCATCCTCACTCACCCAGATTGTGCACCTGTCACCGCACCTGCGAGGGTCCTGGACTTCTGAAACAGGCAAGACAGTCACCCCCTGCCCAGATGCAGGCAGCAGGGAGAAGGAGGTAGGATCTGGAAGGCCAGACAGCCAAATCTCCAGGGCTCAGTCTCTCCACCGGCTCACATGTCTGCAGTCTGTTCTTAAAGGTGCTTTAGGCTTAGAAGGATTTCCCACCTTCAGTGACTTCAGGCTTTTCGCCATCCTCAGCAAGGTTTATGGAAAGAGTTCTTTTTTTATATACTTTCTAAGCAGAGAAAAAAGTCTTGACTAAATGGCAAAAGGCAGAAGAAAAAAGCAAGTGACAACCCGCCTAGAAATCGGTCATCTTGTTCCTACAAGAAGCACCTTCTCTGCTGAGTGAATGACAGCCACATGATCAGATCATCCTACCTTCCCCTTGATAGCATGATATTAATAAAACAAAATCAAGACACAGAATCTACAGAATGTCAGTTTCTAGCAGAGGCTGCCGAGCGGTTTCATAGTCAGAGCTGCTGGATGCCTGGGATGGTTGTAGGGGAGGCAGGGACACTGGGGACCAGGGGCTCAGTTGTGACTTTGCCCTAACTGGCTTGTTAGTGGCTGTGGGAAGGGCTGGCAGAGAAGAAAAGGACTTTACTGGGCTGCTTGAGGACACACCTGTCCCAGAGGCACTAGAATGTGACAGCTGTGTGGCTCCTTGGAAGACTCCAGCACCTTAAGGATTAAAAGAATCATGACCCTAAAGAACAAACAGCGGAAATAGGACCCTCAGGACTGGGCTGGGGGAGGACAATGCTATGCTTCTGTGACCGGTTAAGACCCTATCTCTGGGCTTTGGAATATTCCAAAAATCAAATGTATCTTCTGGATTCCTACGGAAAAGAGAATCCTAAATTTTTACATGGTCCTGCACGTATATTTTCTGCACTTTTCTACCTGGAACTTGCTCACACCCCAATAAGAGTAAAAGGTACCATCCTAGGACTCAGTCATCTGTCCATCTCTCAGTGCCTTCCCACCCCCTAAATTATTTATTTACATACCACACAAATCCCACCTCACCTCCAAGATTAATAGCCCTTGCCACCTCCTGGTCAAGGTGGTAAGGAAAGAATAATGATACCGACGGCTATTAAGATCTACTACTGTGCTACAGCTCAGGAATTCTACTTTGCATGTACTGTCCTCTATAATATTTATAATAAGGCTGTGAAGTTAGGGCTAGTGTCATCCCCATTTTTACACAAGGGATCCAAGGCACAGCGAAATCTGGTGATTTTCCTAAGATCACATAATTGCTAGGCGGTAGAGGCAAGATTCAACCCAGGGGATCTCACTTAAGATCCCCAGATTTCAGCCATGTCACTCAAGCGCAGCTTGCATTCTTTACCTGGGGATGTCCACGGCACAGCTGAATTGACACAGTGTGAGATCAAGCAAAGCCTCCCTAGCTTCCTACCAGACAAATGTCTACAAAGGAGTTCTTTAAGGGTGGGCTACAAAGTGGGGGGGTCATGTAGGACAGAACAGGGAAAAATTAATGTCATCCATCAGAGGCATTCAGAGTCTCCCACCAAATTAATGACGTGATTTTTGTACACAATTTTTTTTTTTTTTGAGAAAGAGCCTCAAGCTGTCCCCCT
>NW_003852398.1:8035713-8036245 GCF_000181295.1 Otolemur garnettii | reverse complement strand
CCAAGCCTGTACACAATTTTTTAAGGATCTACTCCTAACTGTGACACCTTAGTCAAGTTAATCCTAAACCTAGCCTGTCTTTCCTGGGTGCTCCATGATTACGTACATGGTGAAAGAAAGGGGTTTGAATTGTGTTAGTTGGTAAAGAGTAGCAACAGCAACAACTACTTAGCTAATCTACTGTCAGAAAACTGAAAATTATCAGTCTCATGAAGACTCTTTTCCAGAGAGGATCCACTTGACACATTTGCAAAATAAATAATTCTCAGGCAGATGAAAACACTCCTTCCCAATGGCAGTGTCCCTTGCTCCCGCCCCTCCCCCACCTGGGTCTGGCATGATCGCTCACCTGGCAAACCAGCACCTGCTGGGACCTTCTAACTGTGCACACAGCCCAACTCCCAGGTGGCAAGGCCAGCAGCCCAGCAGCCCAGCATCCCAGCAGACATCTGGGCTTCTGTCCTTGTGCAGAGCTTGAGAACTGTGGTTGATTTCCCAGGGAAGGAGGCTGGTATTCTTTCTGTCTCCCCTT
>NW_003852398.1:8034112-8035693 GCF_000181295.1 Otolemur garnettii | reverse complement strand
GGGCTGGCCACAGAGCTTGCAGAAGGGGGGCAGCGGACTTCTGCTGCTGGGGTAGCTCTTCCCTTGAAGGGAGCCATCGCCCTTTCAGACAGAGGGGGAATAAACACAGAAGCCTTAGGTCCACAAGCACAGTCCTCCCAGAGCCCAGCCTGCTGTCCTCCTGGAGACACATGATTTACGCAGGCTGAAGTCAGCAGGGGGTCATTTGAGCTACAAATATCCTTTCCCATTTCACACCAGGGTGGCATAAAAAGGTTCTATTTTCAGTAGATGGGGGAAGGGATGATGGAAAAATGGAGCTAAGGTTTTATTTTTAATGAACACCAGTAAAGTATTTTTTCCCTTGGTAGATACACTCTTTCCTCAGAAAACCTATGCAAAAGTAGTAATCTATTACTTTCGGTGACCCCAGGCTGGTTTTGATGCATTTGGGCCCTTGGCTACAATGTCAGACTCATCATGAGGCCAGAGTTTGACTTCTTTTCCCAAAATGGTAAACTCAGCAACTGTCTATTCTCAACAACTCTCATCCTGTAGGAATTTACCTGATGGATGTTGCAGCAGGCAGTATTTTAATAGCCCTTCACACATGGCCATGTCCCCGGGGCCTGGTCAGTAACTTGGCAGTAGGCCACTCCATGCAGGCCCCAGACGGGGTGTCAGGAAGTACTGCTCCTGATGGCGAGAGGCCCGAGCTACCAATGTTTTTCTGGCTTCCGCTGGGATGCAAAAGCAAATGGGACTCAGGCCTGTCTCATGAGGTGGGTGGCCTGAGCTGCGGGGGAAGGATGTGCAGTAGAGTCTAGCTAACGGTCTGTGCAGGTTCGGGATGCTTTCAGCTTCTGCGTGCCTATCAGGTGACGTCTGCTGTGTGAGTAGGTGGTCCCTACAGCGGTGAGGCAAGGTCAGTGCACTGCCAGGAAATCATGGTGGGAGGGGACCAACCACTTCACTGACAAGAGCTCTCAGTCTCTTTGCAGTGCCCAATTCTATTCCAGTGGCCTTCGGTTTTATGCTCCATGCACTAGGAAGATGGGACATATTGCCTGCCCCTTCTCTGAGATGACACCTGTACTGTCCCAGACACTGGGCCTGGAAGTGGGTCCCTGCAGTCTGGGAAGAACTGAGCCCAGAGGCTGAGGGTACTGCATGGTTAGACAAGGGAATCCCTGAGAACCACAGCTCTCATCTAAGGGCAGCCACCTTGTTTTAGTATCAGATTTGAGCTCTGCTGTCCCCCTCCTTCTTCTTCCCCTTCCTCCCACCTGCAGAGGAGAGGTGCAATTACTCTTCTGTACCTACTGGGAAGATGGTTTGGGGCTCAGTGTCTAGGGAGCATCAAGTCCTACTAGGACAGATCAGGATTTCAGGGAGATGAGGAAGGGGCTTTTTTCCCCAAAACTATAAAGGGACAGGGGAGGGGGAGGTACACATGGGGCCCTAGACCATGAGAGAAGTGGGAAAAAGACCCCGAGGAGCCATAGCTATACGGCTTTCTAGAAGCCTTGCCCCAAACCCCTTTCTCATCAAAGCTCAGAAAAAGCAGAGCTGCTACATTCCCAGACACCTCAAGTGGGCCTG
>NW_003852398.1:8031854-8033909 GCF_000181295.1 Otolemur garnettii | reverse complement strand
CTCCACACCCCCAAAGCACCCCGTTTGGCATTGTCTTTAAAGAGACCAGGAGCTCTATTCTCCACCTGATCACCCTTCTCAGAATTGAGGGACATTTTCTCAATGTCCCACCCCCACTCCTAGTCAAAGGCAGGTGGAAGCTCTGAGTAAATTATTGTGCGAATCACTTGGGACGTGGGGATGGCTTCTGGTCTCCGTGTGTCATGAGAAGCAAAGTCCTCCAGACTGACTCTAGAGCAAAAAAGGTCACCAGAAGGTGGGTCTGAAGAATGAACACCTTGTCGTGGCTTACAGTGGCACATCATCCAGCCTTTCCTTGATTCCTCCCAGCATTAGGTAGTACGACTACTGCCATCACCACCTCCTCCAAAATGCCTTCACAGGCCTGCTTTGTAGGCAAGATTCTACGTATTTTAGTTGAAAATTCAGTTAAGCTTACTCTTCTAATTCAAAGATTTGCTCCAAAATTCGATACCAGCCCCGATACTGAAGGTTAGAAATAAGAAAGGGCCACTGGGCAGTATGAGGGTGGGAATAAAGCTCACTGTGGTCCCAGACCAGCAGCATCAGCGTCAGCTGGGAATTTGTCAGAAATGTGAATTCTTGGGCCCCACTCCCAACCCACGGAATCAGAAGCTCTGGGATGAGCCTAGAAATCTGTGTTTTAAGGAGTCTTCTAGGAGATGCTGCATGAACTTCCAAGCATGAGAGTCTCTAGTGAGGGGCTAGAGACCTCCGGTTCTGGAGTCAGGCAGACCTGGGTCTGAAGAGCAGATGTGCAGGAGCGAGGCTGTTCACCTGTGCTGCTGGCCTCACCCTCCTTAGCCTGGTTTTCTCCTCTGGTAAACAGTGGTAATAACCCCCATCCATAAAGCTGCTGGAGCAAATGAAACAACACAGCCGTGCAGAGTCTGGTGTGGGTACTGAGGGGCGGTGCTGTGTGATAAGTAATCATACCCTTATCCCCCTCCAAGTCTAGACCAACGTGAAGCAGGTAGATGGTGACTAGAATGCTGGCCCCATTGCTGAGAGCCCCATTGCTGACAAGGCTCCTTTGTAGGGCGTTACACAGGTCTATGGCCATCACCCATCACTGGGCTTGCTACTACCACCTTCCACAAACTCTGGACAATGTCCCTGGGCGGTGTCAGTCGGGGAGGGGGGTGCTGAACACCCTCACATTGTGCACATTAGGTGAGATCCTGGCAATCACCCTCCCTTCTCTTCCCTCCCCTCTCCATCCTCTCCCCTCCCTCTTTGCTAGATTATATTTGTGTTCTAGTGTGTGGGCTATAGTTGTTTATATATTGCTTTCATATTAGAATTGAGTACATTGGATACTTTTTTTTCATTCTTGAAGTACTTTACTAAGAATGTGTTACAACTCCATCTAGGTAAACACAAAAGATACAAAGTCTCCATCTTTTCTTATGTTAAAGTCTTTCTTGGATTAACTTTTCCTGCCAATCTGTCCTTTGCTTTGTTTCAGAAACCTTTTAGAGAATTCTATACTGAGCAGCACCGGGTAAGCAGTTTATTACCATCTTATTTGTTAGGAAAGTTGCAATATGTCAGAGAGACATGCAAATAACTCCATTTAATGGGGAAAAATGCTTTTTTGCAAGTCCTTGGTACTTTTCACATTTAAAACTACTTTCACACTTATCCTAAGGCTTTATTGTTTTTCTAGCGTCTGATAGGAATGAAATGCAAAAAATTTCAGCCAACCCTTTCAGAAGTTTCCCAGCATGTGTTTTGAACCGGTATCCTCTCTCCTTTATCCTCAGAAAACGGAATTTCTAAAAACCACCCCCACTTACTAATTTGCAGCTACCTTTTCCGATCATATATAAAATTATTATATTTAAAATTCACCTTCAGGGTGGTGCCGGCCCCATATACTAGGGGTGGCTGGTTCAAACCCAGCCCCGGCCAGCTAAACAGCAATGGGAACTGCAACCAAAAAATAGCCGGGCACCTGTAGTCCCAGCTACTCAGGAGGCTGAGGTAAGAGAATCGCTTTAAGCCCAAGAGTTGGGACTTGCTGTCAGCTGT
>NW_003852398.1:8028815-8031568 GCF_000181295.1 Otolemur garnettii | reverse complement strand
GAAAGTGAAATAGACTAGAAACAGACCAATTTCATTTTTCTGTCAGCATCTCATGACAGGCCAAAGATAAACCTCATAAACTGTGAAAAATGAACAATTCTTGGTTTTGATAACCTAAGCTGGGATGAGGACCAAGGAGTTAATATCTCTGGAACCCAGGAATTTATCTCGCTTATTTCTCAGTGATTAATTCCAACCTTATCCCATTTTGTCAACAATTTAAACAAGCCAAAAGGGAAGTTTCAGACTCCCGACTGCAGCTCCTCTCTCAGCCTGGGCTTACTGGTGCCAAATGAAGTGGTTATTAACCAAAGTTCCTCTTCCCCCTCAACATACAGAATTGCAAACAGCAACACTCCAGCAAAGGGAGACGTGGGTAAGACCTGCAAACAGCGGGTGTTTAGAGTGGGGGGAGGACGCTCACAAGAGGAATAGCAAGGGTGAAGGTATGGGGGTGACTGCAGGGAAGAGCAGTGGGGCAGAAACCAGCACAGCTCGGGGGGTTGCGGAGGTCAGTGAGAAGGGTCTGGTAGGTGAAGTTTCAGAATAGGAAATAAGAAGATAACACCAGGTGGGAGGTGGACTTGGAAACCCAGTGAGACTGTGCAGACATAATGTGATGTACCCTGGGAGCCACATGAATCGAATGGGTATTAGAACGGCAATGGTGTGCAGGCACCAAGTAGAATTGACTAGAATCAGGGGGATATCATTTAGAAACATCTTAACAACTCACACCAGAAGTGAAGAGGGCTGGATTCCCCCACCTTTTTCTACCTTGATCAAAGTGCTTCCGTTAGTCTCTTCTCACTATTAGTGAATTTTGCCATGGATGCCCAGAACTTGTACTTCTGCTTCTATATTTTATTCTTATGCACTAATAACAGGACTCTTATGTTTACTTAAATATCTGTTTCTTCCTTCCCTTGACCTGCACTTTCTGTGAAATCACAATCTTGATCTATTAGTTGCATGTAGGTTTTAACCACATGAAAACAAATGCATGACTAGTAAAATAAGAAGTTTGAGTCTTACCTAAAATCATCTCAGACCACCAGTGGATATGTACGCTTCAGGGAAGACTGCCTTATGTTCACAGATTCTTAAGTACTGGGGTCACAGATTCCTTCACTTATCTACTAAAATCTACAGGCCCCTTTTCCCAGAAAGTTCAGTGTGTGTCCGAGAATATACACAATTTCACAGTTGTTTGTTGTCTTTTGGATTAAGACCCTCTTGACTAATCTGAGACTTACAGAATATGAACCTTAGCTTCTGGGCAGGCCCGGTCACTTGGCAAATATTCCTAAAGCTCACTGTGGCTTTGTAGAAGTCCTACTGAGAGCCTGGAATACCCACTGAGCTTCTAGAATGTTCTTTGGGGGAAGCCATTTCTAATGGGTCCCCAGACAGCTCTTTTCAGAGTAGAGAAACTCTCTCTATGGCACTGGTCTGCAAAGGCCAGAGAGGGTGAGTGTGTGCACGTGTGCATGCACACACACACACATACGCACACGCGCACACTCAGGGCAGAACCTGGAGGGGTGAGCTGTGTAGTTGTGTCTGTTCCCAGCCTGTTGCTGAGAGGAGTTCGGTCTCACCCGTGGCCTATGATTGCTCTGTCAAATCAATTCAAAAGACTATAAAGATATAAGAGCTGAACAGCACCAACAGGGGACTCTTTTTTTTTTTCCTTAAGGCTCCTTGCCAGATATAACAAGAATAAATATGAAATGGCTTCATATTCCAGGCATGAACTAATGTAATGCTGGGGTTGCGGCTGATAAGTAAGGAACAGCTAAACAGGCTTTGACACGGTGACTCTGGAGAGGGCAACGTTCTCGCTGCAAGTGGGGGTGTGGGGATTTATCAGGGCTGTTGCGGAGTGAGCTGTCTGGAAGAGGTTCCTTTTTCATAAAAAACCCGGCCCCTGCTGACTGATTCTCACGTTAGGAAAACATGGGTAAATCATCAGTATAATCCAAGAATGATTCCTTTCCTGTGCTCTGAGCATGAGGCCCTTTCTTTTCTTATCTGTTTCTAATTTTCTTCATGGGTGCTGTTCCTAGTCCGTTAATTGAAAGGATTTTTGGCTAGAAGCCCACGGTCCATTTGGGAAAACAACAAAAGCATCGGGGCTGATACTACACACATCGCGCTGCACGCATCTTCGAGGAGTAAACGTGGATGGGAAGGACTCCTTTGGGAGTCCCTGCTCGCCCAGGTTCTGCTTTGTCCCGTGGCCCAGGTAGGGAGACTTGGCTGCCTGGACATCTGCCCCTGGCCGGACAACCATGGTAAACCACTGGCTTGCAGAATGTCCTCGGGAGAAAACAGGGTCATTACAAGGCTTTTCAGATCAACCACAGTAGACTCTCCACAACTTGTTTTTCCTCAGCTGCTTTTACTGATCCTGCTGAGCCTTCTCCAGGGCTGAGTCTGACATGGCTCAGCGTGAGGAGAAGGGAGAAAAGGGGCTTTGGAGTAGGTCAAACCGACTTGAGTTAAGATCCAGCCTCTGTGTCTTTCTAGCTGTGCAGCTTTAGACATAGGGGTTAACCTCTCTGCTATGGACTACGTGGTTGTGCCATCCCATTCTCACCCAAATTCTTATGTTGAAAGCCTAACCCCCAATGTGACAGGTATTTGGAGGTGGGGCCTATGGAGGTGATTAGATGTGGAGGAGGTCATGAGGGGTGGGGTTCTCATGATGGATTAAGGCCCTTACCAGAAAAGAGCAGAATGCCCGCTTT
>NW_003852398.1:7994759-8028459 GCF_000181295.1 Otolemur garnettii | reverse complement strand
TTTTTTAAGACATAATGCTATTGCACACTTAATAGACTAGAGTATAACCATAACTTTTATATGCACTGGGAAATCAAAAAAATTTGTGTGACTCATTTTATTGAGATAGTCCTTTTATTGTGGTGGTCTGGAACTGAACCCACAGTATCTCTGAGGTATACGTGTATTCTGGTATAATAGCCTGAGCTGCCGAGGATAGTGTTTGAAGCTCAGTTTCTATAAAATCGAGAATCGAATACCTGTACTGCAGAATGGCTGTAAGGATTTGATGAGCTGATGCATGTAAAATGTATGAGAACGTTTCTGGCCCTCGGCAAGCTTAATGGCCAGCATTGTAGCCCTCCTGGTTGCTATGATGACGACCTTCATCACCAACACCACCAGCACCTTCTTTGATGACTCGGGCCAGAGATGAATGAGAACTGAATTCAACTCGATGCAATGCCATTTAGAACACATTTACAAATGGCACTAATGACATTACCCACATCTACATATGCAGTTTCATCCTTAGGTCCATAATCAGGATATAGAAAAGGACATAGCTGTAACATGTTCATTCATTCATTCAACAAATACCTACTGTGCCTATGATGTTTCAAACACTCATAGAATTGTAGGTCACTACAAGCAGGGCGGAGAGACACAGTCCTTGTCCCTTTGAAGAGTACAGGATGCTGTGTCACTTGGCCTATGGGCTGGGAGTGAGGCAGAAACAACAGCTTTAACCAACACAGTGCAAAGGACTCCAAAGGCAGCCTGAGTTATGGCTGAAGGTTCGGTGTTACACCCAAATGTCATGGCATAGAAGTCATTAGGGCTGCAGGAACTTAGGGTCTATACTTTCTCAAAATACCGACAGCAAATTCAACAGGTGTACCGACATCTCAGTATCTGGCACTCTATTAGTCCCAGGAGTGCACAGTGGATAAGGCGTGCCCAGTCCCAGCCTTGCAAGGGTTTGTGATCTAAGTGAAGGGGAGAAGACAGAGGGAAAGCAATCAACCTACCCAGTGGTCATGCCTGATGTCCAAGGCAACTGCTCTATCACTGGGATTCACAGGGCTTTCCAGCATAACCACCAGCTTCAGAAGCTGAGTATATGGTAAACTCTAAATCAACTTGGCATTCTCGTCTCTAATCACCTATTTCATTTATATTAAAAGTAAGAAAAGCTAAGATTAGCCTCCTCACCTGAGAGAGGGGACAACACCTAGTAGATGTGAACTGTATTCTGCCTGTAGGTACGGTTGGTTCCTCTTTCCCCTAACAAGGTGACTCCCCACAGGATCCTTAGCAATTCCCCCCCCCCGCCTCGTGTCACTATCGCCCAACCTCCCACATTGGCTCATGAGCCGTAGTCTGGGACCAAGAGGGATTTGTTTTTTAAATGGGTAAATCTTTCATTGTGGGCCAATTAAAATTTAAAGATGTTTTCTTTCTCTTTATCTTCCCCTCTCCCTTTCTCTCTTTTCTCTCTCTCTCTAACACACACACACACACACACACACACACACACGCCTCTCTGAGCACAGAGATACCGACTTTGTATTCATAACAACCTAAACCTAGTATTTGCTATTAGAAGGAGGATTTGAAAATTCAAGGCAAGGAAACCGAGTTCCCCACTCCATTTGTTTTCCCCTCCACAAAGTTCCCTAAATGAGAGACTGCTCTACCAGAAAGGCTGAGTGCGTCCCACCCCGAGCATTGCTGGAAGCTGGAGCCCCAAAGCCCTTGGCCTTCTTAGCTGCCATTCCCTGGCAGCAGAGTGTGTGGATACACATGTGCCCCTGAGATGTGGCCTGGGCACTTGGTGAACCATGCTATTCCTGTCACACAGCCTTGCCCACACCACCACCAGCTGCCACCTGTATACCACCAAGTCTCAGAATTTTGGATGTTGTCTTAGTCTGTCCTGATGCCTCACTGACAATTCCAGGGGCTCTCTCTGATCACCAAAGATGGGTGGGTGGGACATCAGGCTGCCCCCTTTGTGTTCTTTGATCTAAAAACGATAGATGTTAAAATCAGATTATAAAGTGTCCAGGAGACTCCTGATGGGTATATAAATACGTTCATTTACATCACTCCTGTGCATGTGTATGTACTTTAAAGTGTGTATTTTGGAGTGTACAGTCTGTGCACATTTGTGTACATATACAAAAGCCTGTCTGCTTAACTGACTAGATGGCCAATAAGTTCATGAGCTTGTCTAAGAAAAAGCGCTACATACCTCATTGCTGACTATCCCTCGGAAGAGTTCCCCTTGGGAAGTTGTGCACACATGCCAGCACCTAGTCTACCCTGCAAAGCAATGTTGGAAGTCTTCTTCTGGAAAGGCCATCAAAACTGTCATTGTATTAGCTCATGTCTTGGATGCCATCAACATGTCTCTCTTTCACTATTTCCTTTAATTTGGGGCAAAGAAAAAAGCCACTGGGGGCCAGAGAAGGGGAATAGGAAGGGTGTTCCAATATAGTTATTTATTTTTATTTTTATGTTTTTGCAGTTTTGGCCAGGGCCAGGTTTGAACCTGCCACCTCTGGTACATGGGGTCAGTGCCCTACTCCTTTGAGCCATAGGTGCCACCCCTATTTAGTTATTTTTTTACTGGCTAAAAAAAGTCCCTCTCTGACAGTGCCATGTGAGCTGGTGCACTGTCATGATGCAAGAACTATGAGTTGTTGGCCAAGATTCTGAGTTAAGATTTTCCTGTTTCTCTGCTGATGTTTACTCTGTCTGTCTGCTATGCTTCCCACAGGCAGCCGATGATTTTGATGCACGAGTATACAAATTTTTGCAATGTTTTCATTCATTTTGCTTGTTACTGGCTGTCGCAACCTCTCTTCATCAGTGACATCTTCTCTCTCCTCAGAAAAACCTTTAATCCATTTGTACAGTGCTGTTTTCTTCATAGTTTTATGCCCATAAATTTGGACTACCATGTTCCTGATTTCACTTCCACTCTTGCCAAGTTTTGCAAGAAATTTATGCATGTTTGTTCATTGCTCTTACTTAAGCTCTGACATTCTTGTGACAGCACACAAAAACATGCAACAAAAATAATAAATGTTGCTCAGGAAGTCACTGCCACAGTCAACACAAACACAGCCGTGAGACGCTGATATACCAAGGTGATGAAACTTTACCAAGTTGTTTGCACAGTGCTGCCAACATAAACATAGGGTGGCAAATTCACGAACTTTATTGTCAGACCTCATCTATTGACTTGTTCTGCCACAGCTTTAACTGTCCTTACTTTCTCAGAGTTGAAAGCTACTCTCAATCACTTCTTTTCGCAGGATTTACCAGAGTTGAAGAGGGCTCCTTCCCAATGCAGTTATGTTGTACATACACAAGCACATGTGCGCACACACACAAAAGCAGTCTTTGCCTTTAGAAGTTGGGTTCCCCATGATTTCTCTTACTGAAACACCCAGAGCCAAGGAAGTCATCTTCAGATGTTAATTTGGACATCTGTCTTCCTAGTTAATTTCTCTTTTCTCTGTTGCTCCACACGACACCCAAAAATGATGTTTTCACAAAGCAGCCAGCCTGCCTTAAGGTTTGATCTTGAGCTTCATGGAGCCCAGACCCTGAAGAACTGGCAACCTTTTCTTTGGAATTACCAGGTAGAGGGCAATCATTCTGCTATGATGTTGGGTACAGACTCCCAGCTCTATATCTTTGTATCCTCCTCCTGGGTAAAGTCCACACAAGGAAAGATTGAGATTAAAAAGAAAGAACAAGATCTATTCCTTGTGATGGAAAAAAAATATTTGGCAGGATATGAGTTGAAATGTTGGGTCCCCTAGAGAAGGGGATCTGAAGACCCCAATAAAACAAAGCAAATGATTTCTGGGGGCCCTCATATTTGGGTCACCACATAATTTGTGAGGCTGATAGGATGCCCTAAGACAAGAAGAAAGGCACAGAGGAAGGGGCTGGGTTCCCCAGCATGCAGAATAGCAGAGCAGCCTAGGGAAGAGGCCATAACAATAGCCACAGCTGGCGTCTGGAAGGAGCCAGAGAGATCACAGAGCCCTGAGATGGGCAGGTCAGGAGCAGACCTGCAGACTCGGGTAGGCTCACTTCTTCACTGAGAAAGAGGATCCCAATTCAGCCACTAACTTCCCTTATGAGTCTGGACAAGCCACTTGGTCTCTCTGTGTCTCACCATGCTCTTTTTTTTCAAATGGGAAATATTCTTTCCTCACCTTTGCCTCATAGGTAAATTATTCCAAAAGTGATAATAGCAAACATTCACCAGTCCCTTATTATGGGCCAGGCACTGCAGCTAACACTTGAACACATTTTCTCATGGAAACTCCACAACCACCCCATGATGAATGCATTTATGTGCAACGAAAAGATCCGGAAACTGGAGTTCAGAGATTCAGTAACTTGTGTGAGGTCACACAGCTGGCAAGTAGGGGAGCTGAGAATTGTGCAAAGGCGGCCTGGCCTTTCTGCATCCAAGGAGGCATTTCATCAGGAGCAAAAAACACAGTTCCTTTTAAGAGAAGCCAGGAAAGGTTAATTAGGAGAAAGAGATTACCTTGGAGCACCAAGCAAGTGCAAATGGTCCTTGAAAGGTATTAAGGTAATAGATGGTTTTCGTCTTTTTGAAACTTCCATTCTACATCCATGTACTCCCCTGCACCTTTAGAGACCAACCACCTGCTAATTCACTTTCCAGATCCCGTGTAACCAGGTCTCTAGGTAATCATAACTTGGTTGAGTCAGCAGACAAGCTCTGCAAGGCTCTCAACAAGATGTCGTTAGTTAGAAATGATGACAAATGTCACATGGGGGAGTCCATTTACAAACAGTCTTTCCCTCCTTGCTAAAGAGCAAACATTCTGTGTAGCCACCAGTTTCTTTATAGGTCCTTTTTCTGTGCCATCCTCCCCAGCCCTACCCTGATATCCACACCAATGAAGAACAAACCCAGAGTGAACCAAGGAGGTGACTGAGATCAGGCAACTTTCCTGAAAGAGACTTCGGAACCAGACAGTGACAGCCTTGCAGCTGAGTAATGCTACATCCCAACATCACTGCAAGTAGCTGTAAGCCACCTACACAAGTTCTGTGAACATGCACGGAGCACTTATTTCAGGTGAGACATCAGATGTAATAAACTATGTGTCTACCCCTCCCCAAATTATAAAAGTAGGGCAGGACAAGGCCAGGAAAGAAATGCTACAATATATGGTCTAAGTAGTCACAAGCTAGAGAAACATCATGTTAATTACGGCTGGAACATATTTTGAGCTCTGTCTTCCCTGCCTTGGGGATGGTGCCTTGCAGAAGAGAGAGGAGGAGGAGGAACATGCAAGGCTCCCTGGCTTTGACAGTCCAAAAGCTGAAGAAAGCCAAGTTGGAGAGAAGCTTTCACCCAGTATAGAAAGAAATAGCCAGTATAGAAAGAGATCGAGGAAGACAGGGAGAGAGACAGGAGACAGACAGAGAGATTGACACTGAGATGAGTGTTTTTCTTTCTTCTTTTTTTTCTTTCTCTTTCACTGATGGGTGTTTCATAAAGATGACCTGATCTCATGATTCTTGCCTGGGCAAGACCCCCAAAAGAAATGGCAACACAAGACCAGAGGTGATTTGGCAAAAAAAAAAGTCTCAGGTCCCTATGGTGAGCACAGAGAACCCAAGGAAGTCCTATGAACAGGCATGAGGGGCATTGCAGAGTTAACCTGCTTGGCTGCTTGGCTGCTCTTCCACTTTGACGCTGCACAAGTCCCTGAAGTATGGCCCAGCCAGACGGTGGAACCCAAGCACTTCCCATCACAGTTCCCTGGTGGCCTGGAAGGATGCCAAAATAGGTGTCCTGCATTTTTATTTACTAAATCTGGCAACTTTAGATGGGGCTTAAGGTGGAAATTAAGTTGACAAAATGATGTGGATGCAAATTCAGACCTGAGTTTGTAAAGCTGAATTTGTGAACTAAGATTCACCCCCATTAGAAGATGATGCTTTTTCTTTTTAGAGCGCTGTGCAGTTTAGGGAGCTTCTCTACAAAGGCTGCGTCATTTGATTCTTCCCATAACCTGGTGAGATGAGAAATGTGAGTCTTAATTATTTCCAGAAAAAGAAGCAGGCATCAGGGAAGCTAAGCTGGCTGAAGATTCTAAGTCCACACGGGCCATAGCTGCAACCAGCACCTGATGCAGCAGCCAGCCTAGCTCTGCCCTGGGGCCCTGATTCTTTGGAGTCTCAGCCTGGCCCAGGCTCCAGCATCCCAGAAATGACTTCACTGAGTTCAGTTCCAAAATGCCCCTCACAAGCTTTTGCAAACCCTGGAGTTTTCAGTGTGTCTGACTCTGGATTACCTCTCTCTGGTCTGTAGGAAAGCCAGACCTATGAAAAGATTTAATTTGGCAAGATGAGCACGGTTAAGTCCCCATTGCTTGTGGCTTCTAGAAAAAACTGTAATAAGTCTAGCTACTAATCCTTTGGTTCATCAGCTTCCAGAATAGGCAACATGCACCCACCAATAAAAAGACAGCTTGTTTCCTCCACAGCTCAATGAGGATGGTGTGGATGGTGATTTATAGAGAGGGGAGCTGTGCAAAGAATGAGGCCAGACTTTCGGGGGTGCCTTGCAGACCCCTGAGGCGGCAGGCTGAGGAATGTGCTGTCCAGCACACTCAGACAGTCATCTGCTGGGGGAGGGGCCCGCTCTGTCACAGCTCTGGGTTTTACACATCCTAAAATCTTTACTTATAGACATCAGGTCAAAGGGAAGGGAAAAAACTCAAGGAGATTTGAAAAGTTACCTGGTGCTATTGTCCGCAAATGGGCTGCAGCTGTTTTTGCCATTATAAAAGCTGGTGTCTTTTTTTTTTTTTTTTAAAGTACGCATCTTATAGGAAATAAAGAAGATAATTCTGGAGAAGCCCCATGTATACTGCTGCTCTCTTGGATAAAAATTTCACTTTTTCGCTCTAGAGAGAGGATTTCATTGCAAGGAAATGTTCTTATTTTTAACTCGGTGTTGGAAGATAGGGAACTGGTCTTATTGTCATTTTTTATTCTTTATATCTTAATATATTATCAGTATTATCTACTAAATAGCAAATACAAACAGTAATTCTTCATTGTTAAGGAAAGCATTTCTAGATTGGGAAATGAGATGAGGATTTTAATAATCACCAAGAAGGCTTCATTCTGGGGGCGGCCCCTATGGCTCAAAGGAGTAGGGCACAGGCCCCAGCCAAAAACTGCACAAAAAGAGAAGGCTTCATTCTGTAGTGATTGTAAAGCAGAGTGTCATGGAGCTGTGCTGACCTGGGATAGCCACGTCTGAGACTCTCCAGAATCTCACTGACTGGCAGCCATCTACTTCTGGCATGTCCTGGAAGGATGCCACCTCTAAGGAGAGGGGATCAACCTTGCAGGGAGGATTCCAGCCACTTTATCTGGGTGCTCACTGTGACAAGCCTGGCTCGCCTGAGGACTCAGCTTAGCGCCAGGATTCCAAGTTCCTTTCTTCCGCCCCAGCCCGGCAACTTGTAAACGTGGAGGCTCAGCTAAGCACTGGGATTTCATTAAGGGTCTCGTTAAAATTTACTGGAGTCAAATAAAGAAAAGATCCAGGCTTGGATACCATTCTCCACCCGTGTCTCCTTCTCACCTCTCTCACCCCTACCCTCCTCCCACTGTATTCGCCCATGAAACCTTTAACGATCGAGCAAATTCTGGAACACTGCCCATATTAAGTATCTTTCAAAATCACTCCAGAAAACGCCTTAAGGAAGGCAGGTCACTTGTTTCAATTTGTCACAGGATGGCAGGTCTGGAGCTCACACAGAGGAAGCGCGGAAGCAGAGGTGTGAGGAACTCCGAGTCTTCAGTCAGACCCGGTGAGTCCTGCCCGATGCCTACTGACGGAGCAGCCCCGGACACTGATTTAAACCTCTCTGAGTCTCACTTTCTGTGTCTATAAAGCGGGGAAAGTTCTACTACCCACTATAGAAAACGTCAGCATAGTTAAGGCAAGTAATGCCTGCCAACTGCTCACGCCAGCACCTAGCACACAGTAGGCACCAAAGTATGAGCGATCGCAGGGAGTGCAGGCCAGCCCTGCCATGTCCCCATCGCATTGCTGTATCTTGTGCTTAGCAGAGGCTCTGCCGGATGTAAGGGACCAGGGAGGGGAAGGACAGGTTCCTGCTCCCGGACCTGACTGTCATCCCATCTTCCTGTGATGTCATAATTTGAATGCTGCCCACAGAAGTGAACTCCAACCACCCTTGGACCTAGTCCTCCCTCCCACAGGCCACTCAGCACCTGCTCACATGCCACACCTGAGGTCTCTGCTTCCACCTGTCACCTTGTAAGCCTGGCCAGCTCAGGCTCCGCGTCTAGCACTGACCCAGGGCAGCCGGATCTGCATGAGGTAAGCATAGCAGGGGGCCTCAGGACCAGACACAGAAAGCTCACTTCTGGGGGAAGCTGAAATTCTGCAAAATGGGATCTAGGAAGGGGCATCTCTTTGGTTTCATAATTAAAAGTGCAACCTGACCCCTGTGCTCTGGGAGGCCTGACCACAGGTTTCAGTTTTCAAAGGGCTACCTGGACGCTTATTAAAGGCCAACTTGTGCCTGAGATTGGGTTACTCCACTCTCAGCAGCTGCTCGACCTCTCCCTCTGACTCCCATTCGGAGGGGAAGAATCATGTGGAATTAAAGCCAGGCTGAATCGGTGGCCCAGGGCAGCCAAGGTCCCGGGCAGCTCCTCAGTGGACAGACAAATGTGTTCTGTTCAACAAGGCAGACTCCTACTCAGTCAGGTCCCTGCCCAAACATCCATTCTGCAGAGAGCCCTGCTCTGGCCTCCGAGCACAGTCACATATCTCTTAGGCAGGCGTCCTCAAACTACGGCCAACGGTCCACATGCGGCCCGCCTAGGGCATTTATCCGGCCCACCAGGTGTTTTTGCCACCGCTGCCTGTCCTGCTTAGCAGCTGACTTATCCCAGGGCCCGCAGTCCGGCCCTCCAAGGGTCTGAGGGACAGTGAACGGGCCCCCTGTTTAAAAAGTTTGAGGACCCCTGCTCTTACGTCTCCCTCACATTTTCCTTTTCTGTCTTCTCACGCCACTGACCCCAGAGCGTCTCATTTATAGATTTGCAAACCTCCTTTTGCTTGCAGCCTCCAAGGCTGCCACCTTCACGGGAAGAGGGACTATCTGTGTCGTTCGTGCTATAGTCCTTGCACGTGACAGTCACTGTACCGAGTGGGTGAGGAAAGAACAAGAGATTCACAAAATGTCACACGAAAACCAAGAGGCCAGCCTGCCTGCCTGCCAGTGGGGCTGGGATGACAGGGAATGTTCTGTTGAGGAACGGAGGAAGCAAAGAAGGAAGGAAGGAAGGAAGGGAAGAAGGGAGGACGCTGTGTTTTCAGTCTCAATATCCCAAAGCTTTATGACATACACATGGAGTGAAAATAATCTTTATGACATGATATGAAAGGACAGAATCACTCTAGAAGTCAACCTTTATCTGAGAGTGCCACCTGCCATTACCCAAGATACATACCTTCTCTCTCATATTCTCTCTCCCTCCCTTTCTCTCTTTTCCCAGCTATACTTAATGACTATTCTGAACCAACATGGGCCAAGGCCTGCATATATAGGTACCTAGAGTGGAAACTGGTATAAATTTGACGAGAGCCAAGAAATCCTAAGTACTGGTGGGGCAGAGGATGGTGGGATGGAAGAGGAGGGGCAGCAATAGCCAGGCATTCCTTGGGCTAAGTCAAGATCAATGTCAAGCCAGTTCCTTCACACGGACACATGGGTTTTCCTTTGCCCTTGAGCTGGCAAACTGTGTTTTATGAACACAGGGGTGAAGGAAGAAAGACAAACAGGGCAGGGTAGGTGGAGCAGCCCTGCTTGCAAGAGTATTAGGAAGTAACCTCAGAAGGCCGCAATGACTTTTTAGGTTACAGAAAGAAACTTTCGGGGTGAGGGGTGCAAAAAAGCAAAACCTGGTCCCTGATAAGGGCTACTCATGCATATTTAAATAAACTACAAACTACATGAACAAAAAACAAGGCAATATCCTCTGTAAGTTCATATATTTGGCTGAGAGTGGCTTTTCTGTGTATCAGGAAAGGAAAAAACGAGCGCAGCTCTGGGCCAGCCCCTTGTCACAGTAAGGATCCTCCCCCTGCCTCTTTCCCTGCTCCCAGGGGGCTGTTTTTATGCTCAGGATATAAAGTCTCCTGCAAGGGCAGGTTCCGGGCTGCTTTCTGGTGACCCTGCCTCTAGCAGGGAAGCTCCTGCAGGTGTGTGTTAATGGCCGTAGCACCTCCGCACAGGGACGCTGGAATTTTGAATTCCAGGAGCCAGTCAGCAGCGTGTTCCCAACCCACAGTTGAGCAACATGTATGTGTTCTTGCAAGCATGGACAGGCTGCAGGAAAGTTTCTGCTGCAATTGTCCAAAAGTGACACATAATCCAAAGCTGTGTAACTTTGTGCCGTTAACCTCTCTGGCACTTTCTAACCTTGTTGATAAAATTAAGACATTGAAATAGATACTCTGTAAGAATCTCCCAGTTAAAAATCCTGCGAGAGCAGGGACCACGAACACACTGTTGGTGGGATTGAAAACTCATGCAGCCTTTGTGGAAAAAAGTGTGGAGAATCTTCAAAGAGCTAAATGTAGACCTTCCAGGGGATCCCATGATCCCATGACTAGATATTTGTCCAGAAGAAAAAAAATCATTTACCATCCTTATGCATTTTACCATTTGCACTTCAATGTTCACAGCAGCTCAATTCACAATTGCAAAGATGTGGAAACAACCCAAGTGCCCATCAACCCATGAATGGATTAATCAACTGTGCTGTAGGTACACCATAGATACTATTGAGCCATAAAAACGATGGAGACTTTACATCTTTTGTATTTATCTGGATAGCGTTGAAGAAAATTCTGCTTAGTAAAGTATCTCAAGAAGGGAAAAACAAGCATCCCATGTACTCAGTGCTAATTTGAAACTAGAAAATGAACAAGTATAGGCCGACATGAGAGGAAAAACACAACGAACTTCAAGAAGGGGGGGAAGGGGGGAAGGGGGAGAGGGCTCAGTAAGCCCCACCTAATGGATCTAACGTAGGGGCATATGACAAGCCTGGGTGAAGGGCTCAAATACAACTCCGACTTTTCCTGACAAAAGCAAACATGGTAACCTAATTGTATGTACCCTTATATTACTCGGAAATAAAAATTCTGCTCTTTTATGAAAATCGTTACTCTCTACACCTCGCCGGGCTTATCTCTGCCTCTCTTCTTTCCTCTTTGCCATATCTCCTTCATCAGCCTCACAAGACTCTGAAAGCCCTGACAACAGACCAGGGAAGCCAGAAAATGAGGAATTACTTTCACAAGGTTTGGAGTAGCTGGTACCCTGCTTAGTTCTTAGGCTGTGAGACAAATCCCCACGTCGCCTGTTGAGTGCTGGATAAGAAAAGCCAGGTAGTCAGCAAGCAAAAGGTCTCCGGGTAAGTCCTAGGGGCACAGAGTAATAAATACAGCCCCTGCACCAAGGAGTCTGGTCTCATACAGAAGCACGTGTGCGTGAGGAAATGCACCATTTCTGTTGAAGACATCAAGAAGGAGCCAATGGGTGCAACGGCTAGCAACTAAAGCATGGCGCCGATTCATCCTTTCCAGGACAGGGGGTGTAATGTGCAAGTTTAGCAAAACTAATAGTACCACTGTTTGTTATTAAGTGCATTAAACTGAGAAATCAATCCTTTGGGAACAAACCCTTGCCGTATGCATCACCTGTGTATTACATGTCATTATCACTCATTTAGCACAATATGCTATGAACCGTGCTAAGCTTCTCATATATAGACCTCATTTCATCTTCACAATAGAGGACTGAGGTTAGCACAGTGTTTAGGGCATGTTAGCTGTCACACTGGGTCCTCCCTTCTGTGCACCTCAGTCTTTTCATCTGCAAAATGGGACAAATAATAGCATAAACATAGGCTTGGTGTGATTTTTCAATTAAAAATTACATGAAGCACTTAACAGGAGGTTAATAAATGCTTTCTATTGTTGCTAGCATCATTTTCCCCACACATAGCTACTTGAATGCCTGGACAGCCTAAGTGACTGTGCCAAGGTCACGCAGCTGGAGTACGACGTGAACCCAGCTCTTGTTGGGCTCTAACCTTCAGGCTGTGCCATCCCACGTGCTGTAAATGATCAACATAGAATTCAAGTTTTCTTGTTGGCTACTTCTTGAAGAATTCAAGTCACTTTCTGGGTGACTTGTCCTGCACTCCACCTTTCAAAGTCATTGTAGATCTGCAGTTCGAGTTGTTTTACCAGGGAATGAGGTCGGGTAAATGTGTGGCATAGACAGGCCTTAATCAGACAGAGACGCCGACGGTCTTTACCTTGAGGCAAGTGGCTTGAGCTGCTTCGTGTACTATCTATCATCTGTGATTCCAGAAACTTGACCTCCCCACCCAGTCCCCATCTTGGGCATTCTCTTCCTCTCCTTCCCCAAGGACCTAGCTGACATTGGACCCTGGGGGGCCAAGAAACACAATGGTATGAGATGGTGCAAGAAAGACCCAACCTGGAAATGCTGGCTGCTCTCCGAAGGCAGCTTCTAAGGAAAGGAAAGGAAAGGCACTGTCTGGGCAGCGTGGGGACATTCATAACACTTTATGCCACGCCTTGCTGGTGGCAGGGCTGGTGGGAGGAGGACAACTGCACACGACCTGCAGCCAGGTCTCCATCATCAGCTGGCACTTCCCATGAGCCTCTGCACAGCAGTAGGGCTGCATCCCCTATAGATGTGGGTGACCTTCCAGTGAACAAGCTGGCCTAGGAGGAAGTTGGTCTATCAGTTGTCAATAAAGCAATTTTATCTACAAGGAAAAACTAAAAAGCCTAAGGTATAATAGCTTAGCACGTTCAAGTATCTCCAGAGTCTTATTTGCGTTTATGAGGAGGCATCTGATAAGGAATCTGGAGCCACTGAGGGTGGAAAAAAGGGCTTGCACGAAGGAAATTTCCAGACAGACAAAGTAAGTTCTTTTTGAACACAGGCTGGTGAGACTGCTAGATTCCACTGGGGATGAGGTTATGATTCCACCTCAAAATCTTCAAGAAGCAATTCTAAAACAAAATAAATCCACCTCCCTTCCCCCAAATCCTGTATGCTTCCTACTGGTAGAGCTTGTTTCAGAGTTACCCATGCCATTTATACTGCCTGCATTGGAATCACCTGAAGAGCTTATGTGAATTCAAGTTCTCAAGTCCCACCCCAGACTACTGAGTCAGACCCATGGGAGGGCAGTGCCCCCCACCCCACATTTTTAACCAGCTCCCAAGTGATTCTTACCTATCCTGAAGTCGCTGAGCAGTCCCCTGCCTGCATCTGGGGAATGAAACAAAACTGGTGCAAACCCCTCTCAGCCTGAGTTTTCTGAATGCACACATTTTACCAAATGCACCTGGAAAGTGCACTAAAGTCAAAATGAAAGCTTCCTTCTCCAGGGAGGTGAGCTGCTCAGCTGCCAGCGCATCCACTGGAGTCTAGGGCACTACCAAGCTGCTGGGTCAAAGAGGGTCTAGCTCTGGCAATCCGTTTCTGCAGATAGACAGGGGAGAGGAGGCTGCAGACCTCCTCCCAGAGAAACATGCAGGTCTGTCCGGTGGCAAATGTCCATGCCGTGACTCTGACCTGAGTGCAGGCACTCTCTCCTCCTCCCTCTTATCTGAGTTGGGTGGTGAACTGTGGAAACCACACTTATTGATTTGCTCTTCACCCTTTAATGCCTTGTAGTCTTCTTGCAAAGGGAATTTAAAACATCCTCACCAATTCCTACGGGAGGAGATCGGCTAGTTCTAGAGGAAAACAGGGCTTGGTGGCTGCTTTCTTTTTCCTCCAATTTTTACTACATCCTTAGGGCATGAACACAGGCTGACATAGGGGACTCCCTTCCCTAGGCACTCCTGTAGTGGCCTCCTCAAAGTTACTCATGATGTTTTTTGCTTCTCTCTGCTGGGGTGTCCGTTAGGATCCTGCATTGACAATTAGCCCCTTCCTGAGTCTTCCAGGCCATCTGCCTTCTCCCGTGCTAGATTGCTGGGCAGTGGACAGGGCTAAATATTTCACAGACTGAAAAGGGAGACCTTTCAGATGTTTCTTAGGGGAGGGGAAGGGAAGTGGCATGGCATTAGGAAGTGGAATCTTCCAACTATGTCAGCTCATTCTACAAGACTAAGAATCTTTCTTGTCAGGGCAAGTGCTGTCCCTGCTCAGACTTGGGGGTCAACATTTGCAGAGGAAAGAAGCAAGTCATGGAAGGCCTGACAGAAGCCAAACTGCCTACCAGGTCACAGCCTGGTTTGAAGTCTGCACGCCCCCTACCCCCCCACCCCTTGCTTCACATTCAATTGTGGGTTGTTCCATAACGTAGGTCAATAATAACTCCAGAGTTCCAAGTTAAGGCGCTTTAAACAATGAGAACTTATAAGATCACTCGCACACTCCCTTGCATTCTGATAGCTTCCTTGAAGGAAAATGAAAAGTATACGCTTACCCAGTTCAGTGGCTTCACGTCTGGGCTTTATTTTATTTCCTATGTGTTGTCCTGCAGGCTTCTAACCGGTTGTATCCACAAAAGTCAGAAAGACTTGGCAGCTGGCAGTATTTAGGAAACTGTGATCACCCGTCACTTCCACCACTTTTTAAAAGCCACCTAAGAAGCACGTGGAAAATGCAGATCCCCGGGCCCCAAAGATACCGAGGGCAGAATCCTGAAATCTACACACTGAATGAATGACCTCCTCCTAGCTCTTGCTCCTTTCCTTTGAAACACGACCGAGAACCTTTCTCTTTTATAAAGGATTAATTAGATATGTTCCCGACTCCTTTTATGTCCTCTTAATCCATTTTCTTGCACTGCCTCCAGCACTCAGAGAAAATAGACATACTTTTCTCAGTTTGTTGCAAATAGCCTAAAATGTTCTCATTGTGTGTTTCGCTTGGGAACAAGTGTTTTCGCTGGGCTAGAACAGAGGCTGTCAAACTACTGTTGTTGGGCCAAATCTGACCACTGCCTGTTTCTGTAATGAAGTTTTCCTGGAAGTCCTGCTACTTAGTGTGCATACATCTACGGCTGCTGTCACAGTGCAGTGGCGGGGGGGAGCGGTTTACATGGACACAGTATGGCCTACAGAAAAAGTGTGTCAAATAATGTTTTAGAGGGGTGGCAGAGTGTGGTTAGCTGAATAGACCTATTTTCTTGTCCTCCTGGAAACACACCTGGACTCTATTTCCCAAACTCCCTTGTAGCCAGGCAGGATCGTGTGACTGATTCTGACCTAGGAGATATGAGAAGAGATGGTGAGAGCCTGGCTTGGCCTTGGATCAGCTTCCCTGAGTTGGCTCCCGCACTGTAGACAGGCCTAGCATTGAACCTGGGAAGCTGCCTGCCGAAGGTGGCCGGCTCTCAATCATTACTCAGCCAAAGGCATTTGGGAATTTTTGGAGCCAAGCCACCCACCCCATACGAAAAGCTGTTTTGGTCTTTATATGAGAAGTAAATCAATCAATCTGAGTCATTATACATTAAATTCATTGAACTGAATTAATTTAACTTAAACACGGGACTTCCTGCCTTAGGTTAGAAGTTAGAACTAAGGAGTGAAATCTTTTCCTTATTCAGGATGAGATGTGTAGAGACGGCTACACGGGGGACAGAAAAGGGTGCAGAAGAACCGGAGAAAACAGTGGCCATGGAAACTGGTTTTGCCCAAGGTCTCTACTCACATCCTCCAAAAGGCCAGCATCGTGCGTCCTCCCCACACCGTGCTAGACAAGAATTATCTCCAGGGGAGGTGGAGTGGCCACCTAACATCAGATTGGAACCCCGCAGAAGACTTAAGCACAGGGGACAGAGTTGTGAATGCAGCGTGGCAGACCCGCTCTCCGATATTTCCTACAAAAATTAGTTGTGTAGCTTACGGCAAGTCACCACCCCTTGGAAGTCATGACCTCTTCATCTACAGAAAGCTATATCTTAGAATGTCAGAACCACACTGCATTGCGTCTATAACTATCTCACTGACTCCAGAGCATGTTCCAAGGATACCTGAGACCTTTCAGAGGTGCCTCTGTATCTTCTGCAATGGGCAAGGGGCAGCTTCAGTGTGGTCTACTGATTTAAGTGGCCCTATATGATGTTCTACATGTTTATGGTGGGATAGTGTTTTGAAGTAGTAACTGATTCGTTTCACACTGCCCCTTGTAAGGCATGCCCACTTCCTTATACGTGGGCACACAGGGTCTATCCCACCTGTGTCATGGGGACTGACTGTCCCAGCATCACATAGACAACAAAGACATTCATTCTTGGTTTATAAGTTTCAAAACTCTAGACCTGTGCTGTCCAGCATGGCAGCCACTACCGATGCTAGGGAGTTATTTGAATGTAAATCAATTCTTAATAAAATGAAACATCCATTGGTTATCCTATCCACATGTGGCTGTGGCTACTATAAAGGAACATGTCCATCATTACAGGAAGTTCTATGGGATAGCATGGATCTCAATCCCAAGTGTACTCAGGGTGTACTGGATTGGTCAGAGTTAGGAATCTCCTCCCTCCAAATATTTCTCCAGCTTGGGAAATATCACAGGCAGAAGGAGCTGAGATGCACTGATCCCATCCTTAACCTCCCACTCCCAAGTGCAGGACTCAAAGTGGGTTACACTGAGGGGAGTGGCAGGAGCTGAGGTCTGTGGAGACACACGTCCCTCTAACCAGCTGGAGCTGCTGGGGGCAGCAAGGCCTCCCAGAATTCCCTGGGCTCCATGTTGGTGCAGGAGCATTGAAGGGACGATGGCTTCATGGTGGCAGGGAACCGTCTGGCCTGAAGGAAGCTTTAAGTGTCTCTCAGAGCCTCTGAGAAGCAAGGAAGTCGGTCAAGGATGACTTTCTGTGCCCTTGAGCATCACGGGGAGGAACCAAATCGAGTGAGAAGAGGTTGTCTCATTAGATGCCAAAGAGGACAGACCTAAGTTCCAGGAACCAGATACCCATGCCTTCCTACCGTGTGCTGCTGGGCACCCCTTACACATCCTGAAACGTGGACGCAGCCTTGAGAGAGGAGGCAGAAGTATCCACAAGCGCCTGTGATGTGGTATTTGCGAAAAGTAGAAAGAGACATGAGTGGGAAATGGTTACAAACCATAAGTCACCTGTCCTGGAGACAGAAGCTTGTAGACTGAGTTCAGGCCCACTGTCTTCCTTACGCTTGCCTGGTACAATAGTCCCGTGGGTACAAACAGTGAGACTGAAAACTCCATGACCGGCTGAGTCAGAGATCAGCACCATGCTGGCTATGGTGGGTTTGGGGGTAACAGGAAAATACAGGAAGAGGGTCCAGGACTCTCACTGATTTTGATGGAACTCTGGGTGTGCAGGAGTGGTGGGGTTCTCCAGCCTGTGCCCTCACACCCCTAATGCAGGCAGCCAGAGCCAAGCCAGTGAACAATCAAGTGTGTGCCCTAAGGACACATGCAAATGCATAAAAAGAGAACACACCCAACCGCTTAAAACCCTGCTTTGTTCCACAAGAAAATGGGCAAAATGTGAATGGGCCTGAAGCACCTCAGTAAGTGTCCTGCACAACTGGACTTCTAGTGCCGCCCAAGCTGCCCTACCTTCCCTTATCAGAGCGTGCCTACTTCTTAATTGAGTTATTTATTGTCACACCGGCCACATGTCTATCACTTTGGATGTCCACTGTTTTTAGTGAATTGTATGAATGTTCAGATACACATCACCATACACGGCGACAATCCTGAACACCTGTGCTTTGGTATGAGTTCCTCTGTGAGGCCCAAGCGCCGCTATGCAGGGGAGAGAGCACGATGGCGTGGGTAGATTTGGTTTTCTCTGTTTCCATGAAAAATCATTTTGTGAAAGTGGGTTGTGTTCTTTTAGGACCCTACACACAGAAAAGGGAGGATGGAGTTTTCATGAAAAGAAGATTATAAGATGAAAACTCTATTGCTTGCTTTAAATGTGCCTCTGGGCCTCCGGGTTGGAGGCTGTGGGCCTTGGGAAGGGGCCTCCTGCCAGCTGTCTCCAGATGTCTGTGAACCCGTGGGACTTCTAAGCTCCCGGGTGATTCTCCTTGCCCTCCTTCTCGCTCCTCTCTCATTTCTACCCTCTATTCCCTTTTCTTCCCCTGCCCAGCTACCTTCTCTCACTCTTCTCTCCTATAATCCTCACCCTACCATCTTTTTTGCCCTAAACTCACAGGCTCCCCCAGCTTCCCTCCCACCTCACTGAAGGGCTTTGCTGCAAGGTGCCAGCGGAGGGAACAATGCTTGGACGGGGTGCAAGAGTGAGAGGGAGGGGGAGAACAGGCATTGGGTTTTCTACCTGGGATTTAGCCACCTCACAAGACAGGGGTGAGCTAGGGTATAAGGTCAGGGCATCTTCAGAAAGGAACAGAGGATTGAGCTTAGGGGAAGGGAAAGAAGGATTTCTTTCCTCTGTGGGGACCTTCTGCATCCTATAGTAGGACAACATGATTCTGCTGGCAGGTCACGCTGAGGTTGTGCCCTGAGTGATGGACCTTGTCTATGCTATTTTATTTATCCTCAAAATCCAGCTTCAATCTAGCCATAATTATTCTTCTTTTACAAATAACCAGTTGGAGGACCAGAAAGGTGAAGAAGATCCCAGTCACCCATATGGCAAGCCTCTGTGCCAGGAGCTTCAGCCTGAGAGCAGAGTACTGAACATGAACACAGCCTTGTTCGTGCTGTACAGAACTGAGCAATGAGGCGACTCCAGGATGGCCAGTCCGCCCTGCATGGAAGTGGAGGGGCACTGGAAGGGGACAGGTCTCACTTTTTGGCTATGTGCATTATCTAGTAAGCAGCAGGGCTGGGATTTGGCTGAACTTCCAGAGTTTGAGTCTTCATCTAATGTACTACCCTGCCCCGGCGTGGGCAGATACAAATTCTGACTCCAGGAGGCAAACTTGTCCACTGGGGGAGGGAGAAAGCTATCAGTCAAAACCTCTCACTGGGCCGTGCAGTGCCCGTGTGTGCATTTTTCCTGCTAGAAGTTGCCGAAATGTCTGAGACTCCTAAGGGTGATGTGGCCATGATCCTACTCCAGATCGTGCTGCTTCCTTGGTTTCCAGAGGAACAGCACAGGACTGGGAGAACATACGTGGCATCAGATTTGGACCGGGAGGCGAGCAGCACTGTTTGTCAGTGGAAATGGAGTGTGTGACACAAACAGCCTGGGATCCGTGCCTTGCTCAAGCTGTCACACACACCACATCCTCCAGAAGCAAACTGGTAACAAGAGAAGTATCAGAGAGTCAAAATAAGGGAAAAGAAAGAGAAACTAGAGGCGCAGCTTGAGGCAATTTCTACCCCGGTGTACAGAACCCGCAGTGGGACCACAGGATTAGAGAACTGTGACTCCTAAAGTCTCCTGATACCGCCAAAATCTCATGACTTGGAAAACACTTTAAATTATTTCACAATGGGACACTGTTCTTCCTTATTAGGGATGGTACTCTGAATGGGGTGCAGGTCCGGGCAAAGTGCTGGAAATTTTAGGAAATAATTCTATTCTCTTCTGCTAATAAGCTGGACCCAAATCAGAGAAGAATGTTTAGATGGGACCTTCCTGGATATGGTTCTAAAACAGTTAAGAGAAAATCATCTTGAATTCATCTGGAGTCTTAACTGTTACTCAAAGAAGAAAAGGGGTGAATTCAAAAATGCGTCCAGCCATGTAAGAGAAAAAGCAACTTGCAGTCTTGAGTTTGGGGCTCATTCTAGAAGGTCACACTTACTGCAACTTTCTTCCCGACGTCTCTGCCCTGCAGAGGATTTTGGAGACGTGATATGTAAGAGATCACATCAGTTGGGCCTGGAGATGTAGACAGGCTCAAAACCATTTTCCAGGAACAGATGGTAAATTCTCCACCCTTCTTTCTTTTCTTTAGTCTTAATTCTCCCATGAGCTCTTTTTGCAGGATGAATTTTGGAAAATCTAGGAGGCTGATTCTGTACCTGGTAGAGACCAGGCATACAGGATACCTGGACCTTTCTGTCAAGAGCAATCCAAGAGATGGCTGAGATCAACTTTCTTTTGGGGAGAGAGAAAAGCACACAGCTCTAGGGGGTCTCCTAGAGTCATGGTATGCAAATAATTAAACAAATGGTTTAACAGCAATGTTGTCAGAAAAAGAATTTCCAATTCCATCACCATGGTGACAGCTCATCCAAAAAAAAAAAATCTAAATCTAAAAATTGCTTTCGCTTGGCTGATAGAAAATAATATACACAGGGCTTCTGGGGCCTGCACTTTGGATTGTCTCCTACCACCACCTTGAACTCTCCCCGTTCCTCCTTCATACCTGGCTTGGTCCCAGCATAGCCAGAGTCACCTGTGATTCTCCAGTGTACCTTTGAGCTTGTTAGCTTAAAAAGTGAGTGACTTATTCCCCAAGACCCCAAATCACCAGCCTGCCTCCTCTCCCCATGCTCTTGCTGGCATTCATTAACCTTTGACCCCAGGTTTATTGGTTGTCCATAACAATTTCACAGACAGGGTATTTGTAAGAATGACTAACTCCTAGGTGTGGTGACTCCCTGGAGAGAGTGTTCAATAGGAGAGGACATTAGGATGCTCCAAATCAGCAACAGGCATCTGAAAGTAGAGTCCTAACAGTAGATGTGGTTAAGGCACTGTCCCTGTGTGGCACACGTTCGGGAAGTGCCCACCTTGACTCTTCCTTCACTTCCGTTCCCACCAAGGGTTCTGAGAAGGCAGGTGTGGGAGCAGAGTTAGAGAGAAGACAGACTGCCCTTTATTATACTATTTCATGATGTCCACACTTAGATCTATCTAGCTTTTGAAAAGATACTTCCTCTCACTGAAGTGTTTAAACAAGTATTTAAATTAAATGGCACTCATTTTCCCAGGAACATGGAAGTCTGGCCCACATTTCTCTCGCACGATGCAGTTTTTGTTGTTGTGCTTAATCTGTTGATGACTTAATCCGTTGATGGGGCCAATCAATGGCTCTCCCTCCTTTCCCAAGCGAAAGACCCCTTCACTCCAATCAAAAGGCACCTTTAATCTGATTGCTTTTCACTCATCTCTCCACCATGGCCCATATGCCATTTCATTTCTCCTTCTCCCCTTGTGAATGTAATATGCCTGGTCTAATTTGCTTGTATAAACAGAAAGCCGCGGCAGGCAGGGGGACGTCCCTTGGCCACAGCGGTTCTGCTTTTTAGACATTCCTCCCGCCTTGTTTCCTGAGACCTTTCAATAGAGCCAGACTTGGAAGAGAGTTATATTAAACAGTTTGACTCCAAACCTAAACAGCCCCTGAAGCATTAGTGGTTCAAAGATCTCCTGGTGCATTTATGAAAAGCCATTGATCTGGGAAGAGGTGTTAGAGGACTTGAAATGCACTAAGAAAACTCCTTTGCTGGCAGGAGGCAGAGTGGTTTTCATTAAGGAGCTGCCCTTTATCTCGTCACATTATTGACCTGCTGGAGCCAAGATGGGCTGCTTCCCCTTGCCTTTAAAGAAAGCTGCCTCTAGTCGGCCACTATGATAAGAAAGCATTCATTTTTAAGACACCCAAAAAGGACAGAAGTGTGGCTCTATGGTGGCTTGCTTTTCTGAGTTTGATCCCCAAGTATCCTTTACATTCTAAGTGCAGTGACCATCTCTGATGCACAGAAGCCTTGAGAACACCATGTAGTCTGGTAACTGGAAAAAAAAATCTGTGAATTCTCGACTTTGGAGCTCTGGGGAACTTGAAATATCACCTAGGACAGAGTGCACTCTTACTTAACTCAGGGCGATGCATGCATAGGGCACCATTCATCAGCAGCAGGATGGTGTGTGTGCCTCGAAACCTATTCTGCTGCCAACCAGCTGGAGAACTGAGATGAATTCTTTCTCCTGTCTTTGCCATGAGGTTCTCAGCTAGCAACTGGGCATTTCCACCTCATGAGGTTGCTACTGCAAGGATTAAATATGGCAACACATATAAAGTACTTTGGAGAGTACCTGACACAAAGTTGGCACTCTATCAGGGCCAGTAATTATTATTGCTTACTTATAGTATTATTTAGGCAGTCCAAAAATTGTAAGCAATATTTTACTTTATGTACACCCTCCTGGGAAGAGGTCCCTACATTTCATTTCCATTTTTTCCCAAAGGGGAAGAGCCACCAAACCAGCTAGATTCACTCTCTCCTTTAATTGATGAGTAAAAACCTACTCATGGTTTAAATGCTTTTTTTCCCTCCACAAACACATGGTAAGCCAGAGTCAAGGTCAGAAGTGAAACCCAACATAGATTCATCGTCCTGTGCTTTGCAAAATTTTGAAAACATTAGCAAAAGCAGCTCAGGCCTTGCAAGGAAGTGATACCTAAATAAATGTGGAATGGGACTGGACACCGCTTGGTGGCCTCCAGGCAAAGGGACTGTTCAGAACTCTGGAGGCATGATGACTGAAGTGCTGTAGAAAAATTACTTGACAATAATAATCAACAGTAAAGAAGGGTGTGCAGACGGAAGAAGAAACAGGTGGGGTCTCCCAAGAAGAAACCACTCCCATTCCAAACACCAAAGCATTTCCCATGATACAGCAAAGTACACTGGTACCCTAAGCCATCCATAAGTGTTATAAATTCCAAGAGACTCTATGCATAGCTGGCTCAGGGAATACATACAGTAAGTAATGTTTCAGTTCTGAGAGACTGTGCCTCATCTTCTAAAGAGACATAGCCACAGTTTGGGGTTTGCTCTCCACTCTTCGTTAACCAGATTCTTGAAAATACTTTGATGTTTTCCCAGTACACTGGGTCTCAAAATGTGGTCCTTGGCCAGCACCATCCGTGTCCTTTGGAAACTTGTCAGAAATGCAAATTTTGGGTACCTTTTCAAAACTATAGCATCAGAGACTGTAGAGGGGGCCCAGCAACCTGCTTTTACAGCATCTGCTGATCATTCTGATGAGCATTCAACTTTGAGAACTACTAATGGAGTGGCAGAGAAACCAAGCAAAGAGTGAGGGCTTGAAAAAGACTTCCTGAATCCCTACATTTTTTTTCTTTTTAAGGAGGAATTGTTTGAAATAAACTGGAACTAGATTTGTAATCTAGATCCTCTTGTATTTTGCAAACAAGAGATCTTTGGAGGGAAGTGGAAAATAAATTTCAAGGCCTTTCATCTCAGTTACAATGACACATATATTTTAGCATTGTGTGGGGAGGGACAGAGGGAGGGAGAGAAGGAGGGCGGTGGTTAAGTCCGTGGAGGAGAATACACAATTCCAATGGAATCCACTGTAATTTCAGGGCAATTAGTGTCTGCACATTCTCCATCCATGAGGCTCCATTAATCTGGTTAATCCTCATCTTCTAATCAAAAACAAACATCCTGGAGTGTACTTGGGATCCTTTTAACAGATTCTGCCCACCTGGATGCTGTCTTCTGCCTTGTAATCCAGAGCTTTTAGGAACCACTTGAGCTCCTGGAAAGGGAGGAACAACCCACCATCCTGGCTGGGTCCTGCCAGCCCCTTGGAAATCAGCCCTCGCCTAGGTTGCACCCTTGCCTGCAGCTCCTTCTCTGACTAGACCTGCCCTCTCCTAGCTATTATTCAAGTCATTCTTGATACTTCCTTGCTATTCTGGGCAGCCTTCCTTAAAAACTTCTTGACTGCCCCTTGGCTAAATATACAAATTCTTGGATAATACTAAGGCCTTGCATTGCTAAATCGCTTCACTGTTTGCAAAGAACTCTCCTAGTCCGCTTTTCATCCATTTCTCCACTTCCCACCGACTCTACCTACCCCCTACCAATTTACAGATAGGGCCACTGAGGACTCCAGGGATTACGTGGCCTACCAAACACACACAGCTAGTGAACAGATGACAAGGTAGCTTCAAATCCAGGTCTTCTGATCCACAGGTGGAGATGTATTATACTCGTAGAACACTGTCTCTGTCTGACCACCTACTTAAATCCATTATGCCAATGAATAATGCATTTGTCCTTAAATTACATTTATGTCTTTGGAATGCATCAAATCAGGATCTTGCTTAATTTTAAGGCCTATAAGGAGGAGAAATCCTATCTGTGTAACTCAGGCTCAAAGAATAAATGTAAAGTGTTTGTTCAAAATATTTTCATTTTATCTTCTTTTATCTACAACCCAATGCAATGAGCTAAGAATAGGCAATATGATACCTATATTAATGGTAAGGAAACTAAAGTGTGACTAATAAAAGCAACTTATTGCCTAGGTATAGAAAACATTGGGAATAGAATATAGAACTCCAATTCCTGGTGCTATGTTTATCTATGAAGCTGTATTGATATGTGGCTTTGGGAGCTCTTGCACGCCTCTTCACAGAAACATTGGCCAGGTAAGGCTCAGGGTGTTCTGTCCAAGGGTTTAATTAAAATGGTCCCTCCGTTAAAAAGTAGCTTAAAAACACCAGATGGGTCCTCATTTCCTTCCTAGAGCACAGTAGTAGTACTCTCCAGGCTTAAGGAGTGGCTGCAGGACTATTGTTACAGGTGGTCCTGACCAGTTTTGAAGTTATTATAAGCACTTCATACCTCCTGGCTTGCAATCAGTGTTGGCAAGGAAAACTGCTCCCTCTCCTCAGGGTGGGTGAGCTACCCCTCAGCCATTTCATACTCTGTTCATTAACTCAACAGATATATGCTGAGTTACTATGTGCCAGCAGCATGCTGGGGTCTGGGACTAGAGTGGCCCTCATGGATACATGACGTATTATCACACCAATGAATCATTCCAAATTGTAAGAGCTATGGAGGAAATACCTGTCTGCTATGTGAACAAGTAAGGGAGGGGCTCTCATCCCATTAGGAGGTCTGTGGAGGTGACTCTGAAGTAGGTTTTCTTGGAAGAACACTCCTGTTGCAGGGAACAGTGTTTTCGAGGCATGATGAGACTAGTACCTGGCCTGTTTGAGGACTCCAGAGGTGGTACAGCTGGTGGGGCCCAGTGAGCAAAAACAGAGTAGCAGAAGATGGGGGGTGGAATCAGTGGAGCAGGGCTTTGAATCTACACGAAGCAAATGGGTAGCCACTGCAGGGATTTATGTGTGCAGAGGACTTTGTTGTCCAGAGAGCAAATCAGAGTTGGTCAAAAGTATAAAGGAAAGAGACCCATAAGGACATGACAGGTGGTTTTCCTTTGTCACATAGCCAGAGGCAACCTTGAGGGATTTTATTTAACAGGGAGCAGACAGCAGGCAGCATGGGCAGGGCTGAGAAGAGTGACTGTGGGGGAAATACAAAGCGCTGCCTTGGGTTTAGTGGCTCTGGTCCTGCATCCCCACGCCCTGGCTGTGGACTGTGGGAGAGGCCACGCAACCAACTCTCCGAGCCTCTTGACAAGAGGCTAGTAATGGAATCTCCGCAGGTAATTAGGAAGCCCAATTAAATAGTGTCAGTGACAGTGCTTTGTCAACGGCAAGGCATTATGAAAATGCAGGATGTCATTATCCTTAACCATGGCAATATACGGGTATATAAAGTAATTATAATTACAGTTCTGAGTCAATATGGAGTAACATTCTTCAATCTTTGTATCCTGAAAATACTCTGCTAGAATCCCAGAATTGTGTGCTCTTAGAAGTTTTATTGTGTTTCATAAAAATCTACGTTTATATTTTTTAATGCTGAAAATTTTATAATTGCTGAATAAAATCACTTTAGTTCTTAGAATAATCACATTTACTCAGAATTAATAATTGTATTTGGTTCATATTATGTTTCTCAAATCTTCGTCATTTCATTTATGTGCTAAAGACTTTTTTTTTAAACCATAAATGTATAATTATTAACTTGGTATTTTGAGTCTAATTCATATACACCCCCACGCCACACACACATTTTTAAAAATAAATTTCAACCTAAAGAATGTTTCCTGTGAAATCAGAGTTGATATACTAGTTATATATTTTTCCTAATTCACATTAAGATAGCTGCAGGATGAGTAACATGTAAATAATCTAAGAGGAGCTCGCATAACACTGGCAGTAAATGCCATACTTGGAAAATGATAGCATATACTATTCATGTTTCTTTAAAATAAATTTTATTGTATATATTTAAGGTATACAACACAAGGTATGAGATGTATTAGATGGTAAAAACAGTTACTAACCATGAAGCCAATTAACATATCCATCATCCCACAGTTACCCAGTTTTTTGTTTTTTTGTGGCAAGAGCAGCTAAAATCTACTGATCCATCTTAAGTCCCAAGCATCTCACAAGACAGTCCTCCTGGTGTACATTACATCTCTATTCTGGTTCAACCCCATATCTCCTACTTTGTACCCTCTGACCCACATCTCTTCCCCAGCCATCTCCTTCCCCTCATAACCACTGTTTTCTTCTCTATCTCTGCACATAATTTTCTTTTTTGATTACACATATAAGTGAGACCATCTAGTGTCTTCCTTTCTGAGTCTGGCTTATTTCACTTAGCATAATGTCCTCCAGGCTCATCCATGTTATGGCAAATGGTAAGATCCCATTTTTATTTTAGGGCTAATATTCTAATCTCTCTACATAGAACACCACAGTTTCATATGCATTTGTCCACTGACTAACGCTTAGATTGTTTCCCTATCTTGGCTATTATCAATGATGCTGCAATGAACAGCTTTACAAGAGCTGATTGTACTTGCTTTGGGTCTATGCTCAGAAGACAAAAATTCTTTTTAAAAATTCTTTAGAAACCTCCTTACTGTTTTCAGTCATGGCAGCACCAATCTACACTTCCACCAACACTGTACCAACACTGCCCTTGGCTCCACACCCCCACCAACACTTGTTCCCTTTTGACTTTTTGATAACAGCCATCTTAAGGGGTAGTAGGTGGTATCTCATTGTAGTTCTGATTTCCATTTTTCCTTGATTAATTAATGATATGGAGCACCTTTTTATATACTTGTTGGACATTCTTGTGTCTTCTTTGGAGAAATTTCTGTTCAGGTCTTTTGCTCATATTTCAATCAGGTTGTTTTTCTGCTACTATATCTGAGAGTTCTTTATAAATTTTGGGTATTACTCCCTTATCAGATACATGGTTTGCAAATAATTTCCCCCATCTGTAGACTTCCATTTCATTTTGTTGACTGTTCCCTTTGCTGTACAGAAGCTTTTTAGTTTGACATTTTTTGTCTGTTTATTTTTTGTGTTTGTGGCCTGAGCTTTTTTGGTGTAATATCTAAAATATCATCGCTAAGGCCAGGAGCTTTCCCTCACCTTCTCTTCTAGACGTTTTATGGTTTTACGCTTACATCCTTTATCCAGTTTGAGTTGATTTTGGTGTGTGGTATAAGAAAGGGGCCCAATTTTGCTGCTTTGCAGGTGTAAATCCCATTTTCCCAGTCTCATTTGTCCTCCTAGTGCTCTTGTCAAAAAATTAGCTGACCATTAAACCGTTCGTATTTCAGTCTTTTCTCAATATCAGACTAAACAAGATCTTCCACTGGCCCAGTATACTTCACAGTCCCATGACCTGGAGAGCTTTTAAAACTCTTGAGGCCCCGCTGGACTGCAGAGCAACTAAATTACAATCTGTGCCCATGGGCCCTATGCACTAGTATCATTTCAAGTTCACTGAGATGACTCTCATGTGGACTGAGCCTGAGAATCACTGACTTAGGTTCTTGGATGCCTTCGAGAACTACTTAGGACTCCTAGGATTCCTCAGATATTAAGGGGAGGCCATAAGGGGAGAACCTGGCAGTAGTAGAGACCATCCCTGTTACTGCCTCACTCGGAGGGGGCAGCCATCCTGATAAATAATATAACACTACTCCTACTAACAGGTAGCATGGAGGGCTAACTTTATGTCAGTGTTCTTCTAAGAATTATTTCACTTAATCTTCACAGCAATACTACAAAGTAAGTACCAGGATTATTTATTTCTAAGACAAGCTATCAGAGGTCCAGACAGTTGGAGCAACTCTCCCAAGGTCGCATAGTAGTAAGTGGTAGAGATGGACAAAGAGGCTCCTTAAAAGTGACCACACGCTCCCCTCCTTTCTTGATGGTTTTCTACTGAAAACAGATGGCAGCTGAGGGTCTTGGAATCCTGTTATATAAACTCCACCATCTCCTTTCTCTGAGGCTTTTTATTACACTTCTTCCCTCATCCCTAATTTTACAGATGAGCACATTTTATGGATGTGAAAATGAAGACCTATAAAGGCCGTCCCATTTCCCAGGTCATATAACCAACTACATGTGTGGTCTTGTGGAAGCGCCCTAACTGCTCTTGGATAAGGGTTTTCTCATTCGAGTTGCAAAAATAAACCCATGTGCCTTGTAGCCATTAACTCTGGAAGAAGAGGAGGCACCCAAAGTGTTGAGTCCCCACTTCCCTTGCCCTGGAGAAAGCTTCAAAGGGAAGGGACAGAAGGGGCCCCAGAAGTCACTTTCCTCCTTTGTATGATCCAGTTACACCCAACTGACTTTGGTCTGAATATGCAAAACTAGACAAACAGACCTGGGGGGTCTGTGAGCCCAGTCTCAGTTTCCAGCATCCAGCGATGGGGAGGTGAGAGGAGCATCAGCCTTTTGTTTTCTAAAGTAGAGATGAAGAAACCACCTTGCAACATGCAGCAGATCCTCTTCACAGTTGAATAAGGGGCACGAGATCGGATGTTTCTCAAAGCTCAAAATAAAGCAGTGGAAAATCTACCTCTTCTCTCCCTCCAGAAAGAACATCCACACACACAGCATCTAATTTCCGAATAGAGCGACGTTCTTTTTAAGGGAGATGTTAAGCAGGGATTAGAGACATGATGGGCTGTAACTCTATCTTCAGCCCTTTCATTGTTAATAGTATTTTTGTTGGCGGTGTCTGTGCAAAGATGTGGGACTAACCCGAGTCTTATGTAAATGAGAATTGATGCACGCTGATAAACCAAGTGCCAGACCTGAGGTCTTAATTACACGGGGGTCTGGATGTCAAAATGAATGCAGCTTATTTGATACCCAGAGATTTCACTCGGTATTAAGTTGGGCGACCATCTTCCTGAGCAGAGAGCAAAGCACAGGTTTCTCATTAACATCAGGGCTGTGTTCACAAACGGCAAAGAGTTTTGGTCATGCCTGCACACTTTTCTGGGGGGAACAGGTGCTTGAACCCCAACACTCACACCTGCTCATGGTGAGATAAGCGAAGAAGGTGTTTTTAGGTGTAGGGCAAACTGCTGCTAATTAACCAAGGTCTATTAAAAGCAGAGGTCTCTAACCACACCATCCCCCTCCACCGTTCCCCCACCTCTATCCTGTCTATTCACGTGGTATCTTTCCTCACACTTAAAGCACTATCACAGTCATTATCTCAATCCAACAACTAATATCCCTATGAGACACATAAAAGCATTAGTAGCCACTTTTTATTGCTAAGAAACCTGCCAAGTCAATAATAATTAATAAGCATTTAGACAGCCAAAGATAAGGACTCTTGGTGGGCTTGGATAGTTCACACGAGTTGCTGCTGAGACTATGCTCATTATCCTAGAGGGTATAGGCTGGATTTTATTTTTATTTTTTCATTTTTTTTCTTTTGCAGTTTTTGGTCGGGGCTGTGTTTCAACCTGCCACCTCTGGCATAAGGGGCCAGCGCCCTATCCCTTTGAGCCACAGGTGCCACCCTATTATTTATTTATTTATTTATTTTTGAGACAGAGTTTGACTATGCTGCCCTCAGTAAAGTTGCGTAGCATCACAGCTCACAGTAACCTCAAACTCTTGGGCTATTTTTGTTGCAATTGTCATTGTTGGTTAGCTGGCCTGAACCGGGTTCAAACCCACCAGCCTCAGTGTACGTGGCTGGTGCCATGATTTTTTTTTTAAGCGCATCAATCTTCTTATTTTTTTATTTTTATTCATTCATTCATTCATAGACAGAGTCTCACAACGTTGCCCTCGGAGGAGAGTGTCGTGGCGTCACAGCTCACAGCAACCTCAAACTCTTGAGCTTAAGCAATTTTCTTGCCTCAGCCTCCTAAGTAGCTGGGACTACAGGAGCCCACCACAACACCGGGCTATTTTTTTGTTGTTGTCATTGTTGTTTAGTAGGGTGGGGCTAGGTTTAAACCTGCCAGCTCTGGTGTATGTGGCTGTTGCCTGAACCACTGAGCTATGGGTGCTGAGCCTATAGGCTAGATTTTTAAAAAGAGAGAAGGCTGCTTTCAGGCATGGGCATCAACAAGCAGTTCTCAGTGAGAGTTAGGGTCCTAGCTTTGAAACCCCCAAAATAATACACTGTTTCCCTTCACCCACACTAATTAAAGTGTTAGGATGGAGCCTCACACTGATTTGACACATGACATGATGTCCGTGTAATCGGATGTGTTTCATGCTAACATCAAAGCTGCGTCAAGGATGATGGAGCGGGATGTTTTGTGTGTGCCCGTTGCAGTCTGACACATGACTCCATCCAGCTTCATTCACAGGCTCTCGCTCACCAGGAGATTAACCCGCCAGGCTGCCGAGTGAGAAGGGACAGAGCAGGTCCTGACAGGAGGCTCGGGATGCAGAGGAAAGCAAAACAAATCCACCTGCTTAAGGAAGACTCTCCCGACAACTGCCACACCATGGCCGCAGCCTCCTGCAGAAATCTGTGGCAAGTTTTCGGACAACCGCTGATGTGGCACTGGGCCGTTTACGACGGCCTTATGACGTTCTTTCTTGTGATTGTGTTCGTGTTGTTCTTTAACAACTTTGTGTGATCATCCCCCCCCCAACTCTAAATAAACCTTACCACCTGGAAGGCAAGGACTCTCCTCAGTTGTGTGTCTATCCTGGATGCTTCTCAAATGATCCATAAGGGGCAAGGCTGCTGTTTTATGGTTTGGATATTTTCAAGAATTTCCAATCTATCATGCACCAAAACTTTTGTGGACTATAATAAAAATTATCAGAAAAACGAACACGGGCTGGGATGTTTTAGTAGTGCCAAATTATTGTGAATGTGTCTGAACGGGTTACTTCCAACTTCTTGTCACAGACCATAATACACAGTTTTCCCACTGGCAGCAGTCTGGATATCTGTTTAATATGTAACTGACAATAGAATATATGTTTATATATACATGTTACCTATACGCATATATGAGATACATTCATATCAAATACAGGTATGTACATACACAGTCAATCAAATTATACTTTCTACCATTCATTAATACCTAGGTTAAAAAAAAAAACCACATTAGTTAGCACGTTGGCAGGAAAAGGTACATGTAGACCTAGAATAAGGATTGGGCACGGCCCATTCTGGGCTCCATGCTATAATTCTCATAAGCTCTCTTTAGGATTGGGCTTCATACCCATAATTTTACCCAAGAGGCAGTGAAAGCCCATTGAGACTAAGTAATTTACCAGCTATTCAAATATAGACATGTCTGGCTCCACCGCCCAAATTCTTCCTACTGCCCATGTGAGTTCAGTGATGTCAATGGTAGTTTCACCTTGGTCATATTACATGAGGTATAAAGAAGACGGGTGTGTTTCCACCACCACCTCCAAGCAAAGACAGCCATAAAATGATTGCAATGGGCTGGCCAGGGTAGGAGAAGTTTACTCCTTCCTAAGACAAGGGCATGGAGAAGAGAAGAGCCCATTCTTCTTCTGCTAGAGACTGAAGACGTGATGGCTGGGACATCCCACGGCCAACTTGGACCCAGTTAGAGGATGGTGTCCATGCATTGTGGAAGGCGACATACCAAGAGAGCCCCACAGAAGCAGAGCAGGTACCCTAACATCCTACGCCTGGAGCACCCCTTGTCTAGAGACTCACATTTACCATGTGAAATAGATATTATCTTACTAAAACTAATTTGAATGGGGATGCTCTGTTACAGCCAAAGGCACACCACCTAATGCAAGCTTCTCATATAACAATAGGACGCTCAACTGTACTGTCTCAAGAAAGCCAATTCACAAGGGTGAGTGAAACATTTCAAAGGAAATTATAATTTAATGCAGGGGTCCTCAAGCTTTTTAAACAGGGGGCCAGTTCACTGTCCCTCAGAGCAGTGGAGGGCTGGACTGCGGGTCCCAGGATGAGTCGGTTGCTAAGCAGGACAGGCAGCGGCGGCAAAAACACCTGGCAGGCTGGATAAATGTCCTTGGTGGGCTGCATGTGGCTCATGGGCTGTAGTTTGAGGATGCCTGATTTAATGTATGGCAGCAACATATATTTTTCAAGTCACCCTTTGAAATAAAATTTAGATGCCATGCGACCATTTAGACGAGATCATGAGGAGTTTAGCTTGGAAACATTAATTTTTAAAAAGGAGAGAAAACTCACAACATGAAATAACTGCTAGTGACTACACCAAGGTTTAGTTCAGCTTTGGGGGTGCAGTACATGAAGGCCTATGCAGTCACAGCCCGTCAGGTCTGTTTAGGAACGTCCCTGTTTCTTGCCGCATGTTTGCACAACTTTAATACTTTTCTATATTGGCCCAATAAAGCATTTTCTATCCAGGTGACATTGCTCATTTGTATTTATCCCACAGCAAGGAGGCTAAGTTATCTTAACATTCCATTTTTGTAACTGTAAAGTTGACAAATTGTGTATAAACACCTCAAATATTACTCAGGAAATAAAATTGGAAAAAAAAAAAGGTTTTTCCTTCAACCATTTAAGAGGGTCTTGCATATTTAGAGATTAAGGCTAAGGTGTGGGTTTCTGCTTTTAGCTAAATCTTCATCCCCCACCCTGCCCTTGACAACTTAATTTCCTGTCCTCTTTGGGAGACAGACAGATGAATATTTAGTGTAGAACATGATTGTGATTAAGCTTCCAAATGTATCTTCATCTGGATTCCAGCTGGTGTGGCATCTCAATTACTCCTCCATTCCCCTATGGAACTGTCTTATTGATGTAGGAAGCTTTGCCTGATGGCACCGGATTAAAAATCTCCCAGGACTCTCCAATCTTCTGACCTCAATCAATTATCCTCTAATGAAGAGGGGGGAAGGTCTTGTGCATACACATTATGACCTGGGGAATCCTACCAATAAGCATCAGACCGTTGCTGATTAGCTACTCAAAAAGGGCAGAAATCTTTCTCCCCGCCAGCTCATTTCTCCTACTCTCCACCTCTGCAAATGATGATCAATGCGTTACCGTGAGGCTGATAAACCTCTGGTGGAGGGGGTGACGCATAGGTGTACTGTCAATACGGCATGGAGAGAGTTGAAAAAAAGTTCTCATAATCTCCTTCCTGGATCGATATTCCACATCTGTCATTGTTTTCATGATTCTTGGTACCATAATCCACAGACGCTGGCAAGTTGTAGTACAGAATCATTTGAATACCTGGGCTATTCACCTGCTATTTTTCAGTACCACTTCTTTTGAGATGAGACTCCTAAATGATTCACATGGCTCTTTCATTCACTTGCTCCATCATTTATTCAACAAAGATTAACTGAGCACTAAGGCTGTACACTGGGTACTGGGAGTAAATTTGGGAACAGGACAAACACAGTCCTTGTTCTCATGAACCTCAGTCTAGTCAGAGTGACACTCAGGTGATCATAACTGAG
>NW_003852398.1:7993177-7994358 GCF_000181295.1 Otolemur garnettii | reverse complement strand
CAGGAGTTTGGAGAATGAAGGCAATCTTTGTAGAGTATTTGGAAGATGCTTCAAAAAAATAAGGAGGCTGAGTTTGCTTTCTAAGATAGGCTACCAATGAAGATAGTGCTTTCTACTTTTGTTAGATAAGACCCTATTTCCAGCAGACTCATGAAGGTAGATCCTTTTACGAGTCCACCTGGGTGGGTAGAAAAGACTCTAGATCCCTCTTAGAGATGAACAGGAGACAATGAGCAATCATTCTCGCCCTTTATCTAATTCTTGCAGTCCTCAAGAAGGTACTTCTTTCCAAGAGTGAAGTGTGCTTCTCCCACTTACCTTCTTGGTTTGATGACTGTGTGCATACGGGTACTGTGGTACACATGGCATATGCAGGGAACATGGAAGGTGAAGAAAGTGTATTTGGTAGCAAAGTAAGATAGTCCAACTCATCAGGGCCCACTGGACAAGTCTCAAATGCCCAGAGATAGTGACCAATGAGAAAACAGAGCTTCTCAATACCTTCTTCATATCAAGATGCTTGAAACATAATCACGCTACACATTAAGGAAAAAAAAATGTCCTGAGAAACTAGAAGAGGCAGGAATAGACTGGAGCCCTATGAACTCACGAAAGATTAATTCATCCTCAGTGTCAGCACCAGTAAGGACTATGCTACATAACAAACAAGTTCTCAGTTGCATTATTAAAAACGTGGCTTTGGAATGACCAATTAGTTTCAAAGGCACCAGTCTTTGCATTGGAAATTATCAAAGATAGATGTGTTAAAAGGGTCCTCTGTATCAAGTCCAGTGCCCATCTGCTCTCCCAGTGTTATAATTTACATCCCTATTATGGTGCGAGCACTTTTGCTTTCATTTTAATCTAATTTTTTTTTTTTTTTTGAGATTTCCCTTAAAAGCCCAGTGGAGAACACGGTTAGTGAAATCAACCATTTTCTCCCAAGAGTCAGTAGCTTCTACTCAGAGATCCTGGTTTTCCTCACATGCTATCCTCACAGCAAGGGGGTTTGCTGTTGTGGCTGTTTGTTTGCTAGCTAGCATCTGCCAAAGTGAGAATCAAATGGTGACATTTTTTGAGTTGAGATGAAATGAGGGGGCTCAGGATTCTAAACAGGTATATTCCACTGGAAAAAATCCTGCTATTCAAAAAGAAGAAGAAAAAATGAAAAACTAGAAGCA
>NW_003852398.1:7990844-7992419 GCF_000181295.1 Otolemur garnettii | reverse complement strand
TCTCGAATAGTAGGCCTTGATGTGGTCATGCTCTGATTTTAATTTCTTCCAAACTAGAGTTCTTTGTATAAGCCATTAACCCCTTGGTTTAGAAATAAAGAGAAGAGATTGCATGGGAAAGCAATGCATTTCTTATCTTTATTCTCCAGTTGCCTGGGGAGGAAGAGTTGGCTGAGGTAAAAGGGAACAGCCATCTTTGCCTTACCAAATTCAGGCCTTATAATTAGCAGATACAACAGTCAAAGGCATCAAAGCTGGAAGCTCAAAATTGAGAAGGTATAGATTCTGTCCAGGTCAACGTTAAGAATCCCATAACTCTGCGAGGCCCGGGTGGGTGGATTGCTAGAGCTCAGGAGTTTAAGACCAGCCTGAGCAAGAGCACGACCCTCAGCTGGTATTTGTGGCAGGTGCTTGTAGTCCCAGCCACTTGAGAGGCTGAGGTGAGAGGATTGCTTAGGTCTAAGAGTTTGAGGTTGCTGTGAGCAGAGTGACACTCAGCTCAAAAAAAAAAAAGAAAGAAAGACATAACTTGACAGACACAAAATATTAGAATCTGTCCATGTCTCCATGTCTTCTTTTCTATTTTAGGAAACACTCTGGGTCATAGGTTGGAGAACTGTCCTGTAACAGGAGCCCATTCTGGGTAAAAGTGGAAAAAGCCTACGGTGGCCAAATCAATACCCATAATAAAAGGCCCCACTTCACACCCACTAGGAAAGCGACACCAAAAAAAGTACATAAAGGACAATAATCAGTGTTGAAAAGGAGGTGAAAAAGCTGGAACCCTTAGACATTGCTGGTATGGATACAAAGGGTTCAGCCATCATGGAAAAGTTTGGCAGTTCCTCAGAAAGCAAAATATAGGATTACCATGGGACCCAGTAATCCCACTGCCAGGCTATACCGAAGACTACTAAAAACAAACTTGCATACAAAAACTTGTACACAAATGTTCGTAAGAGCATTATTCCTAACAGTCAAAAGGCAGAAACAACCCAAATGTCCATCAAGTGATGAAGGAACAAACAAAATGTGGTGTGTACAGTGGCATGTTATTCTGCAATAGGGAGGAATAAAATACTGATACACACTACAGCCCAGATGAATCTTAAAAATATGCTAAGTGAAGTAAGTCAGGTACACAAAGATGCACGCTGCAGGATTCCATTTCTATGAAATACTCAGGATGGGTAAACCCACTGGGACACAGAGCACGTGAGTGACTGCCAGGGGTGGGCAGGAGGGAGTGAGAAGGGGCAGGGACTGCCAGGGGGGAGCAGGTTCCTCTTTGGGTGATGGAAATGCTCTAACATTAGTGGTGATGGCTGCATACTAAGAAAACCCACTGATCTGCATGCTTTAAGATGCTGCATTTTATGTTATTTGAATCATATCTTAAGAATAAAAGAGAAAAGGAAAGGGCAAGAGGTTTGTTGGAAAGAGAACGTCCCTGAACAGTAGTGTGCTTTACCATCGTTTAGTTGAACTGGGCTGGGGAGCTGTCCTGGACCCTAGGAAGGACGCTGTTTACTGCTGCATTTGGGGAGCACCAGCAATAGTGATAACTGTAAGCTT
>NW_003852398.1:7986144-7990209 GCF_000181295.1 Otolemur garnettii | reverse complement strand
GATGTCATTCATTTCCTAGAAATAGTGATAACTTTTTCAAGACCCGTGAGCCCCTCCACACGTTCAAGGGCATTGACCATGTGTTGACCAACACGTGGTGGGTACTCAGTAGATATTTACCAAATGGAGTGAATGAACTATGCTAACTGAGCACTTTCTGCGTGCTCAGTGCCCCAAGACCTTTTTCATTCATTCTCACGTTTTAAAGGCACAGAGGCGACTTGCGTATAATAGTACAGCTTGTAAACAGTAGACCCAGAAGCCAAACCCTTGCAAGCTCTTCCGTCCTATAAAAAGCATTCTCTGCCCAGTCTGGGGGATTTAGGGGCCCACACGTCACAATCTGATAGCCTGTAGTGCACATCCTCATCTTAGCATCCACTGTATCAAACTGCATGCTTACGCTCGCTTTCATTCATCTCACCCCCCAGGTGAGCGCCCAGATTCAGTGAACAAATGAGGGTGGTTTTTCCATTGCTGTAGCCCTGGGAGGGGGGATGCAAGGAACACAGGATTTAATGTATCACTCACTATAGACATACTCAATTTAGGGACTGAATTTGTGGTCTGGGTGAAGGAGAGTTATACCGAATAAACTGGGAAGGTAGAATATGAGAAGGGTTTGGTTGTCAACGGCAAAGCAGCAGGGGGCAGTGTGTGGAGGGAGCCCCCATTCCCAGCCCCTCAGAGGATCTTATTTTTGTGTTTAGTTGCAGGTAAAGATGTAGTAACTCTTAACTAGAAAGGAATCGCAAAGCAAATTCGATGGCACCAGGGTCTGGCAGAGGAACATCTGTAGAGCACATTGTGAGCGCCAGATGAAAGGCATGCATAGAAAAGCAAAGATCACAGCACTATTTTTACAGAAATGAAATATTCCTAAATTAATACAAGAAGGGAGGTAAGCCTCCCAGAATCGGATGCAACTGCAAGATATGGGTTCCCTTTGACGTTGCTTTCAAAGCAAGTCAGTGAGTAGGTAAGTAAAAAATATGGACATAGAGAACACCCCTCTCTTTTGCATATGTGAAGCTTCTCCAGATCTATAATCCCACCCCAAGAGCTGATGGGAACTGAGAGGTGAATTGCACACTGAGGAACGCAGGAAGAAGGCATGGAAGGGGCGGGTACCACTTTCTCCTTGCTCTCAGCACCAAACATACATTCCTTTGAGCACTGGAGACTTTTAAGCAGAACACAACAGTGCGCCTCCCCCCACCCCACCTCTCATGAAGGGAGGCTCACCCTTATCTCTCCATCTCCCTCCACTGCCCAGCCCTGTTCTTGCAAGTATTATGAGCCCCATGTGTGTAAAATTAAAACCAAAAGTGATTTCTTCTTAGAGATAATCCACCTACCCTCCTTTTCTTCACCTTCCTCCAACAGCCCTCTGCTCTGGGGTCCGCTCTCTAAGCCTGTGCCCCTACTAAGCAGCTGGGAGCCTGTATGAGCCAAAAACACCATTTGCTTTCTATATTCTGGGCTCTTGCCACAGGGGGTCTACTCCAGCCATAGTCAAGACACACTAATTCCAACATTATTTTTGCTGGCAGCTTCTCGTCTTTAAGGAGGATTCAAGGTCTATTTGTAGACTAGAGAAACAAAACCCCCCAAAGGCAACAACAGCTAGCTGAAAAAATATACTTCCCCACCTGGATGTCCTGCAGGCACCTCCAGCTCAACACGCCCCAAACTGCACTCACGGAGTCCTCCCAGACCACCTTCCCAAGTCCTCTCAGCATCCCCCCAGCATGCACACTCCTCATCCTGGTAAACGAGGCCCTCATCCCTGCTCCTGGCTCTGCTACAAACTCCAGCTTCACTTTCCCCTATACCTCTCTTCCCCTTTTTAAATGTCTCCAAGTCCTGCTGATTTGACCGCAGAAATGTCTTTTGCCTCTAACCCTTTATGCCATCTCTGCCAACCACCGTCCTATCACAGGCCCTGCTCCCATCTTTATTGGGGTCTCTGCCTTTGGCAGCCCCCAAAGGTCTTCACAGCAGGACTCTATTCCACCTTTCCTTTAGCCTGCTCTCCAGCATCTCCCAAGATGATTCCTTCAACCCGGTTAGGCTGACCGAATTCCTGCTGATCACTCTGCCACTCTCTGAGTGGGTTATGTGCTCTCAGTCTGCGGGGCCTTCATGCACAACACTGTCTCTCTCCCTTTTCCCCCTCTTTCTCTTTTTTCCCTGGGATATATGTTACTCCTACTTCCCCACCTGCCCTTCTCTGTGCTCTAGCAGACCAGGACTCAACTCCCAGTCTGTGACACCCTCAACCTGCTGTGCTCCAAGGACGCACTGTCACATCCTCTTCCAGGTGAGCAACCGGAGAGCAGGCACCAGGTGACAGATACCTCTGTCTCACAGCAACTTGTCATGGGATCTAATCAGTGTTCATGGAAGGGAGGGAGGAGGAAGAAGGAACAAAATGAAAGAGAAGAAGCCGAACTGCTCTATCTGCTCTCACGATCCTTTCACTGCTCCAAACCTCAGAGTTTCTCCTGATGCCCTTTGAATGAAATTCAAGCTAGAAAAGTGAAACTGATGATCCCGAAAGCACAGACTGAGCAGCAGACAAAAAGGTCTCAACACTCTCTGCCCAAGGGTGGTCTTGGGTGGCTTATCTAACCTCTTCAAGCCTCAGTTTCCTCATCCTTGGACAGAGAATCAGAACCTCATCTACACAGATACACAGAGCCTTCAGGTTCGCCGAGTAGGATAAGGTCTAAAACATCCTGCTAACAAAACCAGGCATGTAAGAAGCATTCAACAAGGATTAACTTTTACTATCATTCCTAAACACTGTTCTTTGTGACCTTTTACCGAATAGAGCCCCTCAAGCTCTAGGACAATCTCTGCCCTGATGAACCTGTTAAAATAGTTAGGATGACAGAACAAGTATGACAATAAAATGTAAGAAGAAGACTCATTTACTTAAAGCAGACAACCCAGAATTTAGGCATCACCACGGACAAGGCCGTTTGCACAGTAGTTATTTAGTTTGCCTACAGACTAGAATCTAGTGTTGCTGCCAAGTACTCAAAATGGTTTGTACTTTATATCTTTGGATATAAAAAGCAACATCAGATCTGAGTTCCAGTATAGTAACACACATTAAACGCCACACAGTGTCTTTGCCTCTGATAATAATAATCATATTAAGTTGTTATAGACACTATCTTTATCTCATCCCTGGAGGTGGCAAAGGATTCTTCTGGAAAGAATTACAGTCAGGAAAAGGGAACTCAAATTCCTTGCTCCATTGGTTCAGCTACTTGGAAAAATTCCCACCTTCGTTAAGATATTCTTGAAACATGGAGTGTCAGATTAGGCTGAGCAAAGAGGCTAGAGCTCTGGCCAGCCCATGGAAGTTAGGTGACAGTGACCAGGATACTATTGGACATTTAGTGGACAACTGACAATCCTGGATGACTGACGAGAGAGAACAGTCAGGCTGTGTGCTCTGAGAAAAGCCAAGAGCCCATGAATAGGGCCACGCCAATTTCCTTGACAGGCAGGTCCCATTTCTTATATTAGTCAAAACCCAAGTCACGTGAGCTCTTTGAGGGGAATATATTGGTCCCAATATACAAAAAAAGGTAATATAAAATTGTAAAAAACCAAATGACAAAAATTGTTTTAAGTTTTCTGTCAATCCATTGTATCCAATGTGTGATAGAAGTGTAGTTTACCACATTGGATACGGTAAGGGATGGGACTCCTGCAAAAGTAAGAGCTTTCAGTGGTTAGGGAGCCGGCCACATGCAACAGGGGTGGCGAGTCTGAACCTGGCCCCGGCCTGCCAAGCGACAATGACAACTACAACAGGAAAATTAGCCAGGCGCTGTGGTGGGTTCCTGTAGTCCCAGCTACTTGGGAGGCTGAGGCAAGAGAATAGCTTAAGCCCAAGAGTTGGAGGTTGCTGTGAGCTGTGACGCTACGGCACTCTACCAAGGGTGACATAGTGAGACATTGTCTCAAAAAAAAAAAAAGAGCTTTCATAGGAAAGCTATAAGCTAATTAGAGCCTTAGAATATGGGGAAGGGGACAGGGGATTAT
>NW_003852398.1:7965810-7985819 GCF_000181295.1 Otolemur garnettii | reverse complement strand
CAGCTCACACATGGCCTGGAGCCCGATGCAGCTTTTGTTCTCTGAGGCGGCATTATTAACCTCTCCTCTGGCCCTCCCTCCACCCAGAAAATGGGCATAAACAAGAAAAACCAACCAAGAACAGAAGTGGGAAAAATGGAAAGCACGATCCCAGATGCAGAGAGCGCTGTAATTTTTCAAACAGCTGGGAACGGAACATCAGAAGTTCTCCAGTTTCCCCCCATAAAGTCCAGTCTCGGGCCTGGCCTCCCTGCAGGATGCTAGGAAGTTTCTAATTGTCTGAAGATTTATTGTAGTGGTAAGAAGAAGTGACATTAAGATACATAACCTGGCATTTGGGGTTGACAAATGATAGGCAACACACTCCCATCTGTTAGACTTCGGAAATGGGGGAAAGAGAAACACAATAAAAGTGTTCTGTAACTCCCAGGGTAGGTCTGCGGGATTGTTTCTATTTGTTGTTGTTGGCTCCATTTTGGCCAAGAAATGCTGCTATGAGCATTTGGTTTTTACCAGGGGGTGTGGCCTTGCAACATCAGCCCTGGACACTGGTTTTCCAGTCTAGTGGAGCCATCCAGTTTTTCAGCTTTACAGCTGAAAACCGCCCCTCCACCCCCATTGCTCCTCTAAGGAAATGGGATGGCTCCAGAAAGAGAGATAAAAGAGGAGGTGGGTGGGGGCCCATTTTCTGCAGTGAGGAAAAGACTGGCTGGACTATACTGCTTGATGTCAAGGGCTCTCTCACCATTCTTCTTACTTATTGCCCAAAGCTAATTAAACCTGAGTCACTCCACAGTTAGGAATGTGGTGCTATGTCTCCTCATGTATAAATACCCAGGGTCTATGAGCTCTTTCTTGAGAGTGAACACTTAGTATTATTTGCCCATTACCCGTTATCTCTAACTGGTTATCCAAAACAAAAATCTCATCTCATTTCCCCTTATCCAATCTATCCATCCCAGAATTATTCTATCTGCTCAGTTCACCCAGCTCAAAATTGGCCCATGTTTCCTTGCCAGTATTGGGTCTGGGCCCAGAGAACTGGTTCACTCAACAAATACCTGCCCAGTATCAGTGGCCTGCCAAGCACCGAGCTAGGGTGCTGGATGTGGTTGGTGGTCAGCAGGACCAACACTGCGTCTGCCCTTATGAAATTTATAGTCAAATAAAATGCCAATTAATATTAGGATTTGCCTAACCACTGCCCCTTTGAACTGCATACTATGCAGCCTCTGATAGCACTTTTTTGTTTTTCTGGCAACCACATACGAACATTGTTTATATGGTGGTTGGTGCCAACTGTAACACTCAGGTTTACCCCCTGATGAGGAGGAATACACGTGGAATGAAGAGGATGCCGCAGGTTTGCAGCCAGATCACACTGACTCCTTCTAGAAATTGCCACGTACTTGGCACACAATGGGCAGAAACGCGTGTTGAAAGAAATTGCTGGCATTAGGCCTCATGTTTCATATTTGGATTCAGCACCATGCTAGCACTCGGTCTTAGAGACCCCGCTTGTTATCTGACATACCTTCTCTCTTAACTTGCTTTTGTTTTATCTGAAAATGTCACTAGCAAACCATCAAAACCTCCAACTAAGTCACTGAAAAAAGATGAAAAATTGAAAGTTGGCTGTATCAGGAAGTTCATGTCAACTTCTAAACTTGTTGTCAGAAGGAATAAAAGTAGACTTCATGGGTCCTTCAGAACCGGAAAAGAAAAGGAACTCAAACATTCAAGGGATCAATTTAGATTCACAAAAAATAGAAAGGAAGGAAAATGAAAGCCAACAGAATTAAGTCTACTTTGGTTCAAAAATAGCCATTTTTTAAATTTTTAGCCTTGTTTTTTGTTTTTTTTTTTAACCTTCTACAAGACACTGTGAGGCTGTATATAAAAGAGTAAATCTGAGCTGTGGGTGCTGAATCTCAATTCTCTATTTAAGTTTCCTCCAGCCCAGGAGTGACTCCAAGAAGGAAATGAATTCTCAGTGGGGGATCCTATAGTTGATTAGCTTGTACCTTCCAGAGGAGATGTCAATCATGTTAATTGGAATCAATAGACAGCTGTTCAGGGGCCCCTGGATAATTAAGCAAGTCATAAAGGGTAGAATTAGAGTTCCCTTTAAAAATTAAAAGGGATCCCACTGTTTGCTAACATTTTAAGCCACTTTGGCTACCTAAGACCTATTCTGATTTAAACTCACTGATCAAAGAGCAGGCAACTTTTGCATGGGGGAAAGAGGCTTAGGCTCATCCTCTGGGACCGTGGAAAACGCACCCCTCGGAAGTGAGCTTCCACCGCATTCCAAAGGGAGTCTAAATTTGTGGGTGCAAGGGCTTATGAACCAAGGGCTTATTTCTCTAAAATAGAGAGAGAGAGAACACTAACATTCTGGACTCTGATCCACTTGGATCTCACACACCCTGGTGTCCCCTAACCAACCTACAGAACCCATAATCTGTAACCCAGGTCTTCCCAGGGGGCAGCACAGAGAAAAACTTCATAGCACCAGAGAGAAAGAAGACATACGGATGCTAAGTTACAATAACCGGACATCCCAGGCCCCTTCAAAACAATACCCCCTGTCAGAGGATATCTTCACAGGACGCATGTGCATTTTCATGTCCCCTTTAAAACTTGAAAGGGGGCTCATGTACCCCCAGCCCCACATTTACTTAAAGACAGAGGGGGCTCCTTCACCCACATGGCAACATGAAAAGAAAATGAAATTCGGTCCCAAGTCTTGTGATTTTTTTTTTTCTTCCTTTTCCTGAGTCAATGAATGCCAGATGTTCTCACAAAACGTCTTCATATCTTCAGGACGGCCTGCAAGAATACTATTTATTATTGCTCAGAGGTCACGAGGCCACAGCAGATTTATAAGAAGGCTGTGGTCACTCTTTGTGTCTCTTCTAGTTAGGAGATATATGTGGCAAGAGTCAGAGACAGCTCTTCTTTCTACATAATTTACTTCCCCAGGGCCAATTAGCTGGGTCAGATTAGGAGCAGAGGTGGTTCCCCCCCTTAGGCAGCAGAAAGCTTGTCAGAGCCAGCTAAGCCACATAAGACTTTTCCAACTGTCAGACATACAAGAAGGAGGGAAAATGTCAAGAAGAACATGGACTGGGGGCTTGCTGGTCGACAATCTATAACATGTGGCAGGTCACATCCCTTTTGGCCTGGTCCCTGACAACTGTCTCAGCCCCAGTAAGCCATCATATTGTTGAGGGTTTTCCAAGGTTGAACTGGTTTCTGAGCGGAGGGAAGGTGGATTTCATTCCATCCCACCCAAGCTTCCTCCCAGACCTCTGCTGAAATACTGAATCATCACCTCCGTCTGGGGCCTACAAATTCAATCGGCCTTTTCCTGGGGAGCAGCCACCCCCCTCCACCCCACTCTGTTTCAAACGATAGGCGGATGTCGCAGAGAACCAGCACCTCCAGGTAAACATGCTGAAAGGCACCAGTGCCCACAGGAAAGTGGGCTGCGTTTGGTCTGGACATCAAAGAGCCTCCGCAATAGGTACCGGATGAAACCATGTCAGAACAAGGCCCTGGATTATGAGGCCCAAAGAAGAGGGTGTTGTACCTGTGGAGGCTGCCGTTTCCGGCCCATGTTAATGCCCTTCCGAAATAAGCTTGCCAGCTACATTTGGCCTCTATTTTCTTAGGACTTCCAGCCAAACAAGATGCTATTTATTTCAACCTGGCTCCAGAATGAATGAAGGGTCCATAGATTAGGCTGGGAAAACAAGTTTCCTTCCTTTTCCTCTGTAAGGAAAACTCTGCCTGAGTCTCCAACTCTAGCTTTCAAGAGATCAACTGAATTCAGAAGCTTGATTTTCATTTCCGCTTCTGGTCTGAACTGGGAGGAAGCAAATGGTCCCTCTTGCTCTGCCCATGCTGTTGCCTTGTTTGCCATTTCTTCCTCTCTAAGGGAGTTCTTCAGGCCCTGAAGATTGCTCTGCAGGATGTGCTCAGTGTTTGTAGAAAAGAAACCAGAATTGTGGGTTCTAAGCCTTACACGACACACTCTGTATTTTAATGGATTGCTTTCCCCTCTACCTGATTGCACAAATCCCAAACATGGCAATCTTTTTAGATTATCCTCTTTCTTTTAAAACTTTCACATCTGCTTAGCTTCTGGGACTTACTGAATCCATCTCTATTCAACTCTGGAATCCTCCCTTTTCATTCCATTTATTCCCTGTGATGGGTTGAATTATGCACCCCCAAATTATGCACACACCCCTCAACTTATTTTGAAATAGGTTCTCTGTAGATATAATCCAGTTGAGGTCAACAGGATGGGCCATAATCTCACATGGTCTCCTAACAAGAAGAAGTTGCCAGATGGAGAGAGACACACACACACACACACAAGGAAAAGACGACCACATGCAGATGGAAGCAGAGATTGGAATGATGCTGCCACAAACCAAGGAATATCTGGGGCTACCAGAAGTTGGAAAAGACAAGGAAAGGTCCTTCCCCAGAGGCGTTGACCTGGAGGTTGGAACGTGAAAGAATATAATTCTATTGTTTTAAACCACCTAGTTTGTGGTAAGTCCCAGTAACCCTAGGAAACTATTATGCTCCCTTAGTCCAGGGGAACAGGGTCTCTTTACAAACACCAAAATGATTTCTAGACGGCCTCTGTCTCTTTTGTTTTCTCCCATGATACATCCTCTCCATCATGGCCAAAGTGATCTTACAAAAACAGAAGCCTAAAGTCACTCCCCTTCTTAAAAGTTTACAATTGTTTCAAAATAAAGTCCAAACTCCTTAATGTCCTAAAAGCACTTTCTAATCTAGCCAGGATCTGCCCCTCTAGCTGCAGGCTCTCCATGGTGGGAATCCTTCACACCAGCCGCCTGGAGTGATGTCTGCCGGGCTCTTCTGGGCTCTTGATATTTGCTTTTCCTATGCTTGGAATACTTCAACCCCTGGTTTACCCAACTCCTCCACAGCCTCCAAGATACATTTCAAGCTTTGTCTCCTTTTGAAGGCCTTCCTTGGAACCCTTGACCTTGGGGAACCCCTTTTCTGAGTACATGATGCACACCTTTGTTCTATTTCTTCCCATACTGCACAAGTATCATGAAGTTTTCCAGATCTTTTATTCCTGGAGGTCAAGCATTGCTCTGTGGCCTCAATGCCTAGCATGGAGTGGGGGCTGGAAAACAGGAGGAAATTAGTGTCTGCTTGTTGAACAAATGAGTTTATAAAAATGAATGACTGGGTCTCTGGTAAACTTCAGTATGGCTGTTGCTCAACTGATAATGGAGACCATAAGTTAGAGGGGAAAAAGGAATCGGCCCAATCAATTATCAAGTTTCATGAGGATGCCATAGTGAACCAAGTAGTCCTCTTGGTATTGTTAATACAGCTGTGAATAAGGCAAAGTTCCTTCCATTGTAGATGAACGAGATGGGTAATAATCAAGTAAATAAGTATACTCCAGTAGAGATGTGTGTTAAAAGTCAAAAACGAGAGGAATGCAAAACAGAGTGCTTAGGGAAGGTCTTTCTTGGGAGTTGACATCTGAGATCAGACTTTGACAAGGACACCAAGGCACAGGTTGAGGCCAAGACCCAGAGGTGGGAACATCTTGACCTATTCATGCAGGAATAAAAAGGCCAGAACAGGCTGCAGCTTAGAAGCCAGTTGGGTGAAGGCATAGAAGAAGTCAGAGAAGTAGGGAGTGGTCAAAACTTGTAGGGCTTCACAAGCCACGACAAGAAACTGGAATTTTATTCTAAATACAATGGGAAATGAGGGGAGACAGACTTCAGCTGAGAGGATGACATGATCTGACTTTGGTTCTCAAAAGATCAGCCAGGGTTATCCTAGAATATAGACTCCTGAGGGCAGAGTACAGTCCAGAAGGCTAGTCAGGCAGATTTCACAGAAGCCGAAGCAGCTGGAAGAGGCAATGGAATAAGGTGTTCAAACTTTTCTTCTCATGTAAAAAGCATTATGCAGAAAGAAGTCTGAGTAGTTTCAGATCCTTTGCTGTGGACAGCGGGACCCTCACTCTCTCATAAGCTCGATAAATGAGGAGGGGGTGCTTACTTGATTGAGGGGCTTATAGATGCTTGTCTGGGCAGGTTTCCCAGCAAGGAATAGGGCAGAGCACAAACATTCCCCAACTATTGTGCCAGATTTAGCTCCTTCTGTATGCCCACACATTATATGTCCCTGTTCTGCCTTCCCAAACTACCTTTGGAGACAACATTCGCTGTTGAGTTGAGTGATTTTGACATCACATTGCCATTGGTAGAAGAGGTTTGATTTACAAATTATTTAGTGCTTATAATGGATCATTGGTCATCTCCCAGACATTCATAGCTGGCAATCTCTTAAAAAAACAAAGATTAAATGAAGCTCACAGTGATTTCAGCATTAACTGCTGCTTCCAGGATTTGTGCCTATTTGAGGCAGAATTCCCACTGTTCCTGCAGCTGCGGATTTCATGGTTTCTACTTTATAATCACTTTAAGAGACAAGGGAGCAGATTGCAGGAACTGATGGTGCCCCACGGCTGACTTCACAGTCCCGTGGAGGAAAACGGCATCCTAGCAGGGGAGGAGACCCAGTGCCATGAGAGGAGTACTTGCCCCATGTCAAAGCACTCATGTGTACTTCTCAGCTGTGGCCCCCTGCAAACTGTGTGACCTTGGCAGGTCCCTTAACCTCTCTGAGCCTCATTTTGTTCTGCTGTAAAGTAAAAAAATTTCTTACCTACCCTGCCCTACCTGTTCTCATACTGACAAAAGCAAGCATGCTGTATGTAAGATGGTGTCGATGTTAAAAAAATATTTCCTGATTTATTTCCCTTTTTTCTGTTAAGTAAGATCTTGCTTTTGTGTGCTATCTGCCATTCAGTCCATGCATTGATTTTTCCAGGGAAGAAAAGGGCAGCTACTGCATGTAGCCTAGGGAAGGTGAGAGAGAGGATGTGGCATTGTGACGAGTTCCCTTCAATCAGGAAGGAAAAGCATGTTTCTCCCAGGGAGAAGTCCAGAGGGGATGGGACTTGGGTGAGGAGGCAGATGTCCCATTTCCCCATAACCCTGAGCTGAGACCTAGAAGGATGCATTGAGGAGAATAGCCTCAGGTGGACTGGGAAGAGGGCCTCCTTTTTGTTTTCTGGGAGGAGTTTGCCTTGCCAAGTGCCTTGGCATCAGCATGGGGCAGGCAGCCAGGGAGGACTGGAAATGGTGGTATAGTGGCTTAAATAGAGAGAATCCAGAATTAGAGCCTCAAGAGTGGAAAAGCAGAGTCTCAAAGTGCCCACGAGCTCCCAGAGGGAGATGTGGAAGGTGGCTAAGAGTGGGAAGCCAGAGGGTCTACTGTGGAAAAAGGACTCCTGAGTGGAAGCAGAGGGAGGGATGAGCCAGGGGCCTTGGAGAAGAGCTCATCTCAGACACAGAGAGCCTACGGGACACATGCCTCTCCCAGGTGCAGAGGCAGAGCGGGGTCCTCGTGAGTCCCCATGTGCCAAGAGGAGAGACCATGAATGCCCTTGACTATGGACCTCAGCATAGAAACATGCGTGTGACCTTGAAATACTGAGCACTCACTCCAAAGAGAATATCTGATCCCAAAGAGATACTTGAGCAACAAAAAGGCAGCTTTCTTTTTAATTGGTAAGGTTGTGGAGTTTTCCCCTTTCCCATTCAGCAGGATAGAGGCTTGGGATGAGATGAGCTGGTGCTGAAGGAGCTGATCCCAAGCTCGTGGCATCCTCTGACTTCTTGGTAAGGAGTCACTGTCAGACTCCTCATGACAAACAGGAACCTGTAATTGCTCTGGCTCTAGAGGAGCCAAAGGCACCTTCTCCCCTTCCTAGGAGCAAAGTCAGAGTCAGGAGGCCTACCCTTCACTATGCTTGACAATAGGTATAAAAATGAAAATCACATTCTTTAAGCACATATTACTTTTAGGCACTGCACCAGGAATCCTGTAAACATCACCCAGACAAGCCTACGTACTTTATCCAGATGTCAAGTCATTCACTTGTATTGCATTGCCAGAAAGTAGAAGAGCAGGGATTTGCATCCAGGGCTGTCTGTTCCAAAGCCTTCATTCCATTTGGCTGGTGCTATGGTCTGAATGTTTGTGTCCCTCTGAAATTCATACTTTGAAATCCTAATGCACAAGGTGACAGCAGTAGGATGTGGGGGCATTTGGGAGGTGACTGGGGTTTAGGACATAAGGGTGGGACCCTTATTAATAGGATCAGTGTGCTTATAAAAGAGACTCCATGGCTCGGCGCCTATGGCTCAACCGGCTAAGGCGCCAGCCACGTACACCTAAGGTGGCGGGTTCGAATCCCCAGCCCGGACCCGCCAAACAACAATGACGGCTGCAACCAAAAAATAGCTGGGCGTTGTGGCGGGTGCCTGTGGTCCCAGCTACTTGGGAGGCAGAGGCAGGAGACTCGCTTGAGCCCAGGAGTTGGAGGTTGCTGTGAGCTGTGATGCCATGGCACTCTACCCAGGGGGATAGCTTGAGGCTCTGTCTCAAAAAAAAAGACCCCAGAGAAGGTTCTCATCCTCTTCTTGCCATGTGAGGGTGTAACAAGAAGCCAGAAATCTACAGACAGGAAGAGTGATCCTCATCAGAACCTCACCTGGCTGGCACCCTGATCTGGGATTTCCAGCTTCCAGAACTGTGACAAGTACTTTTCTGTTGTTTCTAAACACCTAGTCGATAGTGGCCTGAATGGACCGAGACAGCTGGGTTTGGTCACACAGGTAGCTGCCCAGCCCCACAGGTGTGTGAGTCTTCTGTCTTGTGTGTTGTGTTGTACTACCACTTCCCAGGGTAAGCCACAACTACACTGTGAGCATCCCCAGTGAAGCCTGCACCTGGGCCTGCGTGCTTCCTCCTCTTCTGTACTGCCCAGAATGACACAGGCCTGGCCCCAGCCCCAGGTGACAGTCCAGCCCATAGGTGCCCATGAGCAGGGCTGCAGAGAGAGCAGCACAGTGGACACAGGGAAAGCAGTGCTCCTCGGGCAGTATGAGGCAGGGACCACACTGGGTCTGAGCCCCCTCGGGGCAGGGTTAGAGGAATGAATGGCTGGCCAAGTGCTGCTGGGAAAACTACAGCGCCTTTAGTGCCTAAGTATGAAGAACCTCCACCACCCTCAATGGGAACTTCAGTGGTGTTTGTAGGAGCCGTGGGACCAGAGACACCAGGACTCAAGTCTCATGCAGTCACTTCCAAATCTATGTGGTTTTTTTTTTTTTTAGCAACTCCGTCACCTCTCTGAGCCCCAGTTTCCTCATTTGCATAGTACAAATACTAACAGATTCTACCTCCTTGGGATGCTATGGGTATTTGATGAGGTAATCCTCCAGCATGTTTCTGGAATACACGTTCAATAAATGGAAGGGGCTCTTAGGCTGGGTGCAGTGGCTCACGTCTATAAACCTAGCACTCTGGGAGGCTGAGTGGGGAGGATCCTTTGAGCTCCGGAGTTTGAGATCAGCCTGAACAAGAGTGAGACTCCATCTCTGCTAAAAGCAGAAAACTTAGCCGAGCGTGATAGCGGGCAACTGTAGGCCCAGCTACTTCGGAGGCTGAGAAAGGAAGATCCACTCGAATCCAGAAGTTTGAGGTTACTGTGAGCTAGGCTAATGCCATGATATTCCAACCTGGGCAACAGAGTGAGACTCTGTCTCCATTAAAAAAACCCCAAAAACAAAGAAGTGACTTATCATGTTCTCAGGAATATTTCCTTCATGGCTATCTCAGAGGGATCTTTGACTTAGAGAATGACCCTTCATAGTGGTGGTGTCACTGAACCTTCCTCAGCAGTAAGGTCCATGGGGCCAAGGATAGCAAAGCTCTGGGTGATGTCTCCCACGTGCTGTGCAAGTGGCAGATGCTGACTAGGGACATGCTCCAGACCAGAACCCAGGCCTGCTTACCCCTCGCTCTGTAGTCATTCTGCATAATTCTCCCCTCCATCACCCGTAACTATGCAGGTCATTCTTCACAACAGGGCCCAACTATCTGCCACTAGCACCTTACTATCTAAGTTGATGACTGATGGAACAAGTCTCCTAAGCAGCATCTGATCTCCTGTTCTACTTCCTCTTGACCTAACTGAGTCCCACTTAGGATGCTGGGAAGGCCAAGCAAGGCTGGTTTATAAGCCATGTACAGTGTAGCACAAGGATCCCTGAGTGCTTAGACTAGGAAGACTCTGAACAAACCTGAACAGGCTGCTTCCAGCTATTCCCAGGAACGTGCTGATCATCATTCATCCAAGGTCATGACTTAGGCCTTGAGAAACATCCCCACTTCCCTCCATCTAGAGAGTATTATGATGATAGAATCATTCCCCACTTCCAGAAAGAAAGGTGTCCAGAGAGACTGAGTGTATCCCCCTGCCTTTGGGACAGTTAGAATCTACATCACCCCAGAAAGAACTCCAGCCAGCCAGTGTGACAGACGTTTACCAACCTTCTAAGATGAGTCTCTGTTGATGTAAGATAAACCCAGCCAATTTGTTCAGTGCTCACTAAGGCTTTGGGAGCCACATGAGCCTGTACAGAAGTCTAGGACAGACCTGGTAGCCAACCACTAATCCTTCTGTTCACCTTCATCGTGCAGACAAGGACTCTTGTGGGGAAGATGTGGCGTCTGCCTCTGATTTTATCTGCCTCTGCCCCTTCCCTCACCCACTGTGTTTTGGCCACACTGACCTCCTTTCTGTCCCTTGAACTTGTCAGGCCTGTCCTTGCTTCTTGCCCCTGCCACCACACACTAGTCATCCTATTCCATTTTTGAAATGCTTACTTTATACTTTTGTGAAAGTAGAACCCCTGTAAGTTGACCACCCAAGGAACTATTACAAACTAGTCAACACGTAGAGGTGGTCCATGTACACGTGGTGCATGCCTAGTCTAAAAGTTAGGTCAACTTACGTGAGTGGTCAATGTAGGGAGGTGGTCAGCTGTGGAAGTTCTACTGTGTTTTGTTTACTCACGTGTTTTACTTGTATATTATATTTATTTATCTGTATGTTTCTCTCCCCAAGACAATGTAAATCCCCTAAGAGCCTTCTACGAGGAAGTCTCAGACAGAATCTCTGCCCAATAAGTTGTTGTTGCCACCATTTCCCCATTCGTGTTCCCTCTCGGCCTCACCCACATGGAGAAGTTCTCAGCATAGCTGGAGCAGAGAAACACCTTTCACCATGAATGAAGGGAATGTCCGGGAGGGTGAAAAACACAAGCTGAGGCTGTGTATGTCTGCGTATGTGTGGGCGTGTGTACAAACCTGTTCAAGCCTTTTCTAAGATGATTCTTACATTTTGGAATAAAAACCTTTCTTGTTTGAACTGTTTTAAAAACGTACCTGTTGGTGCATTTGGTACATCTGTTGGTCTGCCACGCTTCAATATGAAGCTTGGACAAATTAACGTACTGTCGGATGCAAATACCCACAGGAAGGAAGTTTGTAATCCTGAAGGCCAACCAGGTCCCCCAAAGCCAGCCGCGCACAGAGGACCGTGACACAATAGAATGCCAGATGCAGGACGGGGAGGGCCAGTTCTGTATTCTTCACAGTCATTTGGCTTGACTGCCTGGGTGTTCATTAGATCCAGGTCTGGAAGGAGGGGCTGGAGAATTCTCCCCTTCCAGGAGCAGAGTTTCCCCTTCAGAATGTCTTAAGTATCCCCTCCCCCCTTCTCTTGATTCTCCTGTGGCTGGCAGAAAGGGGAGGAACACATTTCCTGCCTTTGAGGCTCCCCAGTACTCCTGTACTCGGACTGGCTTCATGCATGTCTCTGGTCTTTACACCCTGCTGGGGACTACTTGCTCCACAATCTATTCCACCTGTGGCCACAACTGACTTCCTCCCTGTGTGTGTGTGTGTGTGTGTGTGAAACGGGGAGATCCTAGTGAAAGTTTTATGTGTGTGATGCGGACATCATAAATCAGGACCCTGGCAGTATTTAAATCTGCGAAATGCAAAGGGAATTTAAATAACAAGTCAGCCACACAGGCAGGTGGCCCCTGAAGCTCCGGAATGTTCATCTCACGCTAACAGCTTGCACATTTATATTATGGTACTGGAAGCACTGAGCAGAAGGAGTGGAAGGTGTTAACAACTACTGCAAAATATTTCTTTAAGGATACATTTCCTCCATTTCCTCTCAACATAAATTCTGACAACGCAAATGCAGTATTTATCCATGAAATCATGTATCTGGGAGGACTGCTTTTAATTTAGAGAACGATTCGAAAAAGCAGTGCTTTAATCTATACTGGGAGCAGTTGGTTAATATGATGTAATTAGCAGGATAAATTATTTTCATAAGGGAAGGGCTTAAGGCACGAAAACAGTCCATTACAAATGAACACCTTTCCATTCTGCTTGGTGCCAGAAAATGGGGTTCGGTTGCTCTCTTTTAAACAGATAAACAGATGCACTTTCTTTGACTATTAAAATCCTGGGATTCACCTTTTGACTTCCTGAAAGGACCCTCACTGAAGCAAAGAGGAGAGATGGGGGACAGAACACACACATTTTGCCTGCTCAAATATTTCTTGGCTCTGGGCCACCGGCTCTTGATTCTTTGGGTGGCTGAAATGGAAACTTGTCTTCTCTGATTTAGTCCAATAAAAGCAATGGCGGTCACGTTGGTGAATGCCCACTACGTGTGAGGCCCAATAATATGAACATATTTTTAGACACACGTTCTTATTTGCTATTCACAAGACCAGTGTGAATATTGTCCCTTACATCTTTTCCTCCCTGCCCCACAGAGGTGGAAACTGAGGCCAGGGATATAAAATGACTTGTTTCAAATTACACAGGTAGAAAGTAACCAAGTCAAAATTTGAGCTTTGGTTTTCTGCTGCCAATTTAACATACTTTTATCTTTTATGCCATGGCTGGCTGTATACTTAACATTCCCACCTCCTGGGCCTGACTGCAGCAACCAGAAAGGTCCATCAAGCCCTCCTCAGTGCACCATCCATCCCATGAAGCTGGATTTCCTTCACTATTAATTCAATTCCAGGAGCATGTCTATGTTCTAAGGATTTGCTGTTGATGAATCCTTTTGAATATTTCATGTAGCCTCCCAGAATGGTATAGCTAGGAGGGGACCAAAGAGATTTTCCTGTCCAACCCCCTCAATTTAATGAAAGGGAAACAAGAGCTTCAGAGGGCTTTTCCCAGGAAGTTTTGAAACTAGAACCCAGCCTAATTGCTTGCCTTGACGTTACAAGTTTTGACCTTTCATTCCTACTATTTAATTTTATCCTCAAAACTTTTCCTTTGAGGAAGGTGTGGAAATTATTAGGATGGTCCTTGAAGAAACAGGAGCAAAGTTCATGTGGTTGAACGGCCATATGTAATACTGGTAGCAAGGTTCAAAGCTAGACCTGCAGATAGCACCTAAAAGGCTCTAAGAAGATTCTTTAGAGAGCCTTAGCTGTTCATGAGAAGTCAAACCCATGCCCCTTCAAACCCACTTCAAACGTAGTAACATCTGTTCTCTAACTAGCCCATGAATATTCAGCGTCTACCCAGAGAGCAGCTACTGGCTAGAGTCTCATGCAGTATGCTACAACCAAAAGGGCAGAAGAAACACTCCCCGCCTCATGCCAAATGGACACTACGGAAGCTGCCACACACAGCAGGGCCCTAGGTTTATGTCAGGGCGCTTGTAAATCCACTCACCTCCCCTGCAAGGTCCCTCTGGAGCAGAGTTAAGCCACTGTCCTGCTGTTCCCAGAAGTTCCCTGCCTGTGTCTCTTGGGAATGGATAAGAAGTACCACCCATCTTGGCCACCAATACCACTCCCTTTTTAACTTGGCCTTTGCCCTGACCTTTGACTTGACTGCATCAGGCACCCTGCTCATTGCTAAGGAATGTAGGGGCCATGTCACCCTCCCCAAGATGTCCTTGAGTCCTGGGAATGCTTCTATTCCCATGCCAGTGTCCGCTAAAATGAGTGGAGATCCCTGCAAATACCTCAAGGTGGCCCACTCCATGGGAGCTGGAAAGCTCCTTCCTAACACAATAACCACCTCTCCCCCACGTCCCTCCAGCAAAAAGGGAAGAACAGGTGAGGGAGATCCCAGTAGTTCCATCCGACCTACCCAAAAGTGACACACTTGAGCACAAAAATAGACATCATTCTGTATAGTCTCTTAAACAACAATAATGGTACATTTTTATGGCTGCCATCTCACTATGTTTTATGAGCTTTCTCACATTTGTTAATGGAGAAAACTCTGGGACATAGGTGTCATACTCTAGTTGACAGATGAGGAAACTGAGGCTCAGAGCAGTAAGGCAATCTGCTTTCAGCTCACAAAGCAAATAAAGCAGAGTCAGGACCCAAACACAGTCTGACTATAATAACACAAATAAAACCAAAACTGGCAATAAAATGTAAAGCACACCTTCTGTCTGTAAAGCTGGATTTCCTTCAGTATTGGGTACTCTGAAATTTGTTACATATATTATACTTTGACTTGATTACAGTGGTACCATTATTCCAGAACCAAGAAGGGTATAAACCAGAGGTCCTCAAACTTTTTAAAGAGGGGGCCAGTTCACTGTCCCTCAGACCATTGGAGGGCCGGACTGCAGGTCCTGGGACGAGTCGGCTACTAAGCAGGACAGGCAGCGGCGGCAAAAACACCCAGTGTGCCGGATAAATGTCCTAGCGGGCTACATGTGGTTTGAGGACGCCTGGCTCATCCTAGAAAAACTGCTGCATATTGCTGAATATCACTCTGTTCACCTTCAAAGCACTCTTCTTAGGCATCTATGCACTGGCATCAGTGCCTAGTCCACACTTCAAAGCAATTTTGAAACCCTGTCTGGAATGACCATCAGAGTTGTCATTGTATTACCCCTGATGTCCTGAATGTCATCAAGATGTCTTCTTCCCTTCAATATTTCCTTTATCTTTGACTAAAGAAAAAAGTCATTAGGGGCCAGATCAGGTAAGGAGGGTGTTAAAAACAGTCATTTGTTTACAGGCTAAACACTCCCTCCTAGACAGTGCTGTACGAACTAGTGCATTGTTGTGATGCAAGCGCCGTGAGTTGTTGGTGAGAAGTTCTGGTTATTTTCATCTAGGTTTTTAACACAGCCTTTACAACACTTCCAAATAGTAAACCTGGTTGTTTGTCCAGGTGATACAAATTTATAATGAATAATCCCTCTTATATTAAAAAAGTATAGCAACATGATTTTGACTCTTAATTTGAACTGATAGAACTTTTTTGGTTGTGGAGAATTGGCTGACTTCCACTGCACACGTTGACACTTTCTTTCAGGCTCCTATTGGTACCACCAAGTTTCATTACCAGTGATATCATGGCCTAAAACATCATCCTGCCTCTCCAAAAGGTCTTGGCAAACTTTAACTCTCTTTTGCTTTTGTTCATTGGTGAGCTGTTTGGGGATCATTTTTGCACATATCTTTTCATGCCAAGGTTTTCAGTTAAGATTTTCTTGTTTCTGTAACGATGTTTACTTGGTCTGCTATGCTTCTCACAGTCTGCCAATGATTTTGTTACACAATTTAATAAATTTTTGCAATGTTTTCATCAATTCTACTCATTACTGGCCTTCCTGATCTGTTTTCATCAGCTACCCCTTCTCATGTCTCAGATAAATGCTTAATCCATTTGTACGCTGCCATTTTATAAATGGCATCCTCTCCATAAACTTGGACTAACATATCCCTGATTTCACTTCAACTCTGGCCAAGTTTAAAAACAAATTTAATGTTTGTTTGTTGCTCTAATTCATGTTCTGACATGGTTGCAAAGGCACACAAAATCATGCAGTAATAATGAATGCGATTCAGCAAGACCCTGCCACATGTAGACATGAACACTGCTGTAAGACTCTGCTGTGCCAAGGTTTGAAAGAGAGCTGTTTGCACAGAGCTGCCAGTGTCAGTGCACAGTGGCAAAATGTGCAAACTAAAGTGTCAGACCTTGTATTACCCCACTCCCAAACTTAGAATTGATCCTATCTTTGCTCTTGGAATGAAGTAATACAGGGTGGGCATAACGTTCGTGTGCAATCTAAAATAGTTTAAACATAGTAAATTGCACACAAACTTTATGGACACCCTGTATAGATGGTAAGGGGGGGACATTATTTTTGGAAAAGTGGGATTATCTGTGCCCTTTAAGATAATCACATTAAGATTAACATCACAATACAATGCGCAAAGAATAAGAGGCAATCTTTAAAATATGAAATTAAAATGAACAGTACATGCATGAAAAAATGTTCAACCTGATTTGCATGACAAAAATAAGGTGCAAATTAAATCCGGTTGACCACATCAGGTACCCTGCTCATGGCTAGAGTGTGTAGGGGTCATGTTACCCTCCCCAAGGCATCCTTGGGTTCTGGGAAAACAGGCATTGCCTGTGGTTTGAAACTTAGAAAAAAAATACTAATCATAAAAATGTTAATTCCCAGTGCTGGAGAACATATGAAGAAGTAATCAATCCTCACACACTGCTGGTGGAGGTTTAATATGTTCCATCTTTCTAGAAGGCAATTTGGTACTGCATAGCAAAACATTAAAATTCTCCACTTCCTTTGACCAGCATTTAAAATTTCCACCAAAGCAAATACTCATGGTATGTTCAGATATTTTCCAAAAAGGATTATTTCTTGATGTGTTGCTTATAATAATATGTCTTACAATCATCTAAATATTCAAGAAAAGGCAGAGGCTAATAAATTATGGTACATTTATATAATGGCAGACTTGGCTGATGTTAAAAGAAAAGATTTTTCATAGGATGATTTAGTGACATGGAAAATGTTCATGCTCTATTACTAAGGTGACATCATTATGCCTCTTCTGAAAAAAAAATACGGGGAAATAAATATATGCCTGGAAAAGGGAAAACAAATATACAATATTAATAAAAAAAAAAACAAATTATGATTGGTATTCTTTTCCTGTTAGGCCTGTTCCAAAATTTCCACCATGACTATTATCTTTGTTTGTGAAATATATATTTTTAAAAAGGTAAAGAAGGAGGAATAATTACTCCACATAGGCAATGGGGCTCCCAGGACAACCTATCTGGCTCTGCACCTCTAGGGCAAGAGAACTGGCAGGCAGAGAGGAGGAGGATGCCAGTTTTGACCCTCAGAGCAATGGTCGATGCTGATGGCAGGAGAAGCTTTGAATGAGCTGTCTGCAAGCTCATGGACCTCCTGCTAGTTGGCCGCCCCAACTTACATCCCAACTAGCAACCTAAAGATACAGGGCAAAATCCAACTGGGTTAACCTTCTAGAAGATTCTGACATCAGAGGAATGGAGTGGAAGGTGTTTAGAGCCACACCACACAAAGCACAAAGCCCTCTGAAAGCTCATTCTTCTGTCCCCTGCGCCTTCCCATGTCTGCAGACTTCCCAGCCTCCCACTCAAAACAGCAGCTCTGTTGTGCACCGCACAGAAAACGAGAGCGGCTCGGGCCAGCCGCAGCTAACACTCAGGGCATCAAACTGGGCTGCAACACTTGAGGAAAATTAGTTAGTTATGATCATTATTAGCTGCTTTTAATCACAATAATGAACTAATACAGCAGTACTTATGCTCGGGGAAGTCAAAGAGGATCCATTAAAAATCTAATTAAAAGCCAGTCCTTAAGAAGAATCATGGCTTATTTATCTCTCTATTAGGTAATATAAACTAGTGAGCTGTGTAGCCTGGAAATTTCCCACCAGTCAAGCTGGTAAGCACTAGTCCCCTTTTGGTTGTAAAAGTACGATAAATCCTGCTCTATGGAAACGCTCACCGTGTTTTAAGAAGAGAAATGATGAGGAAGGGAGAAAAAGAAAAAAAGAAATATTAATGACAACATTCCTCCATTTATATCTGAAGCCTTTTCCGAGAGAGTTATGTATGTACACCTTCACAGAAAGAAGTATGAAGGGTACAGTCTGTGGAGAATGGACTTTGGGAGACAGACTGTGGGCAATAACGTTTTACTACAGGCCAGGTAATGAGCTAAGGGCTCAGGTAAAGAGATCAAAGTGTAGGTAGGTCAGTACCATGAAACCTGAGGTGAGGTTAGAAGATGATTTTAATCACCAGAGGGATTTGTTTCAGGTGGGCCGCAGGTTATACTCTGAGCTCCCTACTAGGCAAAGCCAAGAGAAATCCACAGGTTCCAAACATAGCAATTATTCTATGGAAATACGTCCTTTCTGGCCATGGGGGGGGGTGGTGGCTGGAAGGAATATCTCAGTGGGTCCTCAAAAACACAATGTCCCGAACGCTGCACCGAGGCCAGACCTGAGCACACTTCCCAGCACTGCACCTTGTGATCCCAAGCGTATACCGTGCACACAGCCTGCCCAGCTGGGGAAGCCCCCCCAGCGCCTTTACCATACTCATCATGGGGAAACTTCCCATTAAACATCCAATTTGAAAAGCCTCAAAACAAAAAGAGCACAGAATCCATTTGCTACGATCCCATAGGAAAAGGTTTTTTACCTTCTAAAATTGTGGTAACTCTCACTGGCATCCAATTTCAATTGGTAAGTTTGGGAGGGGGTTGGTTTTAGCCTCTACAGCAGACAGGAGGAACAGAGGAGAGGTATACACTCTAGTACAAACAAGCAGAAGGTGTAGACAGCAAGAGTATGGCTGCCCTTTATGGAACAGCAAGATGTAGGCTGTGTGCTTTACACAAATTATCTCTATTAATCCTTGTAACAATCCTTAGAGCAGCGGTTCCCAACCTGTGCACTGCGACCTCTTTGGGGGGTTGAATGACCCTTTCCCAAGGGTTGCCTAATGTCAGGTTTTATATTATGATCCATAACAGTAGCAAAAATTATAGTTATGAAGTAGTAATATAAATAATTTTACAGTTGGGGGTCATCACAACATGAGGAATTGCATTAAAGGGTCACAGCATTAGGAAGGTTGACAACCACTGCCTTAGAAGGAGTTAGAACTACCATTCCCAATTTACAGGTGAGGAAAGGGGGTTAGGCACTGTATTGAAGGGACACATACATTCTCAGTGTCAGGGAGGAGAGGTGAATGCAAGCCTGACCCCAGAGATGGTCCATCACTACTGGGTTCAGCCTCTCAGATGCGTCATGATGGCAGAAGGGGAGACGGGGAAGAGTGACACATGTGTGGCAGGTGAAATATGTAGAAGAACTGCCCAGAAAGCACGTGCCCAGAGTCCGGTAATGAGAATCGCCTTCGGGTCAGAGTCAGCAAGATGAGCAGTAACCTCGAAGGCATGTTTAATCCCCATCTGTCCCTCAGGCCGGCCATGTACTGGTCCTTGGCCACTTACGAGAAAAGAGAGGGCCCTACTGTCCTTCCCTGAGGAACTCAGACCTGTAGGAACAGTCCCCCAGAGGCATGCCCAGGGAGCCATGGGAACGTTGAAGAGAGACGGTTAACTCACACTGGACACTCAGCATACTCGGTGTGCAGGAAGATTACAGGCAGAGGCGATGTAACGTGCAAATGATAAGACAGAGACGTATTCAGGAAGGGTTTGGTATGAGAAGAGAGACTAGGCTCTGTGCCTGTGGCTCAAGTGGCTAAGGCGCCAGCCACAGACACCTAAGGTGGTGGGTTTGAATCCCGCCCCGGGCCCGCCAAACAACAATGACGGCTGCAACCAAAAAAGAGCCTGGGGTTGTGGTCTGTAGTCCCAGCTACTTGGGAGGCTGAGGCAGGAGACTCACTTGAGCCCAGGAGTTGGAGGTTGCTGTGAGCGTGATGCCATGGCACTCTGTCCAGTGGGATAGCTTGAGGCTCCGTCTCAAAAAAAAAAAAAAAAAGAAAATTAAATAAGTAAACATGAAGCCAAGTCCTTCTCCTTCCTAGCACTTTCATGTAATTATGTATTTATGTATTTAGAGTCTTTGTCGCCCTAAGTAGAGTGCCATGGCATCATAGCACACAGCAACCTTAAACTCTTTTTTTTTTTTTTT
>NW_003852398.1:7956600-7965790 GCF_000181295.1 Otolemur garnettii | reverse complement strand
GGGATGAGAAGAGGTGAGAGGACGGACAGATGGTCAGAGCGAGTAGGAAACAAAGGGCGAGTGGGCAGTGTGCACAACACCGAACCAGGGCAGACCACAGAAGAGTGTGCCTGCGGTCCTGAGAGCCCGGGCTTTATTCTGAGGGCAGTGGGGTCTCGCAGAAAAATTGAGGATTTTAAGCAGGGTCAGGTCAAGGTCAGATGGAGGCTTTAGAAAGGTTATTCCACCTGCAGGGTGGAGGATGCCCAGGAAGGTGGGATGAAGATGGGACAGCTGTAACCGGCTAAGCAAACGGCTATGGATTGGAATGAGGCCAGAGGCAGTGGGAAGAGAAAAGGGAGGAAAAATAAAAATCAAGAGATTTGGGGTAATACGGACAGTTGAGCAGAGTCCTGGGTTCTGGTTGAAGAATCACAAGTAACATGGAGGGAATGGGGTTCAGAGGGCAGTATTGTGGGGTGGGCGGTATATTCAGGTGATGTGCTCATGAAGTAACTGGATGTTTCTGGGGCTCCAGGAGGCATCCTGGGGACTCGACTGAGAAGACATTCCCTTTGGAGAAGCTGCCACCGTCACTGTGCTCCTGCTCCAGTGTGAACGTCTAACTCTAGTTCTGGCCCAGATGAAAAAAGATTTTGATCACTGCACATTCTGTATTGGGTATAATCTCAGGTTGTCTCCTGTCACTGACCATATGTTGCCAAGAAGACTAAAATTTGAGGTTTCGGCTCAAACTCCCACCAGGGAAAAGCAAAAGGCAAACTTGAACTAATTACTCTGCTGGTTGAGATGACCTTTAGAAACAAGTCTGAACTTTTGTCAGCGTGTTATCGGTATTTCCATCAGGAAGTATTTCAACCAGCTAATGTTTGCCAACTGGGAGGACCAAGTGTTTGGGTCAGCATCAGGGTTTCTGTGCTAATCTGACCTTCCAAGTTATTTAAAGATGCAAAGGCCAGATTCATCACTTGAGCTCCCAAATCTATCGGCTGAATGCCATAGTGCTGTCTACCACCATTTACCTAGATTTTCTACCTTTGCCTTTGGAAAACGATTTAAAAAGGCCAGAAGCCCTAATTTTCAGATGGACTTCGAAAACTCTTCAGAACGGCACATTGCTGGGCCTCTTTAACTATCATTAACCTTTACTCTTAAAAGGAAGCAGCCGTAAGGGTTAGACATTGGTGTTTGAGACAGAATACTGGGTTTGAATCTTGGCTTCCCCATTTCCTAGTCTTACGACTTTGACAAACCTCCCTGTGCCTCAGTTTCACTCTCTATAGAATGCAACTTATAAGAGAACCTACCTCACAGGTAATACAATCATAAGGCAAGACGGGATTAGTCTTGAGATTGTGCTGATCACAGGCCGGGCATGTGGTTAGTCCTCATACGTGTGGCTATCCCAATCAAAAGTTTTTATTACACTTAATGCCACAGAAGGTGCTGTGTTAACTTCGGTCACTGAATGGGGCTCGTTTAACTGTTTTTCTTCTTTATAAAGGGAAGCAACACATAAAATCATTTCTGCATAGCCCACTGCCTTCCACCACATTTCACTGCTCTAAGTAGCGGCAGCAGGAGAAATCCACAGTTTAATTAGACTCTTATTTGGGGCAAAATAAAGAGGAGAAAGAGCCTTTGAGGGAAAGGTAGTTCATAAAACCCTGACTAATGTGGTGGAGGGCAGGGAGAGTGATCAATGACTAGAGTGGAAGAGCGGATTCTAAGAGGGCGTGTTTCCCTCTACAAGATTTCTTTTTCCCTTGGTCTCAGCTCCCTTCGTGAAGCTGGGCTCCCCCACAACATCTTATATTCTACATTTTGTCCAACACCACCAGCCTCCACGTGAAGGGGTTTTTGTAGTGGCCTTTTGACATAAAATCATCGCTGTACGTCTAGAAGAATCCAAAATTGCCTTTAGAACTGAAACACCGTCTGGCCTGTGCCTTTCTGCCACATAGACCTGGTATTCTTGAGTAACCTCCATGGCTGATTCGGCCTCTTGTTCAGGAAATATCAACTCTTGCCTTCTCTACCCCTTGTGTGAAGGGTTGGGGGTGGGGGGCTGGGTAGGCAGGGGAGAAGTATTGGGTCAGAGGAGGAAGGGGAGAAGTGACAGGTGCAAGACTCAAGGAATGTCAGTGGGAAAGGCTAGACGGTAACAAAAGCTCCCTTTAATATTGCTTGGATCCAAGTTGGCATGAGTTGGGCCTAGCATAATAGCTCAGTTTCGAGCCACCAATAGCCAAAGGGTCCTTTATGTATGAGAATGACCATATCAAGATTCCAGAAACCAATTAGGAAGTGAGGAAGAGGGCCCTCACGTGAAAGTATTACATTAAGATACAAGGGTCTTCCTACAGTGATGGCGGTATAGTGGTGGCAGAGTCCAGACATTCGGGAGTGTGCCAGAGAGTAGCAAAGAATAATAGTAAGAATGAAAATGCACGGGCAGGGAGACAGAAGACCTGAGGTTAGTCATCTTCTTACTCCTATTTGACCTTAGGGAGGTCTCATAAACTTTAGACCCCAAATAAATGCTAGTACTTCCTCAAGGGGTTGAAAGGAGCATATTACCCCAGACAGGGATGACTCTAGACAAAGTCAACTCTCCCTTTCTTCACCTTAGGTCTCCCCAGCTCTGAAGGGACTGTGATGAAAGGTGAGTGCAAATGAAGATGTGACTTATTATTCAAGGCTAAAGAGTCTCAGATGGATTCAAGGAAGCCACCACACAAGTGCTGAGGCTAGCCTGTCTGGAAAGGCTTTATCATCCTGACACAGCCACCCACAGAGAGAGTTAGGGATGTTTCTAGACTCCAGCTGGGCCAGGGTCAGCAGGGAGCCCTGGGGGCCTGGCCACGGAAGATAAAATTCACACCAGATCTTCTACAGGGCTGGGGCACTGGCCAGAGTAATCCCCTGGGCACGCTCATGCTCCATCCTCCTCTGAGCATCCGGGAGCTCCTTCTGCTGCCTCCAGACCTTCTCAGTCCCCACCCCTGCCCCCTCTTGCTTAGTAGAATTTCACTCTGCAGAAGCCCCAGCGGTTCCAGTCAAGGTTGCCTGCCACTTGCTGAAATCCTGCCAGCCTCCACAGCAGATTCCAGCCTATGTCCAACTCACACGTAGCTTCAGGTGGCCAGAGGGCTTATCCTGTAATTACGATGCATTCATTTAATATTTATTGGTAAGTGCTCATGCAGTGCAGGGAGCGTGTAAATCATGAGAAATTTGCCCACTGTTTTAAGTTCCGTTGTGATGCTTTTTTTTTTTTTTTTTTTTGGAGACAGAGTCTCACTCTGTCACCCGAGTGCCATCGTGTCACAGCTCATAGCAACCTCAAACTCTTGGGCTCAAGTGATCCTCTTGTCTCAGCCTCCTAAGTCGCTGGGACTACAGGCACCTGCTACAGTGCTCAGCTAGGTTTTCTATTTTTAGTAGAGATGGGCTCTTAGTCTGGGTCAGGCTGGTCTGGAACTCCTGAACTTAGGCAATCTGCCCACCGTGGTCTCTCTGCCCTCCTTTTTCTCCAGGGAGGAAGACCGTGTACTTTCAGAAGCATCAGCAACATTGCAAGAGGGGGAGGGCAGTCCTTAATCCTGCAGGATGACCATCTGGTGGTCCAGTGTCAAGCTGTGCCATAACAGGTAGGCCCTGGATACATGGCAATCACTACCATGTTCACGCCCCACCTTGCACAAGCCCCACCAGCAGCCTCTTCCCCTCATCAGTGAAGAATTCTCCACTCTTTGGGTTCCAGTGGGAGGCAAAACCCCCTTCTACTGTAGAAGCAGACAATGCCAATTGTACTTTCCATGACTGTCTTGCAGGAATGAGAGGGACACACAATTGGGACTCTACCAACCAGGTGAATGGGGAGTGAGTTCCTCAAAGGAGTGAGGATTTGAAAGAATCCTCCCTAGAGGCGAAAGCTGATTGAGCATGATCAAGTTCTGTGGCAGTAGTGGCCGGAGGGAGCAGGGGTGCTCAGGGACCCAGGCTAGTGATGTCTAATACGCAGCACCTGATATCCTGTGCGACTGGGTTGGGGTGCAGTGTTACTATCACAGGGCAATCTGCAGTGTTTGGGGTATTGTTGCTGGTTGGGTGGACTCTGGGTCTTATCTTCCAGCTTTGCGAGTCATTTTTGTGGGTCATCCAATATCATTTTTAATGCCTTCTTTTTCTGCTTAAATCAGCCAATTCAGATTCTGTGGCTTGAGTGTGCATCCTGAGTGATACACCTCAGGTAGAAATGACACTAATAGTAACAGTAGTAACAACAATAACAATGACAGGTGGCATTATTCAGTGTTTTCACATTCCAGACACTGTCCCCAAAGTGTTTCACACAATAACTCATTTAGGCCTGGAACACATCCTACGAAGTAAGTGCCATCAGCCACCGAACTTTACAGTTGAGGAAGCAGCCACTGGGAGAGGCAGGTCATTTTTGGAAAGTCTCTGCTTTCACCTTTTCCTTCTATTACCAACTCAGAAGCAGGCTTCAGTATGAATTCAAAATTAAAGTCATATACCTGGGCCTCGTAACTCCAGCTCTTTCATGTTTGGCCTGGGGTGGGTATTCTTTAAGGGGGAGCATCTGCACTATTTGGGTATTCTTTGCTGTGAAGCTGAAATTTCATGCAGAGGGACAAACGGTGGACTTCTTCCTTGCTCAGGCTTGCTGTCAACAGCTGAAGTAGGGGCCCATGGTGAGACAAGGCCCCCGTTGGCTCTTTTGGTTCCAGAGCCACCCCAGGGGTTTGGAGCCCTAGGACAAGCTGGCTGCTGTGAAGACAGAAGGTGCTTTCGGGAAATGTCACCACTGGTCTCTTAATCACCATCCTGTGACTGAATGAATTAGGTTGCGGGCTCTGCCACTGAGTGGTTCTCACATCTGGAGCAGTTTTATAATGCAGGAAACTGATCGCAGAAGGCCAACTGTCAAGAAGGGAAGTCAGATATAAACATAATACTTCACCACGAGGCTCTGCCCATGGCTAGGTCATGATTCCTAACCTAGGAGTGACTGATTGTCTTCTCCTTGTTCTAATTTTGGACCGACACTTTGGGATGATGGCTGGGTTTGACATTTTAGTCCTCTTTTCTCCTTCCATGAAGACTCTAAAAAAACCCACAACTATAGTGTAGGACGAGGAGGAAGGAGGGGATGTGTTGATGTCAGGATCTTTGCATTCATTTTTCCTAAGCCAATCACAGTGAAGTCCACACTTGGGGGAGTAAAGTGTCTCTGTATCACGACTGGAGTGTTCTCTGTTGGTGTGTTTTTGGTGCTGTGGCTATACGCCTCTAAATCCTGGAAAATAATAAAAGCTAGGTCCTAAACTTTTGTGACGTTGAAGGCATTTTGTTAAGAAATGCTTGCTTCTGGGTGGCACCTGTGGCTCAAGGAGTAGGGCGCCATCTCCATATACCGGAGGTGGTGGGTTCAAACCCAGCCCTGCGCAAAAACTGAAAAAAAAGAAAAAAAAAAAGAAAGAAAGAAAGAAAGAAATACTTGCTTCTAAAACTTCAGAAGGAAGAAAGTATTTACCTAAATTTTAGCAAAGCTAGAGTGGTCTATATGAAAGATTTCTTTGCAGAAAATCTCGGTGCATTGACTGAATTAGTTTATGCCCAGCAACATTCCAGACATAAGCACAAGAGAGACTTAGCTTCTTATATACAGATAGAACATTGGAGAAAAAAATGATTAATCGCAACACTCTCTTCAGAGAGTTCTCATTGCCTCTCATTCAAATTTATACACGATCAGGCTCTTTTGTGTTTCTTTCAGGCATGTCCAACCTTTTTCTTTTCTGCTGCAAACTGGAAGAAGAGTTGTTTTGGTCCACACTTAAAATACACACACACTAAAGAAAGCTGGTGAGAAAAAAAAAACACACACACAATAAAAAAGTCCTCAAATCATCTGCATGTGGCCCGTGGGCTTCAGGTTGGACACCGCTGATAGCACTTTCTCTAGCCATGCTAGTGAAGATAGTCTGTCTATCTTTCCATCTGTCTGTAGTTTGTCTCCACAGACAGCAAATCCCTACTGGAAGAGTGGGATGAAGGCATCCACATCTTGGGGTGGGTGACGAGTTCTATTCCCACTCTCTTTGAGAATCTGCGGTGTGACAACAGGTATCCCAGGAAGTCTCCTTAGCAAAGCTGAACTGCTGTGTCCTCTGTTGGAGTGTCCAGAAGAGGCCCATTGACATGGGTAGGACCCTCAGCAGAGGTTTCATTCAGGATGTTGTGCCAACCATGGTGCTTTATTTGCCACCTGCCGAAGTGAGTTGCTAGGGATTGTGGGAAAGATGTGATGAGATCCTCCAATAGTTTACTAAGAGTGTTATTTAAACATCCAACAGATTGAGGGCCTTTTCAGACTTAAGAGATCAAAGAGACCATAGATTAGAGGCAGGGTTTGTTCAGAAGGCTCTGATTATTACCCAGGACTAGCAGATAATGGGCATTCAATAAATATTTGTAAGATGAATGACTACTCCAAGTCTTACAGCAGAGGGGAACAGTACTACAGATTGCCTCTCCACTAGAAAGAATTTCCCACATTCTTCCACTATTTTGCTTCCTTTCTTCTGTTTTTCCCTTCATTTCCCTCTCTACTTTTCCCATTGTCCCCATCTCTCTCTAGCTTGCTAACACGTCTTTGTGTAGAACACAGCCAGAAAGAAATGGTCAAAAAAATTTTTTTTTTCCCTTTAGGGAGAGAAAGCAGAAGAAATTCATCTTGGGAGTATAAGAGACACAGGGAATGTTTTAATACTCAGTTCTTAGAAATCCTAGAATTGGTTGTAGGGCACTGCTAACCATCTTTTCCAAGAATATTCTTTTTAAATTCAAAGACTTGAAAAGAGCTAATCAGAACAGAATCTAGTTCACTTCATTAAGGATAGGACTTGATATACAGTCAATTAATTATTATTCAGTTGAGTCTTGCAATAATTAAGTACTTAAAATATACATATAACATAGATATGCACCAATTTTACACAATTCTACCACAAAGAAAAGTATGTGGGTAGCACACACACGAACACTTACACACATAATCCTGAAGGGATCTACAGGTGACCTTGAACAAACAGATTTGGACTACATGGGTCCACTTACATGTGGCTTTGCTTCTGCCACTCCTGAGATGGCAAGACCAACCCCTCCTCCCACTCCCTCGTCTTAGCCCATTCAATGTAAAGACAATGAGTCTGAAGACCTTTACGATGATCCACTTTTAGGACCATTAGTAAATACATTGTCTCTTCCTCATAACTTTTAAAATAACATTTCCTTTTCTCTAACTTACTTTTTTGTAAGAACACAGTATATAATACATATAACATATGAGATATGTGTTAATCACCTGTTATGTTATTGGTAAGACTTCTGGTCAGCAGCAGGCTATTGGTAGTTAAGGTTTGAGGGGAGTCAAAAATTATGTGTGGATTTTTGACTAGGTGTGGGGTCAACACACCAACTCCTTTTGTGGTTCACGGTCAACTGTATATCAAGATGTCCATGATAATTATCTCTTGATGGACTTACAGATATTCTTTTCTATAGTTTCCAAAATTTCTGGAATGAATGTCCACAACTACCTTAATTATTAAAAAGCATCATGTAAAAAAAAGCTATTTAAAATAATAATACTTTCTAGGTTGCCCTTTCTTAGGCTGTGTCCATCTGCACACAGACAATTTGTTGCCAGACTTGCTAGGTTCACCGAGGATCACAATCTCCACTTCACACAGGATCAAGGTTCAGCTTGAGTCAGTAAGTTGGAGAATCCTAGGAAACCTCATTTTACTTCCCACGAGCATGATTTTGCTTCACCCACAGAGATTATATGCTGTGCATACATCACCACGCCCGACTTCAACTGTCCATTGCTTCAATTTAATCACATCAAGTTACAAATACGGGATTCATCACTAAGGTGCTTATGTTTGAGTGCCGTGACTTCCCAAACCCAAGACCAATCCAAACCAACCAGAAGATCCCCTTGCTTCACATTTTCTTTGCTTCTGGATTTTTCCCCACCTTCAGGTTTCATCTAAGGCATGCTAGGGACTCTGGGGACCAACCTCACAAATATATTTCTCCTTAGATATGCACCCCCAGAAAAGTAGATGCTTGTATTTCAATCTCACAGAAGAGAAATCTGAGGTTCAGAGTAGTCAAATGACCAAGCAAAAAAAAAATCACAGTCCCAGTGAGAAATAAAAGGCCCGTCTCCTGCAAATCCACCTCTGCCCCTTTCCATCTTCACTTATTCTCCAGTTTCTCTAGGCCACCGTCATCCTTTCCTTACCTTCATCCATCTAAGGAGCATGCATAAGTATAAAAGGAAAAACCCACAACCAGAATCACTGGGCTTTCATGCATAGTATCTCATAAGAATTTCAGCAGCTCAGTACAGGCAGTGGTATGTGTTCATTCAAATATTTATTGAACACTCACGGTGTAGTAGATAGCATACTAAACCCTCTAAGTGATGGAAATTAAAATAAACCCCATACTTGCCCTCAAAGACCTATAACCTAGTGGATACTTCCATTATTATTTGCAAAAGGTAAAAGAAAAAAACAAACAAACAAACAAAAAAACCCCGGATGCTTAGAGGAATTAGTCTCCTCAATGTTATAGTTCAAACCTGAATAATTTTTGACTCTTGGTGTTAGGCACAGAATTCTAAAGGATATCAGAAAAAAAAAAAAATAGCTTCCCAGAATCAGCCTTCCCCTTGGCTCACTAAATGAGAAAGGAGAAAGGAGAGAGGAAGATAGAGATAGGAAAGCAGACCCTTGAATTCCTTCCTGTTCCACTTGGAAGAGAAAATGCTTCAAGGAGCTCGGGGCTTTCAGGCCAGGGTTTGCCCAGGTGGCGGGGTAAAGCAGAGGACTAAATCAGGGAGCCCTGATGTCTGCACCTGCCTCCTTTAAGCTTTGCCTCTTCTGTTTTTAGATTTTATAGCCTCTTACTAAACAAAAAAGCCTTAAGTTCCATCCTTAGTCTCTAGGCAGAGAAAAGGTCAATTTCTTCAGGTAAAAAAGAAGACTGTCCCTGTATAGGCTGAGAAAGCAGGGTCAGAGCTGGGACCCTATAGGTTAAGGCAGAGGGAGAAAAGTGGGGAGGAGGAGGGGGAAGAAGAGGAGGA
>NW_003852398.1:7951497-7955614 GCF_000181295.1 Otolemur garnettii | reverse complement strand
ATAACTCATCTTAATGAAGGGCCTCAGTAAACCTGCCATGCCCTGGGGTGTTTGCAGGAAGCTTCTGGCCATTTTGCTGACAAGGGTCCCCAAATGTGCAGGTGCTAATGGGGCTCTTTACCCCTGGGGTTTTTATGGCCTGCTCTGGAGCAACTGAACGCTTCAGAATCTTCTTCTCTCAGGGCCCTGTGGAGGAGGGGTTGCTGAACTTCAGGGCCTGCTGGAGGAAGGTCCCAGAAGCCACTAGAAGCTCCTCCACTCAGCAGCACGTAGCCCTCTGTAGCAGACAGACAGGGGGAGGAGGAACGCCTGAGCCCCGGTGGTGGCAGGAGGAGGTTGGATAGGACAAATTACAATATAGTCAAAGCAGGTAATAAGTCCAACATTTACTAAACAAATCTGTGCTTTCCTCTTTTACACACACTGTCTCCCTCTTCATAACAACACTGAGAGGTCTTATCGGCTCTGGTTTTCATTTGAAAACCAAAGTTCAGAGAAGCTACATGATTTCCCCAGGAACGAACATCGGAGTAGTTGCTGGGACAGGATCTGAATCAGGTCAGTCTGATCCCAGGGCTGGCAAACCCTAACATTTAGTGAATATCATACAAGGTAGCCTGCTCTTTTATTTATTAACCCCTTTCAGCACAAACAACTCTCTGTGAGATCCTTATTAGTAGTACAAACGCAGAGGAGGAAAACAGAGCTCAGAGAGGTACCGGGATACACACAGGTTAAGACAGGACACTGGTCCTTAGCCAGGACTCCACAGCCTGTGATCCCACAATAATCCTTGAGTGGAAGGCTACACTAGACAAACCACTGCTTTCTATGGTTAGCTTAAAACCTTGTTCTAGCTTTTTTCTGTTTTGCCCTTAAACAGACACAGGGCTCATATTTTACGCTTTGATTTTTCTTTCAACCTACAGAACATCCAGTTTAAGTTTTTGGCTAAATATCTAGTTAGGATCATTCTGGAGTACTTGTTTTTTAATACTGTATGCCACACTTATTTCCAAAAGATTAATGAAATAGCTTATTTAAGAAACAACACACAAGCCTCCTCTATTAACTTAATTATAAACTCCTTAAGGTTGGACGTTGGTCCAATTTACTCTCTGACTCCAATGCCCAGGGTTTGAGGAAAGTATAAGTGTCTGTCTATCTAGAATTAAATGGTACAATGGGAGAAATGACTACACCAGAATCAGAAGTTTAAAAGTTACTGCAACTTGCCACTTTACTGGTTCGGCATATCTTAGCAAACACAGAATAAGGTAGAAAAATGAGCCATTGAGATATGGTGTTGTTTAATATTTCTCTTTTGAAACAGCCACTGTGTATCTTTTGGGCACAATCAGTACCTTACAGGAGCAAGTGCACATGACTTACAGACACACACACACACACTCCCCCACCGCTTTGGGCTATGTTTATCCCTGCTCCCTCCCTGCTTCAGTATCACACAGTCATTGAGAAATATGTTCCCAGAAGTTCAAAACAGGACAAATCCACAGTTTGAACTTACCCATTTTTCTTACAGGTCCAAAGCAAATAAAGTGACTGCAGAATTAGAAACACTTATTTTTAACAAATGCCTACCATATGTAACATATCTTAACCAAAATTAGAATTTGGCCTCCTTGGTTGCTGGTGAGAATCATCATCTCTCAATACTATTTAAAAACCAGCTGGTCATCCCCAAAAGGGAATAAGACAAAGGTCCCAAACCAAACTAACTTCACTGTTAACTCTGTAAAAAGAATTATGTCTATTTGTATTTACCCATCAAATCCATATGGTAATCTGGATACACGTGTGAATATACACATATGGGCAGAGGATAGATAACTATTCCCTAACAGAATAAGGTCAAGCAAAAAGACTCGGTGGGTTAACTGGGACCTTGAAGCTTCACTGGCTCAACATCCCCCTCCCCCTACAAAGTACACACACCTGGAAATGAACTGGGGCAGGGGAATCAAGATCTACACCAACCCAGGCTTAGAATGGCCTACAAAAGGTGATGTGTTGAGTGCCATCAACATGCCTTAGTTAAACTTAACACATCCCAAACTGATGAGATTGGGGTTGCTAACTGGCAAACCGGAAATTGTCCCTGTGATCTCCAGCTCTTCAAAGGGGAACCTCTCCAGCATGTGTGTTTGTCAGTTCAGAGTTTAATTAGCCATCTATATGTGCTCAATCTGGGCGCAGCAGGGAAGACCAAACACTGTCAGGGCTGCAGTGGGCCATCACAGCCTCCAGGCAGCACACAGCACTGCTCAGGGCTGTCCACTGTGGACTGGCAGGCCAGCCATCCTTTAGGTCTGCTCCTTCCTTTCCCAATTCTCAATGCCCCAGGGGGTGACCTGGAACTCTTCCTGTTTGTCTGGCAATTAACGAAGCAAAGCTCACTATAGGCCACTTAAAATATCCACCAAGAGCAAAACTGCCCCTCCTGGTTCCCTCTGCTTGCCTCACTTAATTAATAAACCCATTGTCTTAGGGGCCCTGCATCTCACTTTCCCTGCCTTACACACGCTTCCCTTGAAAAGCAGGCTCTACCCACCAGAAAACAGGAGCATGCCTTCATGTGTTCTTTTCCTAAAGTGTGTGCTCTTTGAATGTGAGCATCAAAGAAGAGAAGCCTGGAATCCTCAACTATGGTTTAACTGTGCATGTGGAGGGGTAAGGGTGGGGAATTAGGAACTCCTTGCCAATAGAGTGCCAGAGCCTGCAAACTTGCAGGCCAATCCTCCTTCACACATGCTTTGCTGGCTGACTACAAAAGTATTTAAGAGAAATAAAAAATTGAATCATGGCTTATAATTAAAATTGGGATATCTCATAGACACAGCATCAGATTTTCAGTTTCTTTTGAAAGACAAAAAGAAAAAAAAAATGCCAGAGGCTGTAGTAACGCTGGGTCCATATGCTGGCATGACAGACTTTGTCCTGAGCTGAGTGGGGCTGCCCTCCTTTGGGGGGGAGGGGTGGGCTACATTTGGCTGAGTAGGCTTTGCCTGCTGAGCAGGGGGCCGAGGGGCTGAAATCAAAGTAGAGCCAGGTTGGGAGGAAAGAGCCTCTCGTTCTAAACCACACAAAGGCTCCCTATGGGCCAAGGGAGCCCAGTTTCCTGGACTGGCCACCCCGACCAACCTCACCCATTCATGTTGCTTGTGTTTCCTGGCAGGAGCGTCTAATCCCTGCCACAGACAACAACAACCTACTGCCATAAACTTTTTACAAGGTCAACCATACCAACACGTGGATTAGATTTCTAACCCCGCTTTCGAAAAAATTCCTACTGGGTTACCATCACGTCCAATTCTCCCTGAACCCCAGGTCTCTGGCTTTCTTACATTCAGCCCCTCCAACTTCTGCTCAGGTTTACTTGCTTCCTGGGCTCCAGGAAAAACACAAAATCTGACTCTGAGAGCCAAGACAGGTCAGCTGCAAGCACATGTGGCTTGTTATACCACTGGTTATAAAGAATGAGAACGGCTGGTCCAATACCCTTGCAGAGCAGACTATGAGAGGTTGTCAGCAACCTTGGGCTTCTGCTTTTATGACATCTCTGACCCAGTGAGCAGACTTGGGTAATAAAATGCAAATCATTCCAGCAGTCAATTAATCCCACTGAAATGTCTTCAACTAACAGAGCAGGAAAAAAGGGGGGTGGGGTTCTCTCTGGTCTTGCTCTCTTCAGAGATAACCTGCTAAACTTAAAAGACTTAATTGTCCAGATCCATCCCAATTCCCCAAATCCAGGCCACATGCATGCCTGTTTAAGCTTTAATGAAAATCAACAAAATTGAAATAAGGAGATAACTTCTGTGAATCAGAACTATGCGGCGTCAATGCCCAAACCCAAACACAGCCTTTCCTAGCTCAGCATCTAGACAAATCAGAGTCTTAACGGGATGAGCCAGGGACATGCAATGCCTAGCCCTCAATCCTCTCTCTAGTTTCTGGAATAATGAAAGGTTCATGAGTTCATGAAAATTCCTTCTGTGATATTCACGGCTGGATGGATACAGTGTTCCAACCACAGGCAGAAATGACGTGGGTGTTGCTAGGCAGCCCTGTATTACCATCCCTCAAAGCTGGTCCA
>NW_003852398.1:7924903-7951460 GCF_000181295.1 Otolemur garnettii | reverse complement strand
TCTATCTAGGCTCCCTGATCACTTCTTAGAGGCCTCTATTTCCCTACAGCTAACATTATCAGCAGAAATGCCAGCCCTTCCCTAAAGCCAACAGTATTTCCACTCACAGCCCTGAGGTGTCCTTCAGAAGCTCTTGCAGCCTCTGTATAATCAATTTTTATTCTTCTGTGAGAATGGTTAAGACCAAGGTGCACAGACGCCCTTTCTTTAAGAGCTTAGAGGTTACGCAGGCTAACCACCCCATTTTACACATGAACAAAATATAAATGACTTATAGGAAGGCAACAGAGAGGATCAGAACCTAAGAACTGGCAGCCACTATTTTTAAGTTCTCAAAGTATGTTGGGGAATCAACTGTTTGGATCTTAGAATAACAACTTCTTAAGGTTTTGACAAGTGGTGGCCAGACTCCCAGCCATAGGTACCTATCTAGTTGATATGTGTGTGTCCTGAAATATAAATTCATTCATCTATATCTAATTGCTGGTTGGGCCATTGAGCCTGAAAATGCCTTTGTAAAATGAACAGATGAACTATATTGAGCTTGACTAAAAATCAAAGAAATGAAGATTAGAACCATACAGAGATAAGATTTTTTGACTGCACATAGAGCAAAGACAAAATAAAAACACATCATAAAACTGATGTCAATATTAGGAAGGTTTCATTCCTAATACTGAGGAATTAAGAGGTTGAACCTCTTAATTTTTGCTGGTGAGAAAGTACAAACTTTCTGGAAGTAGTTTGGAAAACGCAGCAAGAGCCTTAAGAAGGCTCAAGTCCTTCGGCTTTTAATTCTTTTGGAAATCGATCCTCATCAGAAACATGAACTAAGGTTTAGGTCCAAATGTACATTTTAACACGACTAGTATAACTACCTATGCCCCCAACTGCCTCCGAAGAAGGGGACTTGGAAAGGAGATGTCTTTGTATGTTGGACATGATGATGGTCTGAGAATGAAAGTTTGAAGAAACCAGGGAGGGAGGAACAATTCGACTCGGCATAAAAGGGAAATGCTGAAGATTAGCTCTATTCAAAGTGTGGTCCCTGAACTGGAGTGGATCCTGGAACTAGTTACTAGCCAGAGTAAGAGCCTGCAATACAGAAATGGAGTAAATATTTAGAAGTCTGACATCTTGCACCCTCTCAGCAAGTTACTTTACAACAAAGTGAAGCCACAAAAAGGCTTGGCCTTTCTCCCAAGATAGTTTGCAAAACACTAAGGGCTAGTAGGAAGGCATCCTGCGGGGCGGGAAGGGAGAGTGGAGAGGGGAGAAGATAGAGGCCAGAGAGAAGAGAGTGGTGACATAAACAGTAGAGTGAGAGGAGGACAGAAGTGTCTCCTGGGCATTTTTAAATGCGTTTTGCCATGAGGTCAGTAATGCTGCCATCTCCCTGGTGAACCTTGGGCATTTGTAAGCAGATCCCTATTGGGTGCTGTTGATTCTCGTAACTGGGTTCATCGTATATGGGTGTGAGGTAGTGATTCCTTCTGTTGCTTCAAGAAAAAAGGTCAAAACTAAGACTCCCGCCGGGGCCTCTACACATCTAGGGAACTTTGATTTCAGCTCAGAAGTAGGAATTACTTACCTGCTTAACGTGGGGGGAATAGGTAGGAATTCTGCAGGGCCATTTAAACTATTTTCAAAAAGCTTTTAATGATAGGACGCAGGCCAGATGTGGTGGGTCACTCCTGTAATCCTAGCACTCTGGAAGGCCAAGGTGAATGGATTGCATGAGCTCGGGGGTTCAAGACCAGGCTGAGTAAGAGTTTGATCTACCAAAAATAGATAAAACTTGCCAGGAGTGGTGGCGGCTGAGGCAAGAGGACTGCTTGACCCCCAGAGTTTGGGGTTTCTGTGAGCTTTGATGATGCCACGGCACTCTACTGAGAATGACAGAGTGAAACTGTCTCAAAAAATGATATGACTCAGTGTTGTCAACATCCTGTTCAGCAAAACTTCAGAAAACCAGCAAACATATTTGCAACACAGTTACAACCAATCAAGGGAGAGAAAGAAGCTCATATTAAAAACTAAGAATAAATAGGATAAATCGCTAATAGTGGTTGGCGACAGAGGAGTGGTTTCCTCCACTTTCTTTATACTTTCTGTATTTTCTATAATTTTCACAAGGAGGGATGTGTACTTTTGATAATCAAACAAAAATAAATCTCTAAGAAAAGAAGTTTTCCCTACTCCTCTCCATTTTCCATATCCTCCTACCCTCCCTACCCGACCTGCTGTGCTCAGACGTCCAATTCTGCTTCTACATCACCAATCAACAGTTACACATTCTGAAAAATGTCTGCTCACTTGGTTTATTTGAGGCCTCTCCCCAAAGCCTCACTGTCTCAGTAATATTACCACCTGGATTTTTAGGACAAACACTTCACAGCTTCTTTCATTAACTGGCTGACTGAAATGACAGTGGCCTGGTAGCCCCATCTCTAGGAAGAGCACGGGACACCCCACCAGGAGGGAGGACTGTCTTTGTGAACAACCCAAGGGTCCCCTGCAGGCCTGGGGGAGAGTCACATGGAGCCAGGTAATGGCACAAAGCAGTGGGAGTCAAGGCGAGTGGAGCCAGCCTTTGGTGTTCCCAAATTCTCCACGGGCTCAGGACACCTGTGTCCTTGGTCCAGCAATAAATGCTCAGGTGGATGGTGAGGCTTCTGGTCACCAAAGGATCCCCCACAAGAGGCTTTTGGGAAACATCCTGACGACGATGGCATTCATTCTGCCGGGCCACATTGGATATGAATCTGAGTTACGCAAATCTGACCCAGAGTGCTACAAAATATAAAGTTTTACATTGCAGGAGAAAAAGAAAGGCCCTATGGGCCAGGACATGCCCCTTCTGACTTGAGGACAGTGGAGGCAGGAGGGCAGGGAGGCCCTAGATGCCAACATCTCAGTTCTCCGTGTTTGCAGACACCTATTGCTGCTCTCTAGGCCAGTTAAGCTGCAGGTTCTCTCAGTAGGGAACAAAGGACAATGGCCTTAGAGACCACAGGTCCTCAGTAACTCTATCCCCTATAGTGCGGGGCTGGCCTTATGTCTGTTGTCTTCAGGAAGAAGAGCTTCTCCTCCCTCCTAAGTTGCTCCTGTCTTAGCCAGGTGGCTCCCTGTGCTTCAGAAGTTCTGGAAGACGCAATGTGTGTTACAAAGCATCCATTAGGGAGTTTGCAAAACGCCGCGATCCCCCCGCCTCCTATCTCTCAGTCAGAGCTTTTTCTTAGAAGGAGCTATTTTTTGCCACAACAGCAACAATAAGGACGACAACAAAAACAATTGGCACGGGCACAGCAAAGCCAGAGAGAATCAGTACAAGGCCTTTTCCATGGCAACAGCATCTCTGAGCGTGAGATGCGCAGGCAAGGCGGGTCAGAGGGACCTGGTGTGGGGGGACCGATAATCACACTGAAAGCCAGGCTTAGGGAAGGGTCTTTCAAAGATTCAGACGTGAGCACCAGTTGCTACACCTGGCTGTGTGTCACCATCTCTCAGGGCTCTTGAAGAATACAGACTCTGGCCCTTTCTCAGAAATGCTGACTTCTGAGTCTCCAGGGGTGAGGCCAGGGAATCTGTATTTTGAACAAACGTGTCTAGGGCTCTGAGGCAGCAAGACCAGGTACCAGTGGTCTGCACACAAGTGCAAAGGAATCTTAGGACCCCTCCCCAGCCACAGGGGATTGCTGTCCACACTTCGCTCCAGCCATCCGCCATCACACACAAGTGACTCTTTGGGAGGATAGGAGGTGTCAGGTCCCTCTGTGCCGGAAACTTTTGGAAACCTCTTCCTGCTGTCTGAATCCTGAGGCTCTCTCATGTGCCTTCTGTAGGTCCATTATGTGCCGCCTCACTTCTGGAGAAGAAAATCAGCTGCTCAAACTGCACAGCAAGGTCGGCAGGGCCTAGGGTCTGCCCCACTCTCCTGTGGCCCAGATAAGGTCTTTCCAACCCAGATTACATTCCCTTCTGCTCCAAGCAAACAAAACCATTTCATTCCTTTTCCCCAACTCACCCCCAGGCACTCTCTTCTGCCTGTACCTCCTGCCCATAGTGGTGAAGGCTTCACTGGGCTATGGGTACTCCAGCCACACTGACCCATCAGACCCTGGAGAGCTCTGTCCTGCATCAGGACGTTTGTGAATGTTACACTCAGTCTCCAGAAGGTGTCTCCATCAGGGGATCCCTGACAGGTACACAACTCTCAGATCTCAGCTCAAACATCACTGCCTCAGGAAACTCTACTGACCCTCCATCCTGAATTCAATGTCCCATCATTGCGTTTCTCTAAAGACGGCCCATTTCTCTGTCATACACTTGCCACTGTTTGTAATCACGTAGGTATTTACTTGGACAATGGGTTGCTTAGCATCTGTCTTTTCCATCCAGCCAAGGGTTCCAAAGATACAAGGTCTATCTGGCTCATCACTGTAACTCTTGGGACAACATTCCTCTACCCTCTCCCAGACTACTCACCTTTGAATCTCAGCTTGGACTTGCCATCCCTCAGGCTCCTACCAAGAAAATCAAAACTACTTCAAGTATTTGCGGCAGAGAGAATTTAATGCAGGGGAATGGGTTATGCTGCTGATAGAGGAGTTAAACTTTCAGCCTGACTGAGGGTGCTGAGATAGCCCATAGATAAGCAAGAGCAGGAAGCTGTTCCCACCTGGCTGGAAAGACAAAGGGGACAGGTGGTATTAAAGCCCAGGGAACTGTCTGCAAGGAGATGGAACAGCTAAGGATGCTGTTGAGGCAAAGATGCTGATCAAGGGGGGAGAGAAAGAAATGATACCCTAGCTTCTCCCTTCCCATGCCCCCTGCCTGTCTCTCATCAAAGACTCCCGCTAGCAGAACCCAGATGGAAGCCAGTTTACAGGGAAGCCTGGGTGCTGCAGCCTGCTGGGATCAACCCAGGACACAGAGCCAAGCAAGAAGAGACAAGAATAGGCCTAAACCAGAAGCCCAGGACCAACAGTTCTTAATTCCCAGGAAGCCTGTTCCACCCCAACCTAGACTCAATTAAGGATGCTGATAGACTGAAAAATAGCCTTTTAGGGAAATATTCACTTCCTAATCTCTAGGGCCCCTGAATATTACTTTATATGACAAAAGATAAGTGATTAACGACAAAATGTGAAAACAACCTCAATGCTTGCCAGGAATGGATTGACAAACTGTGGTATACATATACCATGGAAAAAGATGGAGACATTACATCTTTTGTATTAACCTGGAGGGAGTTGAAACACATTTTTCTTAGTAAAGTATCATAAGAATGGAGAAGAATCCAATGTATTCAATACTAATATGAAGCCGACAGATGATCTAATATATCCCCACATAAGAGAAAAACCCACATTAATTCAAGATGGGGGGCAGGGGAATGAGGGAGCAGGGAGGGGGGATGGGTGTGGTCCCACTTAGTGGGCACAAAGTTAGGGTGGATGACACACCTGTTGGGGGTAAGACACAAATATAAGAGGGACTCTACCTAACACATGCAAACATTGTAACCTAATTCTTTGTAACCTCAGATCAACCCGAAACAATAAAAATAAATAAATAAATTTAAAAAAAGATAGGTGGTTAAGGTTCTTTTTTTTTTTTTTTTTTAGATACCTACCATTTATTCCAAATATACAACAAATAATACTTAGCGTAAGTATGTTTCATGCAATGTTTTTTGTCTTATTGGAGTGTACAAATGCACAGGCAATCAGAAATAATTCAAATGTATTATAGGCATCCTGTATTTTTATTTGCTAAATCTGGCAACCCTTGATACACAGGTCATTTGTCCGGAGACACAGCCATTAAACGACTGAGCCAGGATTTAGCAACACGAAATGGGCAAAGACAAATATATTAGAAGGATAGTAGCAGTCTGCGGGAGAAGATCTAAATTCTAATCTACCAGAAGATTTCATGGATGTTTGTATTAAATGAACATATCAAGAGATAATAAAGCCATTGCTTCTTTCTAATACCCTCGGAAACATGTCTGCCATTAATTACTTATCCCCAAACAATAGCTTCTCCTCTACTTTTTTTTTTTCTTTTCTTTTCTTTTTTCTTTTTATTGAATGGTAACTATGTACATTAATGCACTTCTGGGGTACAGTGTGGGGTTTTCACATGCAATCTGAAATACTTCCATCAAACTGCTCAACACAGCCGAAGAGACCTTATTTTTCTTTTACTACAGCCTTAATAAGTGTCCTTATGAAAGAGAAGCAAAGGGAGACAGACACACAGGAAGGAGACGCAAAGATAAGAGGGAGGCAGAGATTATAGTGATGCTGCTGCAAGCCCAGGAATGCTGGCAGCTGCCCGAAACCAGAGGAGACATGGAGTGGATTCTCCCCTAGAGCCTGCCCACACTTGATTTCAGAACTCTGGCTTCCAGAACTGTGAAAGAATACTTGTTTTAAGCTACCAGTTTGTGTGCTGTGCCCTCCACTGTGTTCCCCAAATGGCACCCCCTGCTTGTGTCCCTTGGCCCGTGTCTTTTCCTTCCTACTGGAAGACCTTTCGGAGGGTGGGACTGTGGCCTGGGGAGACAGTTCCCCAGTTCCCAGCATAGTGACTGGTACATAAAGAGAGATCTCATTTCTACTGAAAACATAAAAAGTAGTTATGTGTTGTGGTGGGTACCTGTGGTCCCAGCTACTTGTGAGGCTGAGGCAAGAGGATCACTTGAGCCCAAGAGTTTGAGGTTGCTATGAACTAGGCTAATGCCATAGCACTCTAGCCTGGGCAACAGAGTGAGACTCTGTCTCAAAAAAAAGGTTTTAAGTCACATCTGATCTTTGATCTCTTATTTCTTCCTATTGCCCAAATGAAGAATTAATATATTCATAGCCATCTAGCCAGACTGTACACTGCAGATATCTCTACCCTATAAGACAACTCCCACATCCTAAGGCCCTGCAAGGGATACACTCTGCTTCAGGTGGCAGGCAGTGCAGTGTCCCCAGTGGCATTGCTGGTCCCACTCTTGCTACCCATTTGACCCATCGCCCTGAAAGCAATGGTGAGCCATGGGGGAAATACACTTCTTCCAGCAACTTTTCTCTTGAGTCATTCAACTTACGACTATGGGCCAGGTCAAAGTTCCTTTGGAGTCCCCCGTGTTAACAAGCTGGAAGCTAACAGCACAGTGTTGTACAGCATTTTTCTGAGTAGTTAATTAACGAGGGGATAAGCTACCTTGACAATCACCGGAGCAAGCAGCTTCACTGTGCAGTCGTCAAGAGGGACAGGATTAGTTTCCAGGGAGACCACAGGGAAATGACAAGGCAGGCAGGCTTGACGGGTCCCGGATTCCCCAGTGCTGCACCTTTGCCAGCTCTCCTTCTCCTCACAGTACAGATGTGTGCGGAGCCTCACAGCGTGGCTGGACTGGCTTGATAATTAGTCAGCACTCAGTGCTCTGAGCAGATTCAGAGTCTGCTTGCAAATGGCATGGGCTGGGCCGAGGGCCTTCTGGAAATCACACTGCCAGAGGCTGACAGCGGGGTTGGTAATGTGTCCCAGAAAAATCACTGAGTGTCCCAGAAAAGTGACTCCAAAGTAGGTGGGGTTGGTCAAGTTACAGATTCTGCCTGACCCACAATGGGCTGGGGGCTATGGTAGGTGCTGAGGCTAAGGGCAATAAGCAGATAGTCAACAGGGTGGCAGCATGTCTAGGCAATGTCCTATGGACCATCATCATGGCTGTGTGCTATGCTATGCTATGCTATGCTATGCTATGCTATGCCATGCCATTCCATTTTCTGCTACCTGCAGTCTCAGGGGATGGCACATTTTGCCCTGTACTCTGGAAGCGAGAATGGTTGGGTCCTCCCTTTCTCACATCCTTTCCTGCTAGGGTTCAGGTATGTGACCTGGGCTCAGCCAATCAGATGCATTAGCCTGGGGTTGTGAATCTGATGGAATTCTTACAGAGATCGTACCACAGTTCACTTCTGGGTCAGCAGTCCAGAAAGAGTTGTCCATGTCCAGGACCAGTGCCCAGTACTGGTAGTGGCAGTGGCCTTCTCTTCACCCTGGCCCTTTGTGTGGTCTTGGCGTATCAACTCCCCTTGTTTCTATCCCTGTCCTGAACTCCAAATCAATCTGCCTTCTATATCAGCTAGCATGTGCTTATATTCCTTAGAACTGTCAACCTAGCCTGATCCAGAGTATGTAACAGCTTATCTCTGAGTGAATGGAAGAAGCACAAGGAGTTTGCTATTCTTTTCTTTAAATCTAATACAGAGTTCTGGAAAATAATTTTTAATTTTTTTTCCTGCTGTCACAACCCAAAAGGTGGAGTATATATTTTCAGGTCTCTTTGAGGTGAAGTAACAGAAACTGGTTTGAAAACAATGGGAACTTATTTCTAACTATAAATTCTGAGGGTTAGCAGGATCTAGGGAGAACTGGATCAGATAAACCACATAACATCAGGAATTCATCTTGCTTTGCAATTTATCAATTTCATTTTTAGGTGGGTTCTATTCATGTACTGCCTCTGGTTCCTCCAGCTTAGCAATTCTAGTAGGTCTGCGAAGGTCCCCAAAAAGGTCCTACAAATTCTGGTTGTAACTGGAAAAACTCAGCCACCTGTCCATTCTAACCTATAGCCAGAGTTTGGCAGAGGTCGGGTACAGGGCTGATTGGCCCAAGTCTCAATTGTGGGTCAAGTTGATCCTTCAGTTAAATGTTCTCAGATCTGACTGAAAAGCCTCACAACTCTCCCTGCCTAACTTATGAGAAGTAGGATTTTACAACGAAGTGGCTTACGGGTTTTATTTTTCTGTTTTTATTACAATTAATACAGTTAGAATTTAGTTACTTCCCCATTGGTTATGCCAGATATAGGACAGAACACGAATTATAAGCTGATACTCCATTCGTCTGTCATACTCTCAAAAAAAATCTATTGCAATACAAGTGACTAAGAGTGACATTATAAGGATGGCTGTGGATCAGCTTTAATTTAATAATTTCAATCCATACATAAATTATTTAAAATAATATACTTAGAAGAAATACTTGAGTACAAGTAATATCTTACTACTTACTTGATGTTTATTTAGGGTATACTATATTCCTAGTGCTGTTTTAACCCATTCCTGTCTGTGGACTCACATCCCAGTTCTAACAATACTATGAAGCAGGTATTATTAATTTCAAAACGAAGAATAGAAATATCAAAAAACTGGTCCAAGAACACAAAGCTAATAAATACTGGGCACGCTATATACCTTTTTTAAATTTAACTTAATATTGGAACAAGTCCACAATGAGTCTGGTGTTTTTCCTATTTTACGGATGAGGAAACCAAGATTCACGAAATTAAACCATCTGTCCAAGGTCACAAAGGCTTATGAGGGCTTTGGGTCAGAATTCAAACCCAAATTGTTTTTCAAAGCTATTGACCTTAACCACACACTCTACTACCTCCAAACATACTGCAGGCCTGGGGGCAAAACAGAGTGTTGGAACACCAAAGTGTATAGAACAGGGTTTGGGAACCTGAAGCCTGAAGGTCACAACTGAATCCAAATGTTACAGAACAAATCCTTTTACTTTTATTCATATATGTTTGTTCATCTTTTATATTTTTATTTTTAAAATAAGCGTGTTTAAAATACCCCCCAAGTAAGATTCAACAAAATAATCCTCCCAGATTCATCAGCACAATTAGAACATTAGTAAGCCATAACGGCTAAACGGACAGCTGTTTCGCTCATGATTTAGTTCTAACTTCCCCGCCTGACTGGTGCCACCACTGCCAGAGGCGGCTGAGTACACCAATTCGTTATCAGCTTTTGACAATGGTGCCCTGCACTTCTGTTTAAGGTGGAATTTGCGAATAGTCACACAGCTCGATGGTATATTTAAATTCTGTCTGCTTAACAGCCCATCATGTCAAAGAAGACCCAGAGAATGCTGAAGGAAGAAAACAGACTTTTTTTTTTTAAATGAGGACTAGGAATTGCAATATTATGTTGTCCATGCTGATGAGAAGGTGATTTGCTTGTTTTCTGATACTGCAATATCAACATTAATGCTCATCAGCACTGTAACCCTCCTAAGGACCACACATATCTCAAAATTAGAGGGAGGGGTGTAAAAGGTTATACAGCAGAAATCAAAAGAGGAAAAGCAAAGATAATTCTTTGAAGCCGCAATAAGATCCAGAAATAACGCCACTGAATCAACTTACAAAGTAGTTTTATATACTTGGGGGAAAAGGGAAGCCATTCAATGACACAGAAATTGTGTAAGAATGCACTGTGGAAGTTATAGGATGCTGAGGCCCCGATAAGGTTTCAAAGGACAAACAAGGGCCTCTTTCAAGAACTGTAATTGATCAGCAGTATGAATTAGTCTTCCACTTAACCGAACCGCTTCATGCAATATTTCAAAAGGAAAATATATATTATTCAATCACTCTGGATGAATCAGCTGGTACTATTTACTCAGCAAAGGTTTTATACTTCCTTTGTGTTGTAACAGAAGATCTTCTTTGCTATGAGGAATTACTCATTTCGGGCACTCTTGTGCAGGAAATAGATATGTTCAACACCTTTCAAGATAAATGTCACAGATTTGGTAAATTTAGTGAGTATATGTACAGACAATGCACCTTCCATGACAGGAAAACATGAAGTTTATTTCACAGTTTATTGCACAGATTAAAAAAAAAAAAATGCTCTCTTTTCTTTTCACAGTACCTTGTACCAGCAAAATCTCTGTGCTAAAGCTACTATTTTAAGTGACGCTTTGCAACAAGGTCTAAGTATTGTTACTATACTCAATGCCAATGCAATATGCCTGGTCCGTTTTGGAACAGGTTAAAGTTGAAGAATGAATTATTCAGTGTGGATTGACCCTCTCATTCTGAGGTGCATTGGCTCTCACGGGGACAGGTATTAGCCAAAATTTTATCTCTGTGAGAAAAGATAGTTCAATTTTATAAGGAACAGAATCAGCGATATGAATTATTGATAGAAGATTTCTTTAGGAATGTAGCATTTATGTGTGATATCATGTCAAATCAAAATGACTTGAATATTTCTTTGCAAGGTAAAACCAAATCTATATATGATATGTGGCAAACAATCCAAGCATTTCAGAAAAAGCTATCTTTTTTCAAAACATTTATTCTTCAAAAGGAAATTTTAGATGAATGTTTTCCCAAGTTAGCAAAGGTGATTGATGGGCAGGATGATACATCCAAATCATGTGAAGAATACACAGCTGTTAGAGACCTTTGACTTGTACAATACCATGAAAGATTCACTGAGAATCACGACATCATACTCAGATTAGCATTTCAGCCTCTTCTAACGGATATCACCAAGGCACCTAAAGAACGACAGATGGAACTGACTGAGCTCTCAGTAGACGACCTTGGAAAGTCTTTGTTTGATGCTAAGAAAGATCCCATTGAAATATGGAAAAACGCAGTAGAATACTCACGCCTTCAGCAATATGCCCCCAAATGCTTTCTTGCTTTTCAACCAGTTATTGCTGTGAATCTACATTCTCCTACCTAACCCAAATCAAGACGCCCTTAAGGTTGCAAATGACTAATACCCATCAAGAAGGTCAACTGAAACTGCGAACCTCCATGCTGCAATAAATATGTTTTCCTACAAGGGGAGATGCAACAAAGTTATTAAAAGGTTAACTTTATTAACCTTTTAATTAATAGGTTTCTTTTTCTGAAATTATTAAGTACATAGTAGATTTTTACAAAATAATGTACATTTTAAAGTATATCTAATTAAAGTTTCTTGAATGTGGCCATATTGGATGATAGCTAACTTAATGCAGCCTTCCAATGAGAAAAGGTTCCCCGATAAGTCTCTGGTGTAGACTTATTGTTTTAAGACAATGGCAAACTATGTCCCATGGGGCAAATCTAGGCTACCACTATTTTATAAATAAAGTTTTATTGGAACACAGCCACTTCCATTCATTTAAGTACTGTCTACACACAGCGGTGGGACAAAGTAATTGTAACAGACTACCTGTCCTACAAAACATAAAATATTTATCACAGTCTCTGTTGCTTTACAGAAACAGCTTTCTGGCAGACTCCTTCCTAGTGAGGACTCAAGATGGTTCATGACTCATTGGTTCCACCTTATGCCACAGGGACCAGGAGTGGGATAGCAATGAATGGTAGCTTCCCTTACACCTAATCTCTGAGATAAAATGTGAAAATAATCTTTGTAGCTTTAAAACTTTATTTCCCTGATCTACATCTTGTTTCTGCCAAGTATTCCTAGGCAATGCACATCCCTGTTTTAACTAAGAGCCCCACCCACATCTGGCTCTTCATACTTTCTTCCTGTTTAGTGCATAATACTGCTTGCTCATCCTGAGAAGCACATGTAAATTCTCCTCCAAATGTGTTGACTTCCTACCATCAAAAGAATGACGCAGAGTTATCTTGTCCCAAACCACATCCAACTGGCACTTTTACATGTTATGCCATGAAACAGGTGCCTTTCCTCCTAATGCTGGAAACCATATCCAATGTCCAGTCACTTTTAGGAAGCCCTGAGAAGGACAAGTTCTCCGGCTCCCTCCTGTTAGGACATACTCTGAAGAGATAAAAATTAAGGGGAGTGTTGAGAAGAGTAAGGCCAGAGTCTTGCAGGCCAGATGGACGCCAGGGCTCTGCCCAGCCTCCTTGTTCATGTCCGTGGCCTTCCCTGGTGCTTCTCTCAGGAGTGGCCTGCTGTGGCATGGGGTGTTAATACTTTAATTCCCCCGGGGCCCCCAACTGTAAGTTACTTCCCTCCCACTCCTCACCTTCTCCCGCCTTTAAGGGCCATGCCAGTCAGTGTCCTCACTGTGCAGTGGCATCACTAACTTTCCAGTCCACACTGTCTTCCATTTACAGTTCCTCTGCTGGGTGTCATGTTCCTAATCCCTTACAGGCACCTGTTAGAATTAGACCCATCCTTCAACCTTCTAAGTGTCTTACATTTTATAAACAATACTTTAAAAATAAATTTTAATTACACAAGAAATACATGAACGCCTTCTCCTGGTCATAATGCATTCTGTGAAAGCATTATAGATACTGCGCTGAAGTCTCTATTGACAAAAACCTCCATGCTCCAGGCCTCCCTCAAGGAGAGCATTATTATCTGTCTGTTGCATATTTTTCCAGAATCCTTGCTATGCATTTGCATATTTACTGGTAGAAAATATACAATATGTTTTGCACATTTTATACAAACAGCAACATCCTTGTCTTTTTTCACTCAGCAGTCCCTACACGAGATTTTTCCACATTACTCAGTACAGACAGAATGCATCCTTTGCAACCACCACGGTGTAAGTATAGCATTCCTCTTCTGATTGACATTTAGATGGTTTCCAGCTCTTTGCGAGTAAAACAATGATGTGATAAACATCCTTGTCTACGGCTTCCTGTGAACTTATGTGTTTTTCCAGGGTAGATGCTATGTTATTTATTGTTTTCTAATTGTTTAGAGCAGCATTTGGCAAATGTTTTTCTGTAAAGGGCCAGACAATAAATACTGTAGGCTTTGTAGGTCTTAAGGTCTCTCTGACAACTGTTCAGCTCTGCCTGGGGGATTCAAAACAGCCATGGATACGTAAATGAATGAAGATGGCCATGACCTAATAAAACTTTATTTACAAAAATAGCTACTGATTGGGATTTGACCCAAAGTCATAGTCTGCTGTCCCTTGGCTTAGAGCACACTTGCCAACAAGTGCATCTGTGTTTATGCATCATGGCTGTTTCCAGGGTATCATGTTACAGCACTGGCCATGGCTATTATTTACTAAGCCACTCAGATGTGCCCTGCCCATTGCAAAATGCTCCACCTGCATTATCTCATTCAGTCCATTCACTATTTCTATTAAGTAGTAGAATCAATATTCCCCTTGAAGCTCAGGGATATTAAATAATACTTGAAAGTCACACAGCTGGTAATGGGCGGAGCTGGGACTTGTCTCCAGGTAGCAGGGCACCAAGCCCACAACTTGCAACTTGAATCACTGCACTACAATGTCTTCTCACTATTAAGAAGAGAAGAGGTAGTGTGCAGATGGGTAAAACAGCTGGTCCCTCATTTAAGTCCCAAGTGGTTCTAACAACTAAGAACCTGATTTCAGGGCCAAGAGCTCCTGAGTGCCACCCGTGAACCTTAGGTTAAGATTCTTTACATTAGGATTTGGTTCGGCTGGAGACCTATCCAATGGTGGAAAACCACCACTAGCCTTCTCCCCCTGAAGCACACACTGTGACCTGCCCACAGGGGATTAGCTCTCCTAATTCCCCTCTTTGTCTAGAGATCCTCACTTTCCTTTTATACTTGGTCCAGTAACTTTGAGATACGGCAATAAAGTTTGCTTGTGTTTCACCCACTACAGTATGAAAGAAGGATGAATGGATGGATGGATTTATAGATGAATGAGTAGGTAGAGGGGGAAGAGAGAGAGGGAGGGGAAAGGGGAGAAGGATGGGGTGAGAGAGGCGGGCAGGGGAGTGGGGAGAGAGGTGGGATAGGGGAGGGGGGTGAGGGGTAGGCGGTGGGAGGGTGGAAGGAAGAGGAACCTAATGAATCTCACTGTGAAATCTATGTGTACTTCTAGAATTGTATTTACCCAATATACTGTCACCTTCCAGGGATAACTGGGGACCTGTTAAGACTACCAAGGGCAGACTAACAGAGATGTCTATTTGAGAGCAGGGCAGTTACAGGATAACGTGGACAGTTCCGACCACAGGGGCTGCTAGGGACGCAGTCAGTGGGGCAGCAGCAGCAGCTGCAAAGCTGTCAGTGTGACACTGGTGCTTTGCAGCTTGCTCTGGACACTCCCCTCACCGAAGCTCCCCAAATGCTGCTCCTCACCTGCCCTGAGTTAGCTCCAAGCCCAGCCCCCATGAACGCTTTGGAGAATCTGGTGTTTTCTACTCCATTTCATGCCAAATGCAAAGCTGAGACCTCCCAAGGCCTGAGCTTTAAAATACTGTGGTGACCCCCAGGAGACCTGAACCAAGGGCCATTCAAAATGTTCTTTAAAAAAGTTTTTAAATACACTTGACAAGGGCTTTCTGCCCTTTGGGGAAACCAGTCAGAAGGGATGCCCAGAGTAAGGGGGAACTCTGCCTCTGGGCCAGCTGCCTGAGCTGCCTGATGGCTATCGCTGGGCCCCTCCTTCAGCTTTATTTGTTTTGGAGAGCTGGCTGCTTCTCCCAGCCGGTGTTTTCATACCTTGGGGTTCATTATTCAGTCACCAGTTACTCCAGGAACAATTCTCTTTCCATGGGGCCAAATGACCAAGTGTCTTTCTGAAAAGGAACCTCATCTTGCTTAATGGAGGCACCCCCTGTCCGTGCACACACATCACACCCACACAGCCCACACTGAGCACTATCTCAGGCACACTTGTGGCCTGGGCGTGGATCCATTCCTAGTAGATGCAGGAGATTTCTGCTCCTAAGCCCATGGGCTCAGGGGAGATTACATTTATGGTATTAAGCTGGAATCTGAATACACGTTGGTATGCAGTGAGGATTCCATTTTATCAGTGGGTTCCCCATCTATTCTTCACACCACATGACTCCAGCCAGATATTGACAACACTGACAATTTCAGAAATGATGTGTACAGCTTGGTAGAGGCAAAATAGCTCAGCAAACTCACAGGGCAGCCAAAGTGGATGGTGCGGGAGACACTGCTGTGCTCGTCTATGACTGTGTCAGGTAGTAGAAGGGTTATTCATATATGGCTCCGGACAAAGATGTCATTTGATTGCTCTTCTTTCCTGGGCACATCGTGACAATGGGCCAATTGTTCAGGCACAAGAAGCAGGACTCACATTTTTCCAACCTGTTTGTACTTTTCCCTCCCAAAGGGGGTGTTTCCTGAGAAGCCAGAGGAATTCTGCTGATTACAACTCCAGTACAGCCACATTCCAGGGGTAGGAGGGTCACACACCTGGGCAGACAGGCAGGGTCTGAAGCGCAGCTCAGAGGTCACTCTTCCGGCAGCATGAAGGCTGAGAGCCAGCTCCCAGCAGCCTGGTGAAGGCTGCATCCATCCACAGCCTCTGTGTGACCTTCCAAAAATTGCCTGGAGGATTTTAACAAGCATCTTCCTCACAAACTCTTTCTCCCCAGTTGTCTGCCATTTTATCTTTTTCAGAACTATCCCTCCCTGTTTCTGGAGGGATAAAGCAACCTCAGGAAATTCTCCACTCAGCACGGAATATGCTACCCAGGTTATAGTTTGTGTTTGCACAGAATGGGTGCTCTACAGGCTCACCAGCTCCCAAGAGGTATGAGGCCAGGAGGAAGGGCTCAGGGTCTCTTGGGGGCTCTGCCTCCCGCCTGGGAGACTTGAGACTCATTCATCATCCCTTCCGTTGCTCCTCATTCCTTAACTCAATCAACTTTCCCTTCCTCCAAGGTGTCCTTCCTGCTCCTTTCCTCCTCCCTCCCTTCTTCCCACACACACTTATCAGACACTGGGGATGACAATAACTAATGTGTGTTAAGAGCCTACTGTGTGCCCTTCACAGTGCTGAATGTTTTCTAGATTTCATTTTATCTTATAATAACCATTTGATTAGAAATGATTTTTAGCCCTATTTTACAGATAGGCCTCTAAGTCAGGGGTTGAGGTCCTCAAACTTTTTAAACAGGAAGCCAGTTCACTGTCCCTCAGACTGTTAGAGGGCCAGACTGCAGGTGCTGGAATGAGTCAGCTGCTAAGCAGGACAGTCAGTGGCGGGAAAAACACCCAGCAGGCTGGATAAATGTCCTAAGCGGGCCGCATGTGGCCCACGGGCCGTAGTTTGAGGACGCCTCAAAGACTCCTTTCTGTCTTCCTGTTTTTTAAACTAGTAGCCCAGCATGGGAGCCAGAGTGAACGCTGATCATTGAAGTCCTGTCCCTGGGGCTCATCCTGGGTAACTGGTTTTAAGTTCCGTTTATTAATTTCGAGTGCTCACTCTCATCCTGAGTGACATGATGTCTCTAAGTGGTCATATAGCTATTAAGTGCTTGGAGCTGATATTCAGGCAGTCGGACCTTACAGCCTATCCTAGTCCTAACCATGACAATGGCCTGCCCCAGAATGCTGGTCTTGGCCTCAACGTGTTCAAAGTGTAGTGGGCAAGGTGGCCTCAGTAATGTGGGGATTGCAACCTGATGTGACAAGGGCTACCCGCAGATTAAGTGCCCTGGAAGGGCATAAATCCCAGTCTGAGAGCAGGGAAGGCAGGCAATGTCACAAGAAGGAGGTGATGTCTGAGATGAGCCCGAAAGGCAGGCAGGTCCAGGCCCCCTGGCTGAGCTTATGTGAATCAAGCAGACTGACCACAAGCCAGAAAGCAGCTTCTTTCCTGGGGAGATGTCAGAGAGATGACTGGCCTTTAGCTGGAAACACCTTGCTTTGCTTCATTCCACTTATCTAATCGCCCTGCCAAGCCCTCCTTTGGCACTGCTAATGCTCGGGAATTTAGTGATAAAACAGAGCAGAGCGTGCAGCCCGTAGAAACAGATGGGTTCAATCCTACAGCAGAGCCAGGCAGAATGCTGAACCCAGATCAAGGCTCAAAGGGCCAAAGAAGAATGGCCAATATGGATCCCCCTGGGCCCTCGGAGACAATGATAAATATCACGAGTCATGGGGGAAGAAGAGGGCAGCAAAAAACCCTCTCAGTCCTGGCATGGTCACATGGAATATCTGTGAACTTGGGTCAAGTCCTTAAACTGAAAGGCCTTAGCTCAGTGGAATGAGGAAAATATCCACTCCCCAGGGTTGTTGTAGGCTTGAAGGCCTGAGTCGCAAGAAAGTGCTTTGCAAATGAAAGTAAGGAAGGAGCTCTCCAAAGTGAAAGCGTCAGAAATACGGGACTATGTATCTGAGAGTAACTGGTAGCTCAGCCAGTGGAAAGGATGCCAAGTTATTCCTTCAGATGCCGAGGGCAGGGAGAACAGGAACACGAAGACACCCAAACCGTGAGCCACAACTGCACTGGACCATCTGCTCCAGAGCCTCCCTCCCTGGGCCCGGGGTGGTGCCTCCCAGACTCTGAGTCATGCTGTCTTCTAGTTTTCATGTGACCAATTCCAGATGCCTCCATATCACCAAAGGACCAGGGATTCCTCACAGTTTAAGACACTGACTCATCAGGGTTCTCCACGGTCACTGGAAGATGAGGAACCGACACAGGGGAATCCCAGTTATCAACAACCCTGTTGCCAAGAAGATGCTAGTTGCTGCCTCTCCAATGTCTTCTTGGTTTTTCCTTCTTTTTTTTTTTTTTTTGTAGTTTTTGGCCGGGGCCAGGTTTGAACCCACTACCTCCAGTATATCCGGTGCCCTTCTCCTTTGAGCCACAGGCATCGCCCTTTTTTTCTTTTTTCTTTGTCTTCCTATTTTTTAAACAAGTAGCCCAGCATGGGAGCCAGAGTGAACGCTGATCACTGAAGTCCTCGTCCCTGGGGCTCATCCTGGGTAACTGGTTTTAAGTTCCGTTTGTTCGGGGAAGAGGCATAGTTTGTTAATTTCGAGCGCTCACTTTCTTCCTGAGTGCCACGGATGTCTGAAATTACTGTTTTCACTCTGAGGATCTTAGGGAATAAAGGAAAACTGGCTGTGACCCTCCAAGATGAAAGGCAGGAATGTGTGCACCAGGAGCAATGAGACCTCTGGCTTTTTGCACAATGTTTAGTTAAGAAGAAAAGCCCACAAGTGTCCCACCCAAGGTCATACTGAGCCCTTGCATGATCCCTAGTCACAGGATAAGACTTGGGCAAAATCAAAAGGAGGGGAAGTTTCTCATCAATGCCCTCGTGGCCTCTACACCTCCCACTGTGGAAACCTTACTCCTGGGGAAAGTCCCTGGACTCATTGACACTGAAGTGTGATCAGAGATTAAACTCTCCCCCGGTACAGAGCGTGATAGGGGTATAAGCTTTAACTACTAGAATGAGAATTGTAGACTCCCAGAGGTCTCCTTGACTATCACCTATGTTTTCTTAATTTGTTTTCCACTATGCAGCTAGAAAGCTTCCTAAAATGGAAAGATATCACTCATCTGTCTGATAAAAACCCCTCAGTGGTATTGAGCCCTGATGATCTTACCATGTCCTCTCCCTCTGGCCTAGACCCCTGAGTGCCAGCATACACATACTCTCGCTATGGCAGGCTATTCTCTAAATCAGGCATCCTCAAACTATGGCCCATGGGCCACATGCAGCCTGCCTAGGTCATTTATCCAGCCCACCAGGTGTTTTTGCCACCCCTGCTTCTCCTGCTTAGCAGCCGACTTGTCCCAGGGCCTACAGTCCGGCCCTTCAATGGTCTGAGGGACAGTGAACTGGCCCCCTGTTTAAAAAGTTTGAGGACCCCTCCTCTAAATCCTCACTGCAGGGCCTTTGTACATGCTATTCCTCCAGCTTCATCTGCTCTTCCACCTGTCTAACCTTCTAGACAACCTTCAAGACTCAGCTCAAGGATTCCCAACTTCTCAGTGGGCTTCATTAATATCTCCAGACTAGATAACCTTGGAGATGCTGGCTTTCCCTCTGTCCAGCCCTGACCACTCAACACTGCAGTTTTCTACTTACCTGTCTTCCCCGATGGACCGTGGGCTCCATGAGTGAAGTGATCCATCTCTTCCTCACCTTGACTCTGACACTCACTCATCAGTACTGACAACCTGAATAAATCCCATAATCTGGAGGGCAGTCGACTTGCCCTCAAAAATGTGCACCACTGCCTACCTGGAGCTGGCTAAAAGGGAATACACGTGCTGGGGTGGGCGTGAGAACTGAGGCCCCCATGCCCCATCTGAAGGGCACAGCTGAAATCACCTTCAGGCAATGACGGCACTGCAGCCAAATCTGATTTTTCAAAGCCGCTGAACATTTAGATTATTTGTATATCAATATTCATGAAGATATATACAGTCACCCTCAGTATCTGTGGAGAATTGGTGTCAGGACCTCCTACAGATACTCATATCCGTGGATACACAGTCCCTTATACAAAATACATAGTATATGACCTATGCACATCCTCTAGCACACACTTAAATCATCTCTAGATTACTATTTATAATAGCTAATACAATGCAAATGCTAGGTGAATAGTTGTTGTACTGTACTTTTTATTTGTATTGTTTTTTATTGTTGTATTGTTCTTTCTTTTTTTTTTTCCAACACATTTTCTAACCATGGTTGGTTGAATCCATGGATGTAGAACCTGTGGACAGGGATACATACGGAGACAGAGAGAGAAAATTATTTTTATTCCTTTATTTATTTATTTTTGGAGACAGAGTCTCAAGCTGGGGCCCTGGGTAGAGTGCCATGGCGTCACAGCTCACAGCAACCTCAAACTTTTGGGCTTAAGCGATTCTCTTGCTTTAGCCTCTCAAGTAGCTGGGACTACAGGTACCCACCACAATCCCCAGCTATTTTTTTGTTGTTGTTGCAGTTGTCATTGTTGTTTTAGCTGGTGTCGAACTGGCCAGCCCTACATAATGAGCTACAGGTGCTGCCTGAGAGAATTATTGTAAGAAATTGGTTCACATGATCATGGAGGCTGGAATGTCAAAAATCTGCAGAGCTAATGTCTGAGTTCAAGTCCAAAGACTAGACTCTGCCATAGAACCAACAAGAACCGATGTCCCAGTTCTGAGATCCCTGAGCAGAAGAACTTGCTCTTCCTGGGGGTTCGGGGGTCAGCCTTTTGCTTCCCTCAGGCCTTCACCTGACTGGATGAGGACCACCACATTAGACGAAGCAATAAGCTTTACTCAGTTGACAGACTTAAATGTTTGTCACATCCCCAAACACCCTCACAGACACCCTGAATGATGCTTGACTGAATATAGGGACACCCTTGGGCCCACTCAAGTTGACATGAATCATAGTCATCCCTGCTCCAAATTATTGAATTTTAAACTTGGCTTATCCTTCAGATAACACCCTTTTTTTCAGGCCAAATTTTCCCCGCAACTATGATAATGAAATAATTCTCATAAATAGTAGACATGTTTTTGAGTGATTATTTTATCTATGGCGTCTCATTAAATATTAACATATTTGATCTCCACAGCAACCCACGAGACAGACACTATTATCATCCTCCTATTTTACAGAGGTGGAAACTGGAGCACACAATGTTTAGGATTTGTATTCAAAGTGAAGCAGCTCATCAGCAGTGCTGCTTTAGAACCCAAGCAGTGGGATTTCATTCACCCATCATGTTATTGGAAATGGACAAATCAAGCCTGTTGGATTGGAAGCCCAGGCTCAGGCTCCCTCCAGGCAAGGTCCTGGACTGGCAGCTTCTGACAGGGGGTTGAAAAGCCCTGTCCCAGGTGAGCCTCGTCGTCTGAGAGGGTAACCAAGCCCAGGACATGAAACACTGTGGTCTCCAGTCAATGAGAAGTCAACTCTGGCGAGTTCTGAAAGTACGTGGCTCTCGAGGCCTGGCATCCTTCCCTGGGCCAGAACCTTTCTGACTCTGGGTGGTTCTTTTTCCCTTTGTAAAATGCAGGGGTGAAATCCCAGGACTCCAAGCCCCTCCACAGAGTGGGCATGCTGTCACTGGGAGATGGCAGGGTCTGCCACTATTCTAGGCCCACAGTGGAGTCACCTGCAGCACAGCTGCATTCTGAGAATATGGCCTGGCCTACCGCGCCCTCCACCACTCCCATCTCTCTGGACAGGGGCAAACCCACAGGGGCCTGGACATAGGCACTGCTCAGGGGCTTTGCCCCTAGCCTGGTCTCTCACTAAGAGGAAGGGCAATGAGACCAGTGGAAAATCGAGTCCCTGAAGGCTCCGGGTCCTGCCTCTGCCACTGCCGCCAGAGGGGACCTGCCGCTTGCCTTGCGGCTGCTCTGTGTTGGAGTTTCCTGGAGACCGGTCTGTGAACTCTAGAGACGCTCGTTACCAGGGCTGGCTACAACTTGTCAGGGATCCTGTTACTCCCGAATCCAGTTCCAAAAACAATATGGGGCCTGATATATTAACCCTGATTAAATTGGCCCACAACATGCTTCTCACTTAATTCACCTATTTTTCTTCTTGCTTTTCCTTCTTTGGGCTCCACCTCTCAAAACTCAATTGGGAAATACCCCCCAATTTGATCCAAAGGTGGGTCCCCTGCCAAGAGGTTCACCCGAGAAGCTGTGCTAGCAAGGAGCCTCCATCCACGGCATCACCTACTTTTTGTGCATTTTTATACCTAAGCTTCCATGGGTGGGGGGTGGGGGGGGAATGGCCAAAGAGCAAACAGGCGAGAAATAAATAAGCCCATGCAGGACTCCAGGGTAGAGGAAATGCGTGCTCCGCTCAATCACATTTTCCAATTTCCTCTTGTATATTTTTTCTGACATCTTTGCATAGGGTAATTCTGATGAGGTTTTCACCTGTCAAAATGGAAAGTCTTTAAAAACTAACAGGCAATTTCACACAGGGTCCCTATTTAATCTTAAGTCAAAGAACCATTGAACGCATTGATGAACTCGAGATCACAAATGGATGCAGGTCAGCTCTCTCCTCCGGGCTCAGCACAGGCATTTGCTCCCTTTCCACCCCCCGCCAAGCCTCCAGCCTTATCACCCTTTCCCATTTCTCTCCTCTTTTGGGGGAGAGGGGGCCACTTCATGGATCCATCTACCTACCTTGTCTGGTCTCCTGGCAACCACAGAAACACCTGGGAGCCGGACAAGGTTGTCACACCCCAGTCACAAATCAGCGGCTCAAAAGAAAACTCACGGGAGGAGTAAGGGAAGAAAGCCCCAGAGATTTCTCAGTTTTTAGGAGCTGGGCTAACCTGCCCTGCACTCTGGGCCTGCCCTTCTAATTGTGTGCCCTTCTTTAGAGGATGTGACATTTTGTAAGAAACAGGCACAACATTTAATGTCAAGAGAAGAATTAGCGTCTCAGAAAAGCCTCAAGTATGATCATATGTAATTGTTTTATAGATGCTGGCTCAGGTTCAGGGAAGAATGGGTTTTTAATACCGAATCTTTCCATTTCCCTTTGTTTGCCTGTGATTTGTGGGCTCTGTGAACGGCAGGTTTCTGGCAGATCCACAATTCCGATTTCCCCTTTGTTTTCTCACGCTCGTGGAGTTCAGGGTTCCTTTTATTTTCTTCCATGTGTCACAAATACCATTTAATGCGGGTGGGGGACAGCTTCGCCCACTCTCCCCTGGAGATGCATCATTTGGTTAAACCACACATAAATTTAACCTCTCTCTAGAGAACCATTAATGATTCCAATGCATATATATGTACAAGCTGACACAGATCGAGAAGCCTTTTCTTTTTCTTTTTAAGCCAAAGAAACACCCAGCTTCTTTTCCCATCTTCATCCTCATGGAAAAAGCAGCCAGTTTCAGGCAAAGGCACACAGAACCGACACTGATGTATTGACAACATACCTGCCCAAAGACATGCCAAGTGGCACTGAGGTTGGGCATGCCTTCTGGGCAGACCTTCAGGGGACATTAGACTTACCAGATAATGTCCCTCATGGCCATCCCTGGATAAACCAACATGTTCCAGAGCAGAGGGAAGGAGAGAGAATAGGATCCAGAGATCAGAGTCAGCAGCCTTGGGTTCACATCAGGATGCGGATGCCAAGGGTCCTCTTTTTAAACAAGTGTGCTTCAAAAATTCCTTTGGTAGCAGTAGGGAGGACAGATCAGTGAGTAGCTAGTATGGGGGCTGATACAGCAGGATGACAGAGTGATGTAGAAGGCCTATGCCAAGGCATGAAAGAGGAGCACAGATGAGGGAACTTCATGGAGAATTTTAGCAAATGGACTCTTCAGAGTATCGCCAATACAAAGTAGGTAATTTTGATGAGGTTATCTTGACATAGAACTGTTGTGTCAATATGCAAAACACTCTTTAAAAGAATCACCAGTATTGAGTATAACCATCACCTTATCCCCAACACTCTGCATGTCTGACTGCCACCTTGCTCTTTGTCTTGGTCTCAACTTCTCCAATTCCTAATGCTACCACCGGTGCCCCGCCACCCCCCTGGGCCCCCTGCAGCATGCTAAGGCACCCATCTTGCTAGGCATCCCAGCAGACACCGACAATTTACTGGTTTGATTTCTAAGTCATGTCAAAATGACCTGTGTCAAAACAGCTGGGCCAAAATAGCATCCCTCCCTGTGCTGAACTTCTGAAGCAGAAGTCCTTCAGCTTTTGCAGACAGACAAACCTTCAAAAGAGAGAGCTGGGGAATGGCGGGGAGATCATAGCTCCCCATAGAATCTTTAGCCAGGCCCAGCTTTCCTGAGCTTTCCAAGGTCACCCGCATCTAGGGACGAGCTGCAGGAGCAGGTGAGAGGCTGCCAAACTTGTCAGGGGAGGCAGCACCTGGCCGCCCCTAATCCAGGGCTGCCTGCCCTGTGCAGGAAATGGTCGCCGCTGGGTGTCCTTGCAGCCACTTCAGCCAGGCCTTAGTTTGCTTCTAATTAGCACTGAGCAGGCTCCACAGTCCCTGCCCCCTCATGACTGCCCATATGGCTGGACCCTGCTCCTCGCTGCTAGCAGAAAAGATGAGAGAGGCTGTCTGTCCCTCTTTCTCTCTTTTACACACTAACCCTGCAGCTCACACGCCTCCCAGCTCAAGCTTGTATTCTCAAACCCTCAGGTGTGTATGGCGGGGGCAGGGGGAAAGGGATAGGGCCGAGTGGAAAATCAAGCTTCTCTCTCAGATTTTCCAGACCCAAATGCGCTTCTGGGTTTTATTTCATTTCCTAAGAGCCACGGCCTGCATCCTTCCCTGGTGCTAAGAGCTGTAACACTGGTCTTCCACTGCAAGTAGATGTGGATTTGACATTTCTGAAGGCTTGAAAAAAATTGTTATTATTCTAAGCTGTGTGCCTTGAGCATGGTAAGGGGATTGGTCGGATTTCTGCGTGGTGATAACCTCTCCCAAGGGGTGACAGTCCCAGGGAGGAGGCATGGCAGGGCTCTTCAGAATGATAAATGGGAGGCCCCGGCCATGCCGGGATCACAGGGAGCCTGGGAATGCAGCCTGCTTGGGGCCTCTTCACTCTGTCTGTGGATCTGGCTGCCTGACTCCACATGCAGTCACAGCCGCCACCTGGCTCTCCTTGCTCCGGCCCACAGTGCCTCCTCTCCGTCTCTCTGAACTCTCTCCACTCAGAGCCTGCGCCCACGCTATGCCCTCCACTTGGACTCTCTTCACCTGCCTCCCATCACGCCCTTGGCTTAGCTCACTTTCCTCCTGATTCCAGCCCAAGGACTCCTGCTTCAGAGAAGCTTTTCCTGACCTCAATGGTCCCTGGGCTCTCCTGTCCCCGTGTACCACTCACCTGCAACATTTATCACAGCTGTGGTTTTCATGTACACATGTGATGGCTCAGTAGGAGCAGGAACTCTGCTTGGTTTTGTCCCAGGGCACCTAATCCAGGGTCTAATACTGACTAGCTACTCCATGAGCACTTGCCTGATAAATGGAAAGTCAGAGGTCCTTCAGATGGATGGCAAGGCCTACGTACTCTCAGTCCCAGACAGCAGGGTCCAGTGGAAAAGAAGAGACTTCAGGGTCAGGCAACCTGGATTCAAGACCCAGCCCTGACATTTGGACGCTGGAGTTGCTACATTTGAGAACAGATTTCTGGCAGACACAAGACACACACAGCCTGCACAGCATGCTCCAAGGACCACAGCATGACAGCCTGAAGGGAGGCCTCCTACTGTTGGTCTGTAGTCCAGAGGACATCACAGGAAGATGCTCCTGTGGGCTAGGAAGAAGCCAGGTGGGAGAAGTGGTAGAGGCAGAAGGGGGCACAGGCAAAGGGGGACTTGGCCTAACTGCTATAAGAGCATACAATGGCAGCTCCGACAGCTAGAGACAACTGGAAGCTTCTGGAACCCTGAAGGCCTCTGAGGATGGCTAAAGCAATGTCTCGGTCAAGGGTTGCTCCTCTGGGAGTCCTTGGGAAGGGCAGCTTTTGAGAAGAACGTCCTTCCACATCATGAGGACACAGGAAGATGCTCAAAGCCCGTGCCAGTGAAGGCTGTCTGCCTCGCATAGCACACTCCAGGTACTTTGAAATGAGAAGCTCTGTGAGGTGAGATGCTCTATCTGTCTTGTTCTCTGCACTGAACATAATGCCTGCACAGAGTGGAACTCTAAATCCCGGATGAGTCAAGGGAGGACCCGTTAATGTCCCCACACACATACTCTTTCAGGCCTCCCTCTGTGTGTGGTGGATGGACCTCAGGAAGCCCCCAGTGGTTTTCTGCCAAGTGGTGTCCATGTCTACGTGTGATCCCCTCCACTTGAGGGAGGGTACAACCTGATATTTGCTTCTCACCAAGAGAGTAGGGCAAGGGTGAAGGGCTGTCCCTTGCTTTGGCTAAGTTATATAGCAAAGGTGGCAGGTGGTCACCTCCATGATGATGTTATCTTTTATAGTAAAAGTAATAGAATGTCACTCCTGTGATTATGTTAGGTTGCATTAGATTC
>NW_003852398.1:7921144-7924714 GCF_000181295.1 Otolemur garnettii | reverse complement strand
AGTCACACAACCACAAAGAAATGAGCTCTACCAACCTCTCAAATTAGCTGGGAAGCATATTTTCCCCTATTTGAGCCTCCAGATGAAAATACAATCCAATTGACACCTTAATTGCAACCTTGAGAGGCCCTGACCAGAGGACCAAACCACACCTTGCCCAGACTCCAGCTGCATGTAAACATGAGCCGGCAAATGTGTGCTGTTTTCAGTTTTTAAGCTGGTAGTCATTTGTTAGGGAGAAGTAGAAAACCAGTACGCAGTCCCTTATCCAACTAGATAGAACTAAGAGACTCATGAAGCTAAGTTTAGGCACGACCTCCTCCAAGAAGACCTTTCCTGTTTCCTCTGTTCCCTTCCCCCCCTCTCAGGAGTCCCTGGTCTGTGCTCATACAAAGCTTCCCAAGTTTGCTCTAAAATAGCATTTTTGACACACTATGTTGTCAGTTTCTCTTTCGGCATTGATTTTACTCACTAGGCTCTGAGATCTTCAAGGGCAAGGGCCCTGACTGACTTTCTGTTTTATTTCCATCCTTCTCCTTGTCTTTGGCAGATGGTTTGGGAGGGCTTATTCAGTGCTGGGGAGTTTGCTCATTGCCAAGGTAAGAAGGTGAACTATAGCAGCAATGTAAAGATCCTGCTCTTATTCACATGGAGTACACCTGATCCAAGGGCCAGGAGACATGGCAATCCCAGGATCACACACACTCACGGAGCACTACAGTTGCGGGTAGATGCCAGGAGGATGCATAGGTTGATGACAGTGCATGAGACGTAGGGGACGAGTGCAGGGAAGGCTCTCTGGGAAAGGGACGCTCAGGATGGAACAAGAAGGCTGAGGAAGAGTTGAGCAGGGAGAGGCTGTGTGGGCAACGTCCCAGGCAGAGAGGCAGGCACAGCAGGGGCCTGTGGGGAAGGTTGCCTAGCTGGGTTGAACAACTAAACTGAAACAGGAGATGGAGGGCAAAGGCCTACAGGGCAGGAAGAAGCAGGCAGGGTGGTTTGGGCAGACCGTGTGAAAGTGCTCAGCTCTTACCTACTGGAGGGCTTCACAGCCTGTTATGAGCCCTGAAATGATCTGGGAAAGGGAAAGTGGGCTGTGGAATAAGGGTTTGGGGATGTGACAAGGGGTCAGGACAAAAATAGGAGGCCAGTTAGGAAGTTACTGCAATAGTCCAGGTGAGACATACTGTAGCTTGGTGTTATGAGCTGAACTGTTTCCCCTACAAAGACACTGAAGTCCTAACCTCCAGTCCCTACGGATGTGACCTTATTTTGACATAAGGTCTTTGCAGGTGATCATGCTAAGATGAGCTCACTAGGATGGGTCCTACTGCAGTATAACAGTGTCCTTATAAAAGAGGAAATCTGGGTACAGAGGCAGACGTGCATGAAAAAAAGATGATATAAAGACACGGGGACCTTCTATGGGCCAAGGGGCACCAGCGCTCCCAGCAGCTGGGACAGAGGCCTGGAACAGATCCTCCCTCACAGTCCTCAGCAGGGACCCACCCTGCCAACACCTCAATTTTAGACTGCTGGGCTCCAGACTATGCCACAGTAAATTTCTGTTGTTTAAGCCTCCTAATTTGTTACAGCAGCTTTAGTAAACTAATACACTTGGTTTAGGTCAGGGGCCAGCAACCTTTTTCTGGAAAAGGTCAGAGAGTAAATATTTCTGGCTTTTGGGTCACATTTGATTGTGCTGTTATAACGTGAAAACAGCCACAGACAACAGGGAAGCACATGTGCGTCCGTGTGCCATCCAAACCTGATTCACTGTAAGAGGCAGCAGGCCCATGTGACCTGCCAATGCAGTTTCTGGACTCTGGGTCTAGGTGATGGAGGTCCAGACAGACGGAGGATGGTGTGTGCAAGGTATCTGGGGTACCCTCCCTGTGCATCTCGGGTCTCGCTATGTCTAGTTCAAAATGGGCACCAGCCAGGTGCTCTGTCCATGTGGAATCTGGATCTGAACTCATGTGAGACCAACAGGTCCTTCTGTCCCAGGCAGAGAGAGGGGATTTGATCGATGGTTTTGAAAGTCTCTTTTAACACCAGCATTCTGCTGACTACTGATGGGAGACGGACAGCTTATCTGTGTCCCTGTTTAGTGTGGCTTTTTACAAAGTAAGTGCGCCAGTCTGGGGCCCAGTGGAGGCGGGGGAGGTGCTGGCTCTGCGCACAGTGGCTTCCTTTGTCCCGACACACAGCACAAAGCAACCCTTGCTCAGTACCTGCTCCTGATGCTGTGATAACAGTGCTGACAGTGAGGGACCCTCAGCCTGAAGGTCACTCTGTTGGCAGAGAGAGTTCAGCTTTAGAGTCTGGAATCCTGGATCTGTTACCTATCAGCTGCCTTACCTTGGACAAGTTACTTAAATTCTTGGAGCCTCTTTTCTTACTCATCAGGGTGAGGAGAAAGCACAGTACCAGGCACAGGGTGGACCTTCATTCCATCTTAGTCTCCCCCTTTTCCTTTCAGAGGCTCCGGGTGTCAGCCAGCCCAGGTACAAAGCCATCTCGGTTCACTCACTGTGCTTCCCTGGACGAGTTATTTTACCTCATTCCCTTTCAGTTTCCTAATATATGAAATGGGAATAATGGTCACTGCATGGGCTATTTTCTGGTCAACTCCAAGTCCGTTCCTCATCTTCAGCCCCTCTCTGAGTCCTGGGGAGGTGGACTGGTATGGTGGCACTGCCTCCCCCAGACTGCTGATGGCAGCTGGGAGTGTGGCCCCTGGGAGTCACAGGCAAGACAGCATCACATATTGATCCCCGGCTTCCTTTCTCCTGGCTGCAGTTTGGACGTGCTGATTTCTCAGGCCTAGGGTGGACAGAGCTTCCTGTGGCTGCTACTTCCTTCCCGTTTAACCAGCACTTACTGGATCTGTCCAGGTAAGTCTCTTTCAGCACCAGCATTCTGTGACTACTGATGGGAGATGAATAGCACTTTGTCTCCCGTCACTAGTCACCAGAATGCTGGTGCTGAAAGAGACTTTCAAAACCATGGATCAAACCTACAGGCCATCTGCATCTGTGTAATTTTTAAAATCATTGTGATAAAATGCACATCGCCTGAAATTTAACATCTTAACTATGTTTAAGTGCCCAGTTCAATAGCATTAAGTATATTCACATCGACAGGCAACCATCATGCCAGAGCTCTCTTCGTCTTAAAAAACTAAAACTCTGTGCCCATTAAATAGCAACTCCTCACTTGCCCTTCCAGCCTCTGGCAACAATCATTCCACTTTCCATCCTGTGAGTTGTCTATTGTACGTATCTCACATAAATGAAATCATAGAATACGGTATTTATCTTCCTTGTGACTGGTTTATTTCATGTAGCAAAATGTCCTCAAGGTTCCTTCATTCTGTAGCATGTGTCAGAATTTCCTTCCTTTTCGAGGTTGAATAATATTCGACTGTATGTCTATACACACCACATTGGGTTGATCCATCCATCCAGCAATGGACACAATAATTGAATTAATGAATAATAATTATTCATTATTGTGAATAATGCTGCTAGGAACATGGGTGTAGGCATACTCTTAAACCTCCTTTAA
>NW_003852398.1:7920494-7920887 GCF_000181295.1 Otolemur garnettii | reverse complement strand
TCTAAAAGACAGAATGTGACCAGAGTAGGGCACACTCCTCCTAAGTATGCCTGGCCCAGAAAACCTCCCTCCCCAATCCTTTATCCCTTCTCCTTTCTCGTAGGCTAGATGCCTATCTCACACTAAGGTCTTGGGGGCCACATGTTAAAGATGGCAGAGCCTCCGTTGGCCAGGGTCCCTCAGGGTGCAAGCAGAGGCAGGTGCTACTATTAACACCCCTGTTTTCCAGATGATGAAACTAGGAAACTTGGTAACTTGCCCAGCAAGTAGCAGAATCTAGACTGGAACACAGGTAAGCAGTCTGGCCCACAAGTCTGCACTCCCTACCACTACTCTATACCGTGTCTCAAACAGGAAAAGACTTAATTAGATTTTCCTCTTTCCAAACACCCC
>NW_003852398.1:7911350-7919759 GCF_000181295.1 Otolemur garnettii | reverse complement strand
AGAAGGAAGCTCCACTTCCCCACCCCACACTGCCCCAACATAGGGACTGGGGAAACTGAGGCTCACCAAGGAAAGCCTAAGCTGTGACACAGGCCCGAATTCCCTAGTTTTCTCATTTACTCAGTTTTTCTTTCCTAAATGTAAAGCATTTTGCATCCATTATCACATGTAATTCTTACTATAACCCCAGGAAGGAAGTATTCCCATTCTCATGATTTATATGTGAGGAAAGTGAGGCGTAGTTATATTTATGGAAGGCAGGCCAGGGAGAAGTCCCACAGGCAGGACAAGCCAAACCTTCAACCTCTCAGCAAGGTGCCAGATCCTATTACCAGAATTCCTAGTCATCAACACACGTGTATTTAACGATAATGATACATGGAGGGTTATGCCAAGTCCCCAACTCAGAATATCGAATGGCAACCTACCAACTGTTTCTGTAAAATAAGAGTCATCACTCCCCTACATTGCAAATGAGGGAACCCTGGGCCAGAGAGATGAAGGCAATTTCCTATGGTCACCTACTGTGGTGGGATTCAATCCTCCCGCCTGACCACTGTGTAAAGTCCACCTTCACTTTGGACAAGATCCACCCAGCATATGAGACACAGCGGGTCCTGCAAAGAGGCAGAGGACAGTCCTAGAACAGGCCTTGCCTTTAGGGCAGTCTGGAAAGTACATGAACCATTTAATAATAATACAAAGCAGTGAAAAATAAGTCCCCAGCTGCAAACACTAGGAGAGAGGCTTGGGTAGAGACTGACTCCGACTCTCTGGGGTTGTCAGAGATTCTCTGGGAGGGACGAGGATCTGAAAGGCTCATCACAGAGCAGTCCAGCTGAGAGAGAGCAGTGTGAGCAGAGATTCGAGCCAACAGGTGTCTGAGGGACCAAGAGAGAAGAGTGGGACATGAGGTCGTAAACTCGGGTGGGACCATGCTGTAGGGGGGTTGAGATGTCAGGCAATAAAGCTTGGACTTTACCCTTGCAAGATCGGGGATGACTGAATGTTTTGAGGCTAAGTACCAAGATATCTCTCCAGGATCTCTCTCCTGGTTATGAAGCTCAGGATAGATTTAAGTAAAGAAAACTTAGAAGCCTCAAGACACTGCTAATGAAAAGAAGAGGACATTGTGAAGGTGGTGCTGATAGAACATGATGGCGGACTGGAAAAATCCAGGCAACCGGGCCAATTAGCATCATTGATAAGATAACAGTTCATGTACATGATCTTTTTGTTAATTACGTTTCCTTCTTCCACAAGTATTTCTTCCCCTCAACAAAAGATTGAGGGCTGAGAGAGAACCAGGCTAATCAAGGCTGCCTTGTGAGAAGAGACTCCAGCCGCTTGGCACCAGCACTGGGGAAAAGTCCTCAAGCATGAAGCAGCCTCCTGTCCTCTGATTCCCACCGCAATCATGGCCGAGTTGTTTATAGGGAGTCTAATAAAAAGCAAGGGATAGCTGATTTGTTGAAGTTTCCTGGGGCCAGCCTCAAAATCCATGGAGCCTTTCAGATTTACATGTCCCTGCAGGGAGGGCTTCACTCTCATCCTTGGGTCACTGCCACCACATCCAGGATGGGCTGGGGGCTTGAAGGGGTTAGCACCACCAGGGACACACAGCAAACCAGAGGCTGCCCCGGGTCCAGAAGGAGCCTGGTTTCCTGTGAAGGGGCTGGGGGTGGCAGTTCTTCTTGGGTAACCAGAAGCAGCACGGAAGGGGAAGGTACCAACAAACGCATGTGTGCTGCACTGTCCTAGGGCACCAATAAAAATAAAGAAAACACCACTTTACAAACTGCCAGGATACATAACTCCACAATGGACTTACAGTCCATAAAAAACACGGCTCTGTGCCCGGCCTGAGGAGCTGGGAGAGCCAAACCGGAAGTGAGTGAGCAAAGATCACGTGAAATTACTTCCTCCATGTGGATCCACCTCCCTGAGCCATTGGCAGCAATTACCACGCATCGTTCTCCCCAGACTCCCCCCATCCCTCGCCAGCCTGATTTTGCTTGTAATTTTGAAAAGCCATGGATATGTTTCATTGGGACTTGGCTCAAGTCTGCCAGGAAAAGCAAATTCAGGTCAGAAATAGTGAAATTTGGACACGATGGCAGAGCCAAGCTGCTGCCAACCTGAACTCTGCTTCAAGTTTGATGTGGGGAGGAGGAATGGAAGATTTCTAGGGACTAATAGAAGGTGTGAGCCAGAATTCTGTTTGTTTAAGAAGTCTTACCCAACACACACCAAAGGTTCTTATTCCCTGGAGATGTCTGACAAATTCTGTCCTCTGCCATCCCAAAAGTTCTCCATTCTCAAAAAGAGAAGGCTCTTACTCTCCCATGCAAGGTGAGCTCCAAATACTGCCAGTGCAGTCAGAAGTAGATGGAACAGATCTGAAAATTCTGGATTCTGTCCTTGACCTTTTATGGGACACTTGAGAACACTCTGTGGGCTTCCTAAGCATGAGCTGACATAACAAAGAAAACATGCACTGATGTAGGCCCAGGGTCACACAGGGGACAGTGTTACAGGTCTTAGATTCTATGATGTGTGCTTTCTGCCTAATATTTCCGTAATGTGTACAGCTGCAATGCATACATATGAACAAGTCTTCATTTTCTCAGTAATTTGTATTAGGTAGGGTGTGAGCTTCATTCAATGCAGTCTTAAGTGGAGGAAACACGTGCTGTGGGAAGAGTAAGACCACACGCTGGTCTTCCTTGTAAGTTTGTCCCCTCAGTGTCATGGACATGGACATGCCTCCAGCTCGAATTCTCCTTTAGGTCTTTGGAGGCTCCTAGACTTTTGAAAGACCAGGTGAGACCAAAGAGGGGAGAGAAAATTTTGAGCCAGTGGTTTTGTCTTGCTACCCTCTGGGTCTTAGGCAGGACCAGGCCAAGACTAGCTGCTGACCCTGAAGAAAGGGGCCAAGGAACATAGCTCAGTCTAGGCCTTACACTAAAGGGCAAAATTAGCTTCCCAACTGGTGTGGTCTGGTCCTGTGGAGAAAAGATGGCCCAGGTGTATGGATGGTGCACAGGTCAGGGGGATTTAGGACCTTGGCCATCATGAGCAGATGAAACTGCTCACGTGGCATTTGCAAGAGCCTGTTTCTGTGCAAACCTGCCACTCTGATACTGACTGGCGCTGAGAGCAGGGAACACTCTAGCCACTTTTTCTCCTGAAATGGAATTTATGGCATTCCTTCGTTTGTTTTTTTCCCTTAGGATATAGCTGCTAAAGCCCCAGAAAATAGGCTGGAGTTACATGAATTTTTTTTTAAAACAATTTCAGTAGTGTTCTCATCTTTTTAACATCCATTTATGACCACTTACTGTGTGCCAGGCACTATGCTAAAGGGTTCTACATAAATTATATTTATTCCTAAATAGTAAGTTGTGCTCAAGTTCCCACACGAGTTAGTCTAAGAGCTCATATTTGAATCCAAGTTTGTTGTATCCCTCTGTCTACTAAACCATGATACTCAGCTTCCACAGCTTTTAAAAACATCAAAACCAACACACATGAAGTCAAAGACATTGACCCTTAACAAGGGTCTTCAAGTTCCACTAAAATAGACTTCTACAACCTTGCTGTGCAGATGACCCCCAGAACCTCTCCAAAATTAAATTACCCAAACGAACATTTCCCCAGCCTGAGTACCTGCAGTTCTCCTAGGAAACAGCACCCACCATAGGATCAGTTTTTGATCTTCATGATGGTTTGATAAAGAGATCTCCATGGGCAGAAAACCTGGTTATCCCTGTTAATGACTAGGAACTGTTATCACTCTGATTAATGCCACCATTGTTCAGAACAATAATTAACCCAGCAGGAAGGACCAAAGGGAATAAAATAGTGACTAATCAATCTCCAAGGAATTGTCAGGTGATCTTTATTTCAGGAGAGCTGGAAGGAACCAAAAACACAATTATTTTTTCTGACATTGACATTTTCTGCCCACCAGGTGGGCAGCAACAGCAGGGCCCATCCAGATCCAATTTTAGGTGTAGAATCAGGAAATCCTCACACAAGGCAGGAAGAAAGGGACAGGGGCTCTTGCCTTTGGCAGAGCACCCAACTATGGTACATTGCCTCTGTAGGTGTCTGTCTTTCCTCTCATCTTAACATGTTTCTAAAGAGCCCCTGCTCACCTGAGTTGCTAATTAATTTCCTTGTTCATCTGACTTGGATGGTTTTCTTGCAGCATTGCCAAGTGGAAACGGCTCTTAATTATGTCAAGTCATGAAACCACACCAAAGACAACTGTATCAGAACCCTTGTTTGCCATCTTATTTAAAGAGTGAAAAAAAAAAAAAAACAGCTTAAGCATGGAGGCCAATAAAAGCCCTTTTTTCATCATAAAGCTCTCCATGGGGGCTGCATTCATTGGCTTTCAAATCTACTCTTGCTTGGATAGGCTATTTAAAACCCTAATCTTTGCAAGAATGGAACAGAACCAAAAGGATATCTTCTTGGGTTTTGTTTGTTTGTTTGTTTGTTTGTTTTTCTTGAAGGCAGTCTCACTCTGCTGCCCTGAAGTGTTGTGGGGTCACAGCTCACAGCAATCTCAAACTCTGGGCTCAAGTTATCTTCTTGCCTCAGCCTCCCAAGTAGCTGGGACTACAGACACCAGCTACAACAACCTGCTAGTCTTTCTACTTTTAGTACAGACGAAGTCTCACTCTTCCTCAGTCTGATCTCTCCTGACCTCAGATGATCCACCCACCTTGGCCTCCCAGAGTGCTTGGATTCTAGGCGTGAGCCACCACACCCGGCCGAAAGACAAGTTCTTAAGTAGAAATGTGAAGGGTGTAAAGCTACCTTTCTTCACATTTAAAATTAGATTTAATCTGATCTTTCAAAAAGTACAATGGATCTTGATATAAAGTCACAGTGCTTAGGTTGGGGTGGTGGCTTAGATCCGAAAAGCAACAGGACCTAGTTTTCTAGACCTTCTCCATCTTCCTCGCATAGTTGCTGTGGGAACATATGTTTTGGGGAAATCTGGCCGGAGGAATATGATTTCTGTGTAGTATAGCCCAATAGAAGTTCAGCCCTGGCTCAGGAAGACAGAAGGTGATGTGAGGACAGGGCAGAGAGTGAGATCTGAAGACACTACACTGTGGATTTGAAGATGGAAGAAGGGGCCACGATGGAAGGGATCTAGAATCTGGGAGAAGTGAGGGAATGAGTTCTCCCCCAGATGCTTTTGCAAGTGTGGCCCTACTGACAACTCCAGATTTTGGCCCAGAGAAATCCATTTCAGACTTCATTCCGGAACTGTCAGATAATCAGTCTGCGCTGCTTCATGCCACTCTATTTGTGGTAGTTTGTTACAGCAGCAGTAAGAAATTAACCAGCTTGTGACTTGGACTTGTGCACAAATCTGTCCCATGCCCACCCCGGGGGCAGCCTCCTATCTGTGCTTGGCATCCCACAAGTCTTGTTTTCTCTGCCACAGCCTTGGTCTATCTGGCTCTGCTATCACTGGCCCACCACCCACATGCATCCCGCTATCCCTCTTCTCCCTGCTGTAGTGCTGTGAAGTATAATCCTGGTATTATGTTCTCAGGATGAATGCAGGATCCTTTCGCATATATGTAGGCTCTACTTCTTGGCTCTTTACCATGGGATCTCTCTTATCCCTTGTAACCACTTGCTACATGAACCATACTATATTTTCCCCATTTAGTAACAAGGAGGCTAAAGTTAGAGCGGTATTAATTTGCCCAACTTATACAGCCTATAAGTGGTAGAGCCAGGATTATAACCCAGATCTACAAAATTCCGAAGTCTATGTCTCAAGGCCTCTTCAGTATGGCTGTTTCCATATACTGCCCCTCTGGGAGCAGGAGCTCTGGCCCAGAGCCTCATCTCTTAACCCCAATAATTCAGAATGAACTTTAGGACTCCAATACCTACAACCTTTCTGGTGACAGTCAAAACTGACTTAATCTCTATGTGCTGGCATTACAGGGAGAGCCAGATTACGTCACGTCCTAATGTGGCATACTTCATGCAGCGTTAGACTCACTGACAAGTGTGATATAAGAGAGAACCACCCCCTGGACCCAGTGGACCACCTGACTCTTTCATAGATGCTCCCAAACCTAATGTCCTGTCTGTCCCAACTCTCTATTGCCTCTGAGGCTCTTCCATTCTGCCAATATTCAGAACTCAAAGGGCTTACTTTCCACAGTCAACCAATGTTCAAGGGATCATTCATCTTGATATTCCTTATTGCTCTATATTTAGTTTTGGAGGCCTTTCATGAGGTGGAAACAATCTCATCACTGAGTTTTAAAAGTATCATTATCAGCAAAAATTGGAGGCATTTATACTGGAGGGAAAGAAGGAGGGCGGGAGAGAAAGAGAATACACACAATCAACACTCCTTTCTGGTTGGAGGCCTTTTCCATGCAAATAATGTTTCGGTAAGGCATCCTCAGTTACTGATTCTATTCATGAAGCATGGGTGTAACAGCAGGAGGGATCCCCAGCTATGAACTGGAGGTGACAGTATCTAGGACGGTGACACACTTGTGATTACATGGGAGCTTCTGTGAATTCCAGCTTAACCTTCTTCCTCTACCCCAAGTAACCATCCAACACTCCAATTTGACTGATTTCTCAGACAATTCCACAGCTATTCTAAAGCTATCCTTGGACATGCACTTTGGTTACCAAATGGTATTTTCTCCCATCATCCCCCCCAATTTGGAGTTGGGGGTGTCTTTCCCTTTCTTTTCACTGAGCTTGAGAGTGGAGAATTGACCAGCTTGGCTCCAGACTAATCTGCAGATAAGCCTGCTTCTAAATTCTGCCTCACTTGGGCCTGTGTGTAGGGGCTCCCAGATAGGAGAGTGTTCTGAAATAGACCTCAAAGTGAAGGCTGTCACAGGATCATTGGGAACATACTTACTTATTACATACTTAGACTACACAAGCCAAGGTCTCAGACCACACTCTCAAGAGGAGAACCCAGAATAGCTATTTGGTTGTTCATAAAACTGTCATTATTCCAACCTTAAAATTAAAACAAGGCAACTCCAGACTCTAGGGGTCAGAGATTCTATTTCTGGAACATGCCAGCCTTGCTCAGGTTCCCAGAGAATGTATGGCCTATCACAGCTTTCCTCTGACTTGAGGAAAGAACTCCAGGAGCCATTTGGTTCCATCACTTCATGTTTACTGGGTATATCTCGGGCTTACTGGGTGTTCTCCCTGTTAAGTGAAATCAGTTTCTCCCCAAATCACAGAAAGATGTGAACTGAAAAGAAGATGAAAGAATTTTACCATCTCCTACCCTAAAGCATAGCCATGTGGTCGCCATGTCCCCTTATTTCGGGCCTCTGGTGACACCATCACTACCTCCTGGAATGGTGAAGGCTCCCTGCATCCTACTGGCACCACTAGGGTCTTCTGTTGGTCCATGTCTATTACTGACCTTTCAAAGTCAAATATTCTTGCTTCCCCCCAGCCTATTCTCATCCCTTGGAAATATGGATGTAGGCATATTACTGGATAGTAGAAATGCCCAAAGAAGTTTCTCCTTCTGAAAATCCTCGCACTTTACCTACTCCTATAGAAAGCTGTTTCTGAAATCTGGACATGAGTATACAGAATCCTTATACATTTAGACTAGGAAATAATTCCCCTTTATAATACAATATATGGTGGTTAAATGCGATAGCCAAAATGATTAACATGATATGCACATATACACAGAGAGATAGACAAGCAGGATTGTGGTGAGCAAGTCCAGTATCACTGTGTGGATCAGAAAAAGATAGCTCTTTTAGAAAAATTAGAAAAATGATCCCTTTCCTCAGGGTAGATCTGGACCACACTGGGGATGGTTTGACAAACAGATCAAGAGATTCCTTTCAGACCCCTCTTATGCCTTCCAACCAGGTGCTTTTGCACAGTGCACAATCTGAGCTACTGTACACGGTGACCCTGGAGGGAATTGTAGATGTAGATATGGATAGGGTTCTCTACCCATAACTCTGTAGGTAGAGAGTGCTACCACAGGGTGATTACAAATCAGCTGGAGAAAGAATTTAATATGTTCCTTATTGTTCAGAGAAAAAAGATGGAAAAAGAAAAAACTTCAAGGGAAAAGTCATTACCAATAATATCATTCCAAGAGATGATTCCTATTTAAATCTTTGTTGTATTGCTTTCCATTCTTCCTTTTAAAATGTATGCACCCAGAGAGAATACCAACACGGCACTGGACCATTTTATGGCTTCTGATTTTGCTTATTGTATCCTGCCCTCTTCGCATGTGTACTAATCATGTCCCCAACATTCCATGCAATGGAAATACACCATCCTTTTCATCTGTGATGCATTTAGTACATCCTATAGCTGGAACGTCAGCTTAACCAGGTTTCT
>NW_003852398.1:7880874-7911252 GCF_000181295.1 Otolemur garnettii | reverse complement strand
CCCCTTTGGAAAACATGCCCAGGATAGCTAGTTCCTGACCTGCAGTAAAGGTTTACCCCATTTCCCACTGGTCCCTCTGCTTCACCAGGAGCCATGCGTGTTCTCAGTTTGCACCCTCCCTGAGCCAGATGCCACTGTCAGAATACATGACAAGCGGCAGCTGGTTGAAGCCGAGGAGGCTTCTTCAGCACACTTCTTCCTTTAGAGCATCCCCTCCTACCACATTTTTCCCCCAAAGCAGAGAGAGGGAGGATAGGAACGTGACTTCCATTTGCGCCTGGGCACTATCTAATTCCTGCCAACAAACGCATTCCTTCCATACCTGTCTATCACCTTCAGAGGAGCTGGGGTCTGGGAACAGAGGTTCACATTTCCTGAGCAAAGTTCTTTATCTATCCTCAGGTGGAGACAAAACCAGCTTGCTAACAGCTGAACTGTGCTCCCAGCCTGGCAGCAAGAGCACTCAACCGGAGTCCTAGAGTTCACACTCCTCCAGGACTTCATTTTGAAAGCTTGCTTTTCAGCTCATCTCCTGATGGCATGTTTGCACTGAGACCCACAGAGAGAAGGCACCCTGTGGGACTATTGCCAGACACACTGCACTTACCTTAGCGAGACTGGCCTGGCTAGCTCTTCTATGGCACAATGTGGGATCTCCAAGGACCTTGTAGGAATATCTTCCCATGCAAGATCCTTTGATTAGTGTTTCGTTTAAAAACATCAGACATTTTGGACACATTATGTAGGCCCTGAAGAGACAAGTACTCAGCAAAAGTGAAAAAGCAAATGCACACAGATAAAGAAGAGACAGAGAGAGACAGACCGAAGCAGAGACAGAAGCAAGACTGGGTGAAGGAAGGTGAAATCAGTGCAAGGCCTCACCCCGGCAGCACCGTGATGCTGCTAAGGGATTAAATGTTTTGTAATCCTCCGAGCCTCTCTCCTTCCTTACCACCAATTAACAAAAAATGATAACATAAAGAGAAACAACTTTGATCCAGAGCCAAGTGACTTCAGTGATGACCTCATTAAAAGCACAGCCTGGGCTGGACTGACCCTTTCTGATGACATCAAGGTTGACACAGAGCACTGCTGCTCACGAGTGTAGGGAATTGACCAAGACGAAATATCCCCAATACTGCCTACCCTAAGAAAGCAGTGGGCCCACATCAGCTCTGCTCACCGACACAGGCTCTGCTCACCCAAGTCGCATGAACCTGCCAGACTGTCTGGAGCTTTCTTCTAATCAGGCAGGGGAAGTGGGCCCTGAGGAGTCACAGTTCCCGGGTGACAGGAGACAGCATTGGCCATAGATTAGGCCACAGATGGGGATCGCCTCAAATTCTGTCTGTGGTTGCCCAGCTTTTTCTCCCCAACTTAACCAAATGACCCCATGATCCGTTAGTCACTCCTCACTGAGGTCCCCTGGGAGTCAGCAGGACTTCATGATCCACAGGACCACAATGACAAGCTAGAACTGGCTTCCAGGATTCAAGAGATTGAGACATTGAGACAGAACATCCCCCAGATAACTGACCATGGCTTCCCCAGCACAGAGCTGCCCTGACAGTTACTCTGATTTGTGTGGGAACAGAGTTAGATAAACTCTTTTGAAAACACACCTAAAGAAAGTGGCCATCTTTCTCTAAAATCAGAACTGCTTAGTTAGAAAGACAAAAAGCAGGAGAAGACAGTCAATCAGCATTCCACCACCAAGCTTCTGGTAAAAAGAGGTGCTTTCAAAAGGGTTTATCTGACTCTATTCTCTACCAAATCAGGGTCGTCCAGAGACAGGTGCCACTGGGGACACCAGGGGCTCTAAGCATCCTGTCCTCAGCATCCCATGGGGTACCTGACACCTAGACTTGGGTGGGTGAATGAATGGAAGAAATGCAGAACTTTTAATTTTGGGGCCAAGTCAAAGTTCGTTTAAGTTTAGAGAGCAAGCAGTGACACAGGACGAATTAGGGAATTTCACATTCTCACTCAGCTTCTATAGAGCTTGAACACGAAAGGTTTCTTCTCAATACCAAAATGCATCAAAATCCTTAAAAATCCTTGTAATCTTTGACCCAATAATCCCACTTTAGGACTATCTCTTATAGAAATAATCTCATAAAAAGGGAAACATTCAATTTTCAAAACTATTTCTTACAACAATGAAAATTTACCAACTGTACCGTAGAACGGTTAAGCGAACTGAAGATTGTTTACATGGGAAACGACTATGTACTTACACAATAGTTATTCAAAAAGAAATAGATCACATGCTTGCCATGGTGTTGAGTAAAAAAATTTAAAGTGGAAATATACTAAAGAAGCATAAATATAACAGAAGAACACCAGCAAAATATCAAAATAATCGTCTGAGAAGTGGGTCATGAATAATTATTTTTATGATGTTATTTTCTGAAAAATTTCTGAAATTTCTGCAGTAGAGATTTACTGAATGATGGGAGGTGAAAAAACATACATGCATGTGTAGATATTAGACAAAATATCCCAAATACTGCCTACCCTAAGAAAGCAGTTGGCTCTTTAGTGGGTTTTAAGAATGAACCTTTTGGGGAGGCTCTTCCATCCTATAGTGAAATACTGTAACTCTTTTAACCAGCAACTTGGATACTGCTTCAAAGAGTTCCCCAGTCCCTCTATGTTGCCAGCCAAGATGGACAGTGAGTCTGGCAAATGTAATAATTAAATTCTCTCTGGTGACAGCATCACAGAACCCAGGCAATTGTGGCTCATTCTCATTCCCTTGTGACTGCAGGAAGGCTTGTATTTGGAGTCATCAGAAATAACAAGTGACTTTTGAAAGACACACATAGTCATGGGAGAAGACAGATCGGGGGGGCTTTCTGGCCGTGTTAAATTGTAGTTACAAGACACTGGAAATTGGGCTTGGACACTGTGAGGAGATAGATTTTAATGCCTTGGTAAGCTGCTGGTTCATTTAAACCTGTCATTTGCCATACTCAGCAAGCACCTGGCTAAAACCCTTAAGGCCACATGTCACTCTACTGTTTCTCCCGAACCAGGTCTTTGCACCAGGAGAGCATCCAGGCAAAGGTGTGGAAAAGATGTCCCTTTCTAACATGTTGAAAAGGCAAGGAAATCCTGCATCTCCCATGAGGATGAGATGATCGTGGCTCGTTACATTTTAATAACTGTTTGTTTGGACTTGGGATATAGGTATTCTCTATATTATCTTTGAAATCTTTTTATTTGTAAATCTAAAACTAATCTAAAATAAACAGTGCATTTAAAAAATCAAGGCCTCCAGAGACAATTCAGAGGATGATAGAAGTTAACTGTCATTAGGTGCTCTAGAAATCCTGGTGGAGTGGAAGAGATAGCGGAGGGATCAGAGCACTCTCTGCAGCGTGAACTGACATGCGCAGAACTTTCAGTTCCCTCATTTATAACATGTGAACAGTAGCACCTGGTTGATAGAGTTGCTGCAAGTATCACATAAATAGGCACCACGAGGGTAGTGAGGTTGTACTTTTATTGCTATATCCCCCTTGCCGAAAACAGAGCCCGGCCCAAAGCAGGCAGCTCACAAATATTTGTGCCACTATGAAGACATGAAAAGGGTTCAAAATGGCATCAACTTTGATGTATTGTTGCTCTTAATAATAATATCAAAGCCTTATTAGTCCCATTAAAAAAAATCACCCTGCAACCTTAGTGAAGGATAAATACTTTCTGGTATATGAATATGGCATACTACAAAGTGGTTAAATAAACTAGACCAGTATGCATCAGTAGGACGAGCCCGCCATAATGTTCAATGAAAAATGTAAGTTGTGGAACAATACGTACAGTATGATTCCAGAAAATGTCTGAAATGATACCACAGGGGCCATGCAGAAAGGATGCTTCACATGGTAGAAAAAATCTAGAAACATGGCCCAGAAAGGTCCACTGAATGCATAGTAGTGGTCAGCTCCGGGGACGGGCTGGGTGGCTGAGGACACACTAAATCACACACACTGTCCATCCCCCTTAAGGCATGGCCGGGCATAGGTACAAAGAGCCTCTGAGTTCCAAGCAACATGGTCACAGACAACTCTAAGACTGAGTCTGGCTCAGCCCTCAGCTATGTCTATTACTATGTTATTACTTGAGTTTTTAGTGTGTTCTTTAGCAATTAAAACTTGCTCAAAACTTACCCTCTTTAGGCAGCCCTCCTCAGGAAGCCCACTGGGTTCCCTTTGTCCTACTTGCCCACTTCCTCCTCCTCCTCTGCTTCCCCCTCCTTCTCCCCCACTCTCACTCACAACTGGTTAGCACAGTGGTTCTCCAAGGGTCGCCCTGGCCCAGCAGCATCAAAATCATCTAGGAACTTGTTAGAGATGCAAATTCTTAGGCCCCACCCCTGACCTACTGGATTCTGAACTCCAGGGTAGGACCTAGTCATGGATGTTTAAAAAAGATTAACAAATTCTGTTGATGAGAATCAACAAGGTGACACTGATATTACCCCACATGAGAACCACCACATTTACACAGTCTGCTGGGAGGGGTTCTCGTCCCACTGAACCTTGATTATATCCTTATTATCTCTGATTTCGTTTCTGTCTCTCTTAAAACATGAATCAGGTCCAAATGACCTGTAAGTTCATTTCTAATTCTGTGAGTTTAGGATCATGCACCAATTTATTGTTAGCTTTTAAGCCATACTTTTTCAACTTGGAGAAAGGAAGGCCAGAGATCATTATCTGTACTTCTTACTATTCTCCTCCTTGGCCAACTCTGTGCTATGCCTGAACCATTCACAACCCTCTTCTCCCTTGTCTTCCTCTACTATTGAGGTCAGAAAAGTAAAACCCACACACTCTCGCTCTACCTCCCTTGCAGCAAGGTATGCATGTGAAACAGTCCTGGCCAGAGATCTGAATCAAAGGGTTTAGCTTCCTAAATATAACACATAGTCTGGAGAGAAGCCCCTTGGCAGGGAGCAGCCTTCATGCCAATATGAAGATGAAAGCTGACATGGTAAGGAGACAGAAGGAGCTGGGGACCTTTATATCATTCTGAAAGAGCCACACCAGCTCTATTCTGCCTTCTTTAGGACTCAAAGCCCTGTTTCTCTAAGCCATGGCAGTCAGCCTTTCTGTAACTGCAGCTGCACGCCTTGGTGTTGGATGCACCCTGCATGCCCAGCACTCACAAGGCTCCAGCAGATGCCCGTGGAGACAACAAAGGAACTAAAGAGGGAGGAGGAAGAGGAGGCTGCAGACAGGAGGAAGAAGTGGACCAGCAGGACAAAGAGGGCTGAAAAGAGCCCGGAGGGTTTCTGGAGGATAGGATGCTAAAAAGGGGGGAGTTTGGAGCAAGGTTTAAGGCCTGGAAGAGAGGGGAAAGAAGGCATGCCAAGGCTGTATTTACACAAGGAACTTTATTACACCCATTAAAATGCAGGTCTGAGGTGCTGGTTAGACATATTTTAATGCACATTAAAATGAATACATCACTATTAAAATTTTTTAAAACATGGTACATGTGCCACCAAAAATCATCTTGTGAGCCAACAGAGACTTGCCTGGCAACTATGGGAAACGCTGACATAGACAAATCCCTGGGCCAGGAGGTGCGCAGCTTCACGAGGCTGGAGGAGCGAGACACATGCGGGAAGACCCGAATCTAAGACGGCCTGAACTGTGCAGGAACTGTACTTCTCAAAGACATTCCAGACCCTGCAGAAGGTCTTTCTGTCAGTTCTCTTTATTTATTTCCTGGAGGGTGGCAAATTTCTTGGCTAACCCCAAGTGTCCAAGGAAATAAGCACAAAGAAGGCAGAACAGCTCCTGCTCTAGCCCTGGGAAGATTCTATATTCCCTCTGGACGTTTGCTTTATACCCAGAGGAGGGCTATGTGAATATTATCATGCACATTTGCTGTACTTTGAGACGCACAGTTAGGTGACCAGACATCCTGCTTTTGGCGGGACAATCCCGCTTTTCAACAATTTGTCCTGTATCCCGTGGCGTTTTTAAAAAGTCCCGATTTTTGGAAAGAATGCACGAACGGGCAGGAGAACGAGAAGGGAATATACGGTTTTCGGCTGCCATGTGGCTACTTCGCCAGAATGAATTTTATATTATTTTTGTTAATTTTATAATGTTTTGTTAATTTGTAATAATAACAAATAATTGCTGAGAAATGATTATCAAGAACTGCTTATCAAAGTTTGCATTGTTGTCAGGCCCTGCCCTGCCCTGTCCCGCCCCTCACCCCCACCCCTGCCATGTTGTCCCACCTTACCAATGTTAAAATCTGGTCACCCTACACACAGTCCTATTACGAAGCACTTCTTTTGAAAAAAGAAAATGCCTTTTCGGGTTCTGGTGGCTTTCATTTCTAAGCCATTCCCTTTGTTCTTGTTCTATTCTCACAACTTCTTTTCTCTTTTCAACCAGCTTCCTCCAGTAGAGAGGCATAGACATCCTTTCCTATTTGTGGAGAAGTGTTATAGACACATCAGCCAAGATGACAGGCTACTGGAGAGATGGCTGAGCTTTAAGATCTGGGTTTCGTCTGCCTTTTCCTCCTCTTACCCCAGTTGAGATTTTGTATTTCTGCCCATAGGCAGGAGCCTCCTGTCCCTCCCATCCCCTTCCCCCAATCCATCACTCAAGACCATCTCTGTAGACATGGCCCAGGCACAAGCAGGCTCAACTTTATAGTGTTTGTCAATATACTTCACGAAGGGCACACCACAGCCTTGGCCCAGCTGCTTGGAATTTTGAGTGGCAAGCCCACCTTTGCCACCTCCTTGTGAATGCAGAGCCTAGAGCCTGCTGGTCTACTGCCCACGGCTGCTGAGCCGTGAGGTCTGTGCATGGAGCCACGGGAGCCGGCTTGCCAACAGTCTCCATGGAGAAGGGCAGCAATCACAGGAGAAGCTACCCAGAGATGCGCTGACGTATCAAAGGATGCTCAAGGTTGACAGGGATCACCTTCCTTCTTGAAGAGTGAGAAAAATAAAATAAAATCTTTATAGTAGGAGCTGGATCAAGGGGGAGGGAGAGGCAGAATGGGAGGGTGAGGATGACATCTGTGTCAACTGTTTATTTTGGTGATTGTCTGCAACTTGCAGGCAACATGGCTGAGCAAAGCTGTCATGGAAACACGATTTCAGTGCAGATGACAAGTTGGCACAAAGACAATGTAGGTGCAAAAGAGGTACGGGAAACAAAACTACCTGTCAGGCAGGCGGAGGGAGGAAGAAAATCTACCCTCACATGCTTTCCTGTAATTAAATGTCAGATGTACACACAATGCAGTAAAATAATTAGCATGGCATAATTACGTTCCGATGGAGTCGCGTGTGTATGCCAAGCAAATTGCTGTACTAGAGCACAAGCTGTTAAAACAAATTGAGTTACTTAATTTTTACATGTAGCAGCCTGTTTTATCATTTCCTAAGATGCAAATGTTTCATTAATAATGCAGTCTTTCTAAATGCGCAAAGCTCTGCTCTGGGCCGTGGCAAAGACAGATCCATTGGCCTTCCTCTAGAGACTACAGACAGAAAAATCAACCCATTTCCTTCTTTCCATATTTGTCCCTCCCAATATCTTCTCCATATGGTAGCCAAAGGGATATCTTAAAGCTGTAAATTATTATTTATTATTTTTGTTTCAGATTCATGTAAGGGTATAAAAGATTAGGTTACAATGTTTGCATTTGTTAGGTAAGGGCCCTGTTGTAGTGGTGCCCCTCACCCAGGTGGTGTGCCATATACCCGTACATTGTGCCTATCTAGGGGAGAGCACACCAATCCCTCTCCTACCTCCCCCTCCCCTCGACTTGAATTGAGATTTTCTCTGTGTGGGTGTGCATCAGTTCCTCTACTCTTAAAGCCATAAACTAGATCATGTCACAATGGCTAATCACGGACCTTAGAGGAAAGTCCAGTAAGGCCCACCAGGAGCAGGCTGCTGGGTCTCTTTCTTTTTGCAGCTAGTCAGGGCCTCACTCCCATCCCACCCCACCATGCTCCCGCCACACTAGCTTGCTTTCAAGGCTCAGGTTCAAGACATCTTTTTGACCTAAGGTCTTCTACTTGCCACTATCTTTGTTCAAAAAACTCATCTCCACCCCTCTGACTCCCGTCCTTCTGTCTCCCACCTCTCCTTACCCGCCTTACTCTCTTCAATAGAACGTGACTTAAACTGACTGCCCTGTAAAAAGCAGGCCTGGCCCTCCCTGCCCTACCTGGTTTGTACTAGAGTTGGCTTTCTCCATCGTATGTATCACATCCTACACTAAAATCCTGCATGTGAGTTTGTTTTCCTCACTTGCTTAATGCTACCTCCCCCGTGAGACTCTATCTTGAGAACAGAGGTCATACCTGTTTGGGTCTCCACTGTATAGCCAATGCCCAGACAGTTTCTGGCACAGACTAGCTGCTCAGTAAGTACATACAGACTGGGCGACCCTGGGTAAATCATTTCTCTTCCACTGGGCATTTGTTTTCTCCTCTAAAAATTGAGAAGGTAAACTCAATCAGTGTTTTGTTTTTGTTTCTTTTTAATCTATGAGTTGTTCCCTATGTCTGAATTCATGGAACCAATTCAATGGTTGTTAGGACTAATGCTTTCAAAACATGAAACAGCACAGAAACCACCAGAATCACAGAAACAATACAAACTCTCACCATCAGTAATAACTCATCACTGGTGCTGAGGGCCAGTATTGTTTCATGCCATTCAAATTCTTTAGGTATTTATATATATTTATACATATGTATATATGTGTGTGTGTGTATATAGTATACACATATATCCATATTTGTTTACTGGGTCATGATACAAAGTACACACATCTCTTTCTGTGTGGCATACACACACATACACACGTACACACACATGAAAAAAATCAGAAACCTCTAAAAACACCAGAAGCTGAAAAATCACTGAAACACACAACCTCTATGGTCTCTAAACTTGCTTCCAGCCTTGCAGAATCCCTCTCCCCACACCCCCTTCATCACTCAGGGTGGTCAGGAAGGCCTTTCTAAATGGGACAGAAGTACTCTTTGCCCCACAGAGCCTGAGAGAAAATTTTAGGCCAGAGCCTTGGTATATAGGAAAGGTATCCCCTTCCTGGGCCATCTCCACCACCCTCCCCCAACAGAACAGTGTCCTGTATCAGAACAGAGCAGACCCCCTTTCTCACCCTGCTCCCTCCCAAATGCAAGGACAAGGATCAGAAGGCCAGGAGGGGAGAACGAGGAATAAAGGGGATTCTTCTTCTCCCTACCACATGGAGAGCAGAGAGGCTGGACATTACAGTCAGAACCCAGCTTATGGGGGGGGGTAGGATAATCACCTCCCAGAGCAGCCCTCAAAACTCACAGACTATTCAGGGGTTCACACTGATTTAGGAAACATGAGAAAAAGCAGCATGAACTATGAAATTGAAGCAGCAGTGGTGAACCTCCATAAAGACCTCCCTTAAATCAAAGGGAGTCAGTGGGCACTGCCTTTTATAAGTGCTTGTACGTGACCCAGTAAAGGGCAGGAAGTTCTCAGCATCTCCTGCCAGCCCAGGCCATTGCCTTAAACAAGCCTCCCGCCACCAAGGTGGCTGTTCTGGGCAGTGTAGAGGTGGTGGGTAACCTGTAACCACTCCTATGACTTTGGACAATCCCTGGGCCAATCTCACTCCTGACATGGCAGGAAACCCTGCTCCAGTCATGTGTCACAATGCTGTGGAGAGAGTTACTAATGTGACTGGAGATTCAACTGTGTGATCTCTGGCCTTACCTTTAAATTACTAAAATTAAGCCTGTTCCTCCTTAGAATGTATCTCGGCCTGGATTCAGCTTTCCCAACCGAAGAATAGGCCAGAGTGTTTGTTGGGGCAGGAGAAGTGGATGTGCATGTGTGTGCAGACACGCATAAACACGTATGTACATTTGTACATACATACACATACAAAACCACTGAGTCGTGACAGCTCAGGGCTCAATCCCGGGCACCTGGGCCAACTTCTGCTTTTAGGCCTCTGGACTCCGGATCGCAATCAGCCTCTTGGCTTCTTACCCAGAAAGCTTCACCAAAAGACATGATTACTTGTAAGTTTCATGGCTCTGGGCTTCCCAACAACTTCTAATGTCAGGTCTCTGGAAGATTCCTTGGATTCAGATGACCAGGCCTTTCAAAAGGAACCTATTTTCCCTTGCCCAAGCCCATGGATGTGACAGAAACTGAGAAGGACATTTCCTCACTGGGTTAATTCTAATGTACATCCTCCCCTTCTGTCTCTCAATTAATCTGCCTTTCTTCTCTCTCTCTCTCTCCACGTGCACACACACACATACACACACACATACAGCAAAACAGCTTGCTTCAAAGCAGGAGGCAGGAGAAGGGTATCTATTTCTGGCAAACACCCGGAGGAGGCCTCAGGGGACTGGTAACTTACTCCCTAACCTTCTTCCATCAATGCAAGTCTCTCCTCTCATTAGCTGGCCCTGGATCTGAGACCACCCTCTGCTCAGCTCCTGGCTGGCATACCCTCCTGCGAGAGGCTTTTCCTGGCTCTCCTCCACCCTACCTGCTCCATCCTCCAAACAGCCACTAGCTAAGATGACTGGGACTAGGGAACCCTGGGGAATGACACTGCTGACTGCCTTTACACAGCCTCACCTGGTGCCACATAGGACTGTAAATACAGACCCTCAGATCCTTACCCTGCTCCTGGCCAGGAGCCTAGGCTAACCAGCCATTCTGATTTGCCCAGGACTGATTGGGGTGGGAACTTTCAGGGCCCAAACTGAGAAAGTTCCCTGCAAAGCAGGATGAGTACAGACCACTACAGCAGCCTACAGTCTAGTCTTGGTCCTTGGGCTCCTTCTGTAACCTCTTCCTTATCTCCAGGATGCCTCAGCCCTTGTGTCATCTGTCACTGGTTTACTATTTAACAGGGGAGGGAGTATAAGACATAATGCCACAGCCTCTGGAGATAGATGCCTGGGTTTGAGTCCTGGCTCCACAAATCTGTAGGCTAAACATTCAAGGCCTCAGTTTCTTCATCTGAAAAATGGGTACATGCTAAGGGTGTCCCATCCAATTGCCCCTTTCTCGGTTGGTACACCCATCCCCCACATGCTGTCTGGTTTAGCTTCTAAGTAGCTCAAAATCACCCTTGAAATATGGACAGTATGCTCCACCCTCTCCTGGGAGACGTGATTCACTGCCAGTGGAAGATAGACATAAGAGAACAGAAGCAGGAACCTCTCAGCTCAAGTGGTGCCATGCACATGAGTGCTCCTGCAGAATCAGGCCGAGGCTGGACTTCTCCTGCAGCCACATCTTTGCTGGGCTTCTTCCCGATCCTATCCTGCTACTCTCACTTCCTTAAGGCCTTCCCCTTAGAGCACTTCCACGGCAAATCAGTTGCACAGGATCTCTGGTTGAGCCTCTGCTTTTAGGGAGAGTGAGCTAAGATACCTGCCTTGCAAAACTGCTGGGAGACTAAATCAGATATGGTACATGGGACTGTAAGTCAGAGCGCAGCACGTGTTAAGTCCCCACAGTGTGACTGCTTTGGCCTGAACCCTAGGACACAGCTTGTCCCATGGAACTGTGTGCAGGTTTTACCCACTGTCCCCTCTGTGACTCCACTCTTACTACTGAATGCCCCCATACCTGACACCCTTGCACGCCACATTCAGCAGTGTGCCATGCTTTGGGTATCCAAGCCACAACAAGGGAAGGAAGGGCTTCTGAATGGAGATGTCACAAGTGTATTATCATGGGGGAAACTGCCCTAAGCGTTAAAACATGCATTTGAAAGTGTCAGTACTATTGTAAGTAACCGGTCACTCAAGACTGAGTGCAGGGGATAACTACAGGGTACATCCAGCCCCGCTGCTCCAGCCCTCCCTGGAGACCCTCTGTAGACTCAGGCCCTCTCTTTCCAACTTTCCAAAGAGGACAGAGTCAGGATGTTCCTTCTTTATTTTTACTTTCCAGCCCTTTCCCAAGACTACAGACAAGCCCTGTGCCACTTGTGCCTCCTCCCTATGTTCACTGCCCAGCTGTGAGGACACAGCCTTTGAAGGAAGCCCTCAGGTGGTGGGCAGGCAGCCTTCCCAATGTAACCCACACTATGCAGTTAGAAGATAAATAGAAAAACTAAGAAAGAAACAGAAGACTTGGTCCTTGTCCCTGAGAAACTCAGGGTAGGGAAAGGATCAAAGAAGCACCATTTATTTATTTATATTTCAGATTAAAATGAGGGTATAGTCTGCCTTTGTAAGGTTAAAGTCCAACTTATAGTTGTGATGTTCACCCAGGAAGTGCCACATACCTGTGCATTGTACCCATTGGGTGAGAACTTACCCAATCCCTTCCCCACTACTTGAATTTAATTGACTCATATGAGCATGCAGTTATTAATCTACTAGTCTCAAATTAGTACTAAGTACATGTGACATTTGTTTTTCCATTCCCCCCCACTTTTTTTTTTGAGACAGAGTCTCACTCTGTCCCCCTGGGTAGTGTGCCATGGTGTCGTAGCTCACAGCAACCTCCAACTCTTGGGCTCAAGTGATCCTCTTGCCTCAGTCTCCCTAGTAGCTGAGACTACAGGCACCCACCACAACACCCAGCCATTTTTAGAGGCAGGGTCTCACTCTTGCTCAAGCTGGTCTGGAACCTGTGTGCTCAAGGAATCCACCCACCTCCCAGATTGCTAGGATTACAGGCCAGAGCCTCTGCCCAGCGTTTTTCCATTCTTATACTTTGCCTAAGAGAATTTTCTCTAAATCCATCTGGTTGTTACAAAAGCCACAAGATCTCCATCTTTTTAATGGATGAATAGTATTCCATGGTATATATATTGCACAATTTATTAAACCATTCATGTGATTGAATAAAAAGAATAATGATTAAAGGTTGGAACACTTATTGAACACGTACTATGCACGAAAGTTTTACAAACTGCCTTGCAGGCATCGTGTTAGCGAATCCTTACAGCCCTTCTGTCACCATCATGCTCAGCTGGGACCAGGAGAGGGCAGGGAGCAGGCCCAGGGTCCGAAGCTGAGCAGTGAGAGCACGATTCATCCTAGGCCATCTGATCAGGGCCCCACACTCTCCGTTACTAAGCTCTACCCCGTGTAGCACTAGCCTGACCCTCAGAGCTCCCAGACGAGTGAAACAAACACGGGTGTAAGGAACAGAATTCCAGTAAAGCTGCAATGGGGGAACTATACCAGGAAATAGTCAGTGAAGGGGAGAACATGAGGCTCTGACAACAGTCCACAGTGCCAAATCGTGAGAGCGAGGCACTTCTGGGAAAAACAGGGGCTCTTTTTCCATTTCTCTTGTCAGCAGCTAGTAACCCCCTCCCCATCCCTGCCAAAAAAGAATGCTATTGAAGAATGCTACCTGCACAAGAAGGCAATGTATCTGCCAGTGTCCCGGGAACCTGCTCCGTGCCAGATACCCTCCCGAGCAAATATTGATGTATTAACCGCAGCTCAAACACTGTAAGTGCAGCAAACATGCCTCGGCAGGGAGGGGCGGTCTGGCCTGCTGCCACCTCTCCGTGGCCTTCAGCAGAGACAGAAATGGGTCCTTCTTCCTGGAGGAAGAATCTCTGCAGAGTCCTTGAATCAAGGCTGGCCAGAGGTCAGAGTGCAGGAGATGCTAAAAAAAAGACCCCTCCCAATAATGGCACAGGCGGCTGGGGATTGAGCCAAGATCTGTTCATAAAGAGCTCTGGGACTGCCATCACCTTCCGTGTGCAGGCTTCAGGGATGTGCAAATTAGGCCAGGAGCAAGGACCTGGAGGACCAGGAGCTCAGGGGATCAGATCACAATGCTGTCAGTCTGTGTGGAGACCCACTGGGGAGTTCTGCTCAGTTACGGCTGGTGTGGCTCTTATTTAGATTGATAGAGAGAGTAATTAAAACAGAACCCTGGTTTACCCCTCTCTCTTGTTGCTCCCTCTATCACCAAAGAGTGGAATTTTTTTCTTAGATTTGAAAGGGTAATATTTAATTAATCAGATCAGAAGATGCTGGAGCTGGAAGGGGCCCAAGACACCATTTCGTCCAAACTAATTTTAACGATGAGGAGAGGGAGCCTCAGGGAGGTTAACTACTTTGCTTGAAGTCTCAGGTAATACCATAAATGGCATGCCCAGAATAGGACACAGGTGTCCTGTCTTCTGCAAACATGTACCTTTACACTAACTGCTGTCCCTTTACCATCTTGCCTACCCTGCAATGTCACACACTTCCAGCTGTGGCCGTGTGTCTTCTCAGCTTTGAGTGAGTGCAAGAAGGATTGAGCGGGTGCAAAGATGAGGAGAAAGGGCGTGGCAAGTGGGATGGGGCACACGGTGACTGTAGGCATGCTGGGCAGTGGAGGACGCTGAGGGTCACCACGTGGTGTGCAGTAAAAATGTCCAATGTGCAGGACAGTCCAAGGGAGTCACTGAGACTAACCAGAAGTTGTGCCTGGAGCAGTGTGTCAAGAATGAGCTTAACACACATCCCAGGCTCTATGGGACAGTGCAGTGTGATTGATTTGTGATGTCAGCCATGGGCACATGGGGAGAGGCTGAGCAAACGCGCCAAACCCCTGCCATCCTCCTTAAATGTTTATGGACAGTAAGACTGCTTGAGGTTGCAATCTTTCTTTCCCTCCAAGGGAAAAAATGGGGCATCCTATGCATAATGCCAAGCACGTAATAAGAACGTAATAAATCAATTTGTTATAAGAGAGAAAAGAAGGAAGAGAGGATGCCAGTGGTATTCCTGGCATCTTCTGGAGTTCTGCTTCCTTTAAACACTCCCATCTTCACTCCTGGACTTCTCTTCCTGGTAAGACTCCTACAAAAAGACCCCCAAAGAACTGTTCCATCTACTAGGGGCTAATGCTTACTGAGAAATTGCTGAAACAAAGAGCAGGCCTTGAATAAGAAATTCAGAGCCTTTCCACTTCACGGGGACCTTGAAATTGCCCCCTCCTTCCTCGCAAGAGCACTCCTTCACACAGGGGCCCACCTCCCCCTGGAGGCGGCCCCAATCATAAAGTCCAGGAGGAAGGCTAGGTGGGGGTCAGAGCAGCACAGGTGAGGGCAGGGCATTCTTCTAGGGATCAAGGGAGATGCCAGGTATGGGCAAGGCCTGTTTCTGAGGGTTGGTACCAGTTGGATGAAACTGATGGGCATCAAGAATCATCTAGGTCAAAGATGTGGAAACAACCCAAGGGCCCATCAACCCAGGAATGGATTAATAAACTGTAATATATGTATACCATGGAATACTATTCATCCATAAAAAGATGGGGACTTTACATCTTTTGTATTAACCTGGATGGAGCTGAAGCACATTCTTCTTAGTAAAATATCACAAGAAGGGAAAAGCAGGTATCCAGTGTACTCAGTACTAATACGAAGCCAGTAGATGATCTAATACACACCCACAGAAGAGGAAAAACTCAATTCCATTCAAGATGGGGGGAGGATGGGGAGGGATGGGTGTGCGCCCCCTTACTGGGCATGCGTAAGGGTATATGGCACACCTGGGGGTGGGACACAACTACAACAGGGACTCTACCTAACAAACACAAACATTTTAACCAAATTGTTTTCACCCTCACATTAATTGGAAATTAAAAACAAAATCATCTAGACCAAAGATAAGTTCAATCATGCCCCTCCTCCACCCCCAAAATCAGCACATTCCTAGTGCCTTTTAAATTCAGTATAACACTCTGTGGATCGGGAGTCATCTCACAGCTGGGCCCCACTCTCAATTACAACCTCCCTAGGGTCATCTTCCTGCTCCATGCAAACCTATCCTCCTATGATATCCAGAACAACTTTTTCCCCCATTGCCATGAACCTGACTTATGTTTTTTCCCTCCTTTTTGCTTCTGAATTCATCAGAGTCTTCCACAACTCAGCTCAATGCTGCTTGTGCAAAGAAACCTTCCCTATTCCCCTCCACGAGGAACTCTTCTCTCATTCGAATAGAGATAGACCTAAGTCTATCCCAATTTCAGCCCCCAAATCATGGACCTATACACAATGACGTACTGTCTCCTACACTGCTCCATTAATCAACAAAAACAGAAAGAGACTTTACAAAACAATCCACCGAAACAGAGTTGATTTTAGGATCTTCATTCTGCTTCTTCCCTCTCTACCTCCTCCTTGGAAAAGGTTTTGTCTAGGCCTCAGGCCTCAGAGACCTTGAAGAATTTTTTCTTTTTTTAAATAAAGTCAGGTCATGAGTGTGCATAATTCCATGGTGAGTTCCCACCCATTGTATATTCACTGTGAAGATAAACTAAAACTTAACCAGTTAACTTTATTTATACTCTGGATGGAGCCTTCTCTTTTAATAAAACAGAATCCGTTAAGGATTATAAACAAACAGTGTTTTATGAACTAAAACTGCAGTGCACTCGTCACTCAAGGGCAAAAATTGGGCTCTGGGTGGCTCAGCCAGCTATAAATAAAGATAAGGCCCTGCCAGGCAGGGGCCTGGGCAGAGTAATTGCTGACTCCATAATCAGCTTCTCCACTCTTCCTTCAGGCCCACAAATCACTTGGGTGTTGGGTCACTGCCCACTGGATTCAGCCCAAAGACAGAGAGAAATAGCAAAGTAGTTCATTAGCTCGAAGACTGAGCGTAAACTGGGACTTCTGGAATGTCCGGGTTCCAAGTCAAACTATGTCGCGCCAACCGTCTCCCCCGCCCCCTGGAGCTCGCATGACTGGACAAGCTGGGCCCACAGCACTAGCAGGTTAAGCCTGGGCTACACTTGGGCATGCCCCCCACAAGACAGGGTCTCCCCACCCCCAACGCCTGCTCCTCAGCTCCAACCATGTGGTGGGGGCTTGCCGATTCAGATCCTGCGGCCATGCTGATTGCTTCACATGACAGGAATGAGTTTCCAGCTGAGTCGGTAAGAGCCCATGATGGGGGCTGTTCACATGGAAACTGTGAGAGAATGTCCCTTTCCAGGTGGGCTGGAATATGTCTTTGGAGCTGCCAGAGGTCACTTTTAATCCTGTGTGAAGGATCTGCCCCAGGGAGACTGAGACTGAGAAAAAAGTAGCAGAGAGAAAAGGAGGAGTCATCCTTATAGGCAGTAATTCCCCATTCGTGTTTATGTCTCTGCCTCTTTACTCCAAAGAGTCCTGATTAATACCATCTTAGATTATAAAACACCGAATACCTATAACATCGTTTAATGAGCACCTACTAGGCGTCAGAGACTGTACCATGCCACTCAGTAATAATAACGTGATTACAGTTGTTACTATTTATGGCGGATTTACAGTTTGCTAAGGGCTCAACACCATCACAGTAGGTGCTCTTCCCTTACTTTCGTAGATGTGGAAACTGAGGCTTAAAGGGGTTAAGAACCTTTGTCAAGGTTGTGTGGCCAGAAATTAGTATAACTGGCATGTAATTCAGTCTGACATCAAAGCCCTTGCCCTCACCCCACACTACATTGCTACAGTATGATTTCAGTTTTGTTTACATAAGCAATATGTGTGCGTGCATGTGTGCCGTGGGGGAGGGGAGAGAAAGAGAACGTGAGAGGGTGCTCAAAACCACCAGAATTATATGGGCGCATGGGTAAAATGGGGAGAGGATACAGAAATATCAAAATAGAAAGTCCTACTATATCACATTGCCAGCATTAAATAATGTCATTCAGTAGAGAACTGAGACTCCAGGTCTGACTCTCTACATAAGAAAAAAGCCAGCTGCGTGGCAGGTTTTCAACAAATGCCTGTGCAAATAACACAGTCCTAAAGCTGGACTCTCATTTCATCCTCCCCACCTCTCCGTGGTACTGAAAAGAGAAGGGAATACCCTTTTAGTTTACGGATGGGACAAGTGAGGGCCATTATGGCACCCTGCTTCTCCCTATTACTCTGTGAGCTTTCCTTTCTATTCCTTGTGGACATCACACTCACTCCAGTCTCAAAGGTACCGGGCATGCTGTTCTCTGGGGGCCAGAATACTCCTTCTCCCCCACGTCTACCTTGCTGAGTCCCACTCCTGATCACAGCTCCAAGTGCCTTTCCTGGGGCCGCCTTCTTTGACCACTCTGATGGTCGCCAGTGTCTCGGCACTCTTCCATCCTGGTACGTCTCACTGCTTCTCATTACTTCTTTGGGTTGTCATTTCATTAGCATCTTGCTCTCCCTTCTGATTATAAACTGGAATGTGTTTGTTTTGGTCACTATTTCACCCCAACAGTCTAGTGCATTGTCTAGAATGCTCTTAATGAACGTTTAATGAATGACACGTAAATGAAGAAAGGGGCATGAAAACCACCTAAATGCCCACCAACCCAAGAATGGATGAACAAGCTGTGGTCTATGTGTACCATGGAATACTATTCAGCCACTAAGAAAGACGGTGACTTTACATCTTTTGTATTAACCTGGATGGAGGTGGAACACATTCTTCTTAGTAAAGCATCACAAGAATGGAGAAACAAGAACCCAGTGTACTCAATTCTGATACAAAGATAATTGATGACCTAGTACATGGTGGGGGGTGGGGGAAGGGGGGAGCGAGGAGAGGAGAGAGGGAAGGAAGGAGGGGAGTGGGGATCAAGTGTGTGACCCACCTCTTGAGGGTGGGACACAATTATAAGAGGGACTTTATGTAACAAATGCAAGCAGTGTAACCTGGTTCTTTGTACCCTCAATGATCCCCCAACAACAAATTAAAAAAAAAAAAGAAAGGTGCATGAGAAGAATATTGAAAGAACATGTCCCTGACATGTAGACTCCTAAGGAGGGTTGTTCTCTTTGGGAGGACATGCCCACCACCCAGGGCGCCAGGCCACTGTACCCCGTCCAGGCCCTGTAGTTGATGTCTATGGCAGGAGACTGCCAGCGGGCCAAGACCTCAGAGCCAAAGACCAGTAAGATAAAAAGTCCTATAACCTGACACAAAAGGATGGGCTTTGTCCCACGTCCTAACCTGCAACAGCAGAGACAGTTGTGAATTGAGAAAAGAAAAAACAAGAAGGAAAAATGTGGCCCGGCCGGAACACAAGCTCCTTCCGTCCCTGGTTCCTTAACCTGCCAGGGAACACCTTTTGCATCAGCCCGATTATGTTTAACTGTGGGCTGTTTGTTCCTGCCTTATAATTACCACCTTTTTAAACCAAGTCACAAAATTAATTGCCCCTTAATGAAGCAGGGTAGCAATTAAGGGCAGCGACCCTTGTGAGGAAGGAGAAACACATGCTTGTTCGAGGTGTGTCGTCAGGAGCCCGACTTGGGAAGCATCGTCATTACGGTTGTAATTATTTTCCAAGGCTGAGTTGACACCTCCTTAGACCCAACCAGAAGTGCCAGGCTCTGGAGAAACCCATTGTTTCTTCAGAGTTAATTAGAGTCCAATTTGGGGCTTCCTGTATCCTGGACTAGAGAGGAAAAACACTTCATTATAGCTCACTGCCCACCAGGTCTGCTGAAGACAAGGGGTCTTTCCGGTGGAGCCATTGCAGGACACGTCAGCTTCTCCCCAGGTCAAGGTGTAGCCTTGCAGATGCTGGAGAAGTCAGGCCGCAGGCCGGACCTGCAGACCTCCCCTTAATGAGGCCCTCCACGCGAAAGGGAGGCCACCTATCTCACCAGCCTTCTAGTAAAGCAGCTGCAGTTAAGTTCTTCATAGCCAAGGGTCCAGGCTGCATTTGCTGGGCTCCTTGTCACCCATTAGTGGAGCTAATGACCTTTGTGGGTTGAGAAACAGTGGGAGATGTCTTGTTTGAATAAACTTTCATACTTTTAGAAAGTCTATTCCCACCAGCTTCTGACGGTGGGAACGACGCCTATGTCTCAAAGCTGAAGATGTCAACACAATAATAATAGCTAACACATCTTGAGGACCTACTAGGTCAGGCTACTGTCAGGCACTTTTTAGTTCTTACAATGGCCCCACAAGGAATGTACTGTCACTCTGTTTCACAGGGCGGGAGAAAGTGCCGCACAGAGTTGAGTTACTCCTCCGAGGACAGCGTGGCAGAACCAGAACACCAACCCAGCAGCCTGGCTGTGGGGCCTTTGCTCTTAACCACATAATAGATTCCCTCTCCAGCACTGGCCGGTGCCTTGGAAAGTTTACAACGAGGCAGTGCTGGCCCGCAATCCCGCTGACTAACAGCAGTTCACATCTTAAAGCGAGGGGTCTGCTGACCTGATAGAGCCGGATGCCTCCTGGGTCTGTCAGCTGGAGGCTGTAATCCCTTCACATCCCCTCATTCTGGTTTAACAACAAAGGCTTAAAGTGTAGGGTCCTGGACACCTGAGCCAGCTGGCCCCCGCCATCCCTCCTTCCCTCTACACACCCAGCTCTGCGGCCCCCTGCTCAGGCCACCTGCCCCTCCTGCCTCTGGGATGCTCTTCTGCTTCTTTAGACCCTTCCATCCACCTGACATACCCCCAGTGGATGCCTTTGCCAAACACCCAGCTCATGGAGCCCCCTTCCTTCTTGAAACCAATTTGGCTCTGGGTGTTTTAGGCTTTACTTACGTCTCCATTTGCCTACTCAATACGTACGCATATGTTTTTTCATGCATCTGTTTATGCAGGAGAATCCCAGAGCTGCGGCTTATGAGCTGAACGTCCCAGGCAAGATGCTTCTTTGCACCTCAGTTTCCTTGTCATAGAATGGAAAGAATGGTTGTGTCTGTTTCACAGAGTTGTGTGCAGTTAATACAGGAAAATTACATAGTCTAGCGTGTGGCTCATAGTAAGTGCTCAATAAATACCAATTGTTGTTATCTGTGATGACAGCACTTGGAAAGTGCAACCACCTCTGACACTCATGTGGGCCTGGCATGGGACAATTTCAGAGGCTAAACGCCCCTGTGGGTAGATCTGCCTTTTCTTAAATTTGTCCTAAGCACCCAACATGGAAAAATGTCAGCAATCCTGGCACAGAGTAGGCCGTTAACAAACATCTGTAGAATTAATACACAAATGACAATTGGATGTACTTTGTACACTGCATGGTGTTATCCACAAAGTTAGCTGATTTTATTAATGTTTTAGCATGATAAATACTGACTTATAGGTATATATGTTTTTGTGGACTAGTCTGAGAGTTCTTGGTTTCTGCTCCTTTCTCTCTAACCCAGCTTTAGAGGGTCAAGATCAGAACACGGAAAGACTCAGGGCCCACTCTTAGTAGAGGGAGTCTGGTGCAGCCTGCCCTGACTATCCAGTGTCCCTGGGCCTTCGAGTTTTAAGAACCAGACCCTTCCTGGTGCTGAATCACCATCTCTATTCTGTCCTCCACAAGGCAGCATCCCTGAAGCCAAGGGGAGCCCCTATGCTTCTCGGACAAGTTGATACATTCCTGTCTATTTTTACAGGAACAGGTGTGGGTCAGCAGCATTGGAAATCAAACATCCTATCTCCTCGTACCAAGTTGTAGTCTACACTCCTCCTCCATGAAGCACCCAGGCCTCATCTGCCATTGCCACTTATGTTCAGGGTCAAAACTGCTCACATTCATTTTATTGCCACTGGGAAACCCCAATGGGGTTTGAAAAATGGAGATGGTCCCAGAAGCGGATGCTGGGCTCACATTTAACCAATTTAACTTAGCAAAATGTTCCAACTCTGCACATGCTTGGTCTGCTGCTCAGAGCCTCTTTTTTAAAAGGCCAGAGAGGAAATAAAAATGAATGATGACAGAATGTCCACATGGATAGAAAAACAGAATAGCCTGAAAGCCCCAGGGCAGGAACTGACACAATTTAATTAACTATTTGGAATAAATATGTTTAGTGCTGCTAGCAGAGCTGTTTGTTTGCCTTCACAAGATGATGTTCTTAATAAGTCTGAGATTAAGCCTTCTAGAGATTAATTAAATGCAACACCTTGACTTGAAATGTTAGGAATGGCCACGCAGGCATAATATTTTCTTTGCACATCGTTCGGTGGCTGCTGTCTTGCACAAACAGATCCCGACCTCTGTTACGTGTTGTATAAAAATTGCTATTGTGATTTGGCATCGGCACTTAATATAAAATTCATATTTCTTAAATAGTCTAATAAGTGTTTAACAAGGACTCAAGGTAGATACAATTTCAACCACGACAGGTGTAGTGAGGAGATGGAGACACATTTAATTACATCCTAGAAGTCACGAGCTGCTCTCCAAGACAGATCAATGATGTCTGCGACTAACAGTGTCACTTTAAGAAAACCAAGTAATCATAATCCCTGCCATTTATTGAAAAGCTATCATATCCCAGACATTGTGCTCACTGTACATGCACCATTCATTCACAGAGGCCCTTTGAAGGAGTATCATTATTCTCATTTTTAAAAAGGAGAAAATTGAGGGTCAGAAAGGCTACCTGACCTGCCAAGAGCTGCACACCGAGCTTCGAAATGAAGGAAGCTGGGATTTGAAGCCAGATCTCTTTGAAGTCCATGGCCACCAGCCACCCAGCCTCCAAAGCCAGCAGAGACAACAGCCTGGGAAATTCTAATCACACACTAATTGTATGATAAATTAAGAGGAAATGACACTAACAGATTTTATTTGATTGCTTATAGAAAGGCATTTTGTAGTCAATGATTGTTGAGGAATAAAATAATTGTAATTGGTCTTGTTAGGAAAAATCATAGACCCTAACCTTACGAGAGAATACAACACAGGCCCATTCTTTTTGTCTTGTGGTAAGTCCCCTTGATTAATTCCAGCTCCAAAATTCTCTTCCTGTCATCTGCGCTGCAGTCAGGCTCTTCACCTCTGAAGTTCTGCTATTTTTGACTTTTGACTTTTCAAATCCAAGCAGCAAGAGATGGGAGCCCCAGAGACCCCTGGTGCACCCTCTAGTGGTTGTCAGCACAAGTGGGAGAGACTAGGAGCAGCCAGGGGCCACCATTCAAGGTGCAAATTGTCGGGTGTTACCCAACTGGAAAAAAGGACGTGAGTGATGTAGAATTGTTCTTAAAATCTGGTTATGCAGGGGTGTCCTGAACTAGGATCATCTTGGGGCACATCCTTAGCAATCAAATTCTAGCAGATTCTTTTCTCGTGAGTCAGGGGTGACCGATGTTAGATCGCCCTACTTCAACAGCAACCGGAGCTGTAGGCACAGTGGATGCGATTGGGCACTGCATGGTCACAGCACACTAGATGAGATGCTGTACTTTTTTCAACCTCCCTCTGAGCCAGGAACTACAATGAGTACTTCTACTGTGTATCTTACTTAATCCTCATTTTATCATTTACAGATGGAGAAACTGAGGCTCTGGCAGATCAAATAACTTACCCAGGATTACCCAGTGAGTGTGTGGGATGCCAGCCCTGGCTCTTCATCATTACATTTTAAAGTGCAACTGGATGTTATAAATATTCCTCATACAAGCAACAAATAAATAATTGGTTTTTGTTTTATGAAGACTTCTGCAAATTAGCAAAGGCTCTCTGGATTCTGCCCCTCCAACATCCTGCTGCAGTCAAGACGTCAGAGTTAATTACTGTGCCAGATTCTCTGCAGCAGAGATAAACATCAGAGCCCCCGCCTTGTGTGCCTGCCACTGTGATCTGGCCCAGGCTAGGCCCACAAATGGCTAATGAGGTTAAATACAAAATAAGATAAGGATAAAGCTGTGAGGCTGTGCAGCTTCTCTGGGACAAGCACATGACACTTGGGTCTAAACAAAGGTCTAAATAAGGAAGAAAAAATGTTCTCTGTCCCAGACTGGGATCAAGGAACAACTTCCCATCTTACTACTACTACTACGACTACTACTACTACTACACACACACACACACACACACCCCTTCTCTTTCTCCCTCACACATGCACACCCTTACCTCGCGGAGATGTACAGACTTTGCATAGTGGGGTGATCTTTCTTCTAGCCACTCTGCCATCTCTTTGCCTATGGAGGTACCAGGATGTAGGGAGAGAAAGGGCTGGCTTAGGAATCAGGTAAACTAGCTCCTGTTCTGTGTCAATACTAAAGCAGTGACCTTGAACATGACCTCGAACAAGCACTCCCGTCTTCACAAAGGATCTGGGGATACAGAGCTGCATCCACCTATCACTCTGTAAATTACATGTTGTTCTTAAAGCACTACCCCTACATGTGGCTTGGGACTCAGAAATCTGAACTCATGCCAGAGGCACTGAAAACATCTAGTGAAACTAATTTCTGTATGCAGCCATTTGGAGAGAGCAAAACTCAAACCTTTTCTGCCCTCAAGAAAGATGGCTCTAAGTTCTCTGAAGCTGGACTTACAGATCAGAGGAGTCTAGTTCATGGAGGAAACAAAAAAAGGCAAAACAAAAACTCCAGCACAACTTGGGACTTGGAAGCCAGGTGGCAGGTCAGAAACCAGGGCTGGGACAGGGAGAGAAGTTAAGTGTAAGGGACGCCAGGATTGACGCTTTAAACGGAAGCAGTTATGGCTCCCTGCTTCCCACTGGGCAAGTGATTCCTTGCTTTGCTTTGGCCATCTCTCTCTCAGCACAGCAGGTAGCCATTTCATTAAATGCGCCATTTACAGCCCCGAGTGCACGTCCCTCCACCCTGCATGGTCTTGCTCCCCCTCGTACTGGGATCAAACCTCCTGCCCTCATTTCTGAGACTTCTCTGAGCTCCATCCATAGCACCATCGGGACCAAGTTTCCTAATGGCCCGTCACACTGAAAGTACAGCTCTCCAAAGAGCTAACTTGCTTTAAAAGCCAGCCTGGAATAAAGGATTTGGCAGGAGAAAAATCACTGTTGGGACAACCCTCCTGTCAGGGACCCGAGGAGTTTCCTTGAGAGTACAGCGTGCCAACTCTGAGCACTCTGTCAGCACCAGGAGAAGGCGTGCTGGCCATGTGTTCACTTGGTATTAGTGTCATCTTTCTTCGGAACTTCACTGAATCAGATGACAGGGTTATTTGCTACTGACTTCCCAGGTGCATGTCAGAGCAAGCCAGAGATCCCATCCAGCCCTGTCAAGCATAAAGGTCTATTCCTGCAAGCCCAGATGCGATCCCCTTCCTCACAGAGCAAGTGGACACATAGCTCAGGATTCGGGAAAAGGTCAAGGAGAAGAGAACAGTGGTTAAGGGCATGTGTGCTCATGCTGCCCTGGCACATAAAAGCTCAGCGTTTTCATTCAATCTTTCTATGCCTTAATTTCCCCATCTATGAAACGGATGATCAGCACACCTGCCTTAAGATGTTGACTGAAGAGCAAAGGAAATAAAGCACATGCTAGCCTTAGCACAAGAAGACATCTCAGTGCTTGCTGTGGTCATCTTCATCGGCAGTAGGACTTTTATTATACTGAAAGGTCAGTGAAAGAAGGCTCCCTGGGCCAGGCAATAGCGGATGAAAAGAAGCAGTGTGATTATGGTACAGAGTCCCAGGTTGGAAGTCAGGGGGCCTTGGCTTGAGTGCCTGCTCTGTAACTTCCAGCACTAGCACAGCACACACACGTTTAGATCGGGCACATTCAACTATGTGCATCTGTCACAAATGAGAAACGGAAAGTAAACCAGTGACATAGTTGTCTGCCACATCACTCGGGAAGCAAATGCCCCCGGTAAGCGTGGAAGGGAAGACTCAAGCCTGCCGATTCCTTAGACAATTCCAGTTCCTTTATGCTTCTCAGGCAGGCTGAATATTAAGAAACTTTTTGTAAAAAAAGAAACAGAAAGGAAAGAAAACAAGGTCTCCAAGTGCATGTTGACTGTTTCTGGCCAGTAGTGCACTGGGAAGCTGACGTCTTCCAGTTCTGGGGAGCAACTGGGATGGGCCCAGCTCTGGAGAAAGGTCTTATAGCATTTTCCTGGGTCACTTTGAACACATACTTTTTTTTTTTTTTTTTGAGACAGAGTCTCACTCTCTTGCCCTGGGTAGAGTGCCATGGCATCATAGCTCACAGCAACCTCAAATTCTTGGGCTCAACTGATCTTCTTGCCTCAGCCTCCTGAGTGGCCAGGAATACAAACACCTGCTACAACACTCAGCTATATTTTTAGAAGGGATGGGATCTCACTCTTGCTCAGGATGGTCTTGAACTCCTGAGCTCGAGTTCTCTACCTGCCTTGGAGTTCCAGAGTGCTAGGATTACAGGCATGAGCCCCACATGCGTTTTCTGCCTTTCATGCAGAGGGTAGCAGCTGAGCCTCTACTGCAGAGCTGCGTGAACATGTCACACAAACCTCAAGACCCTTGGCAGAAGAGAAGACGACAACAGCTTTGCCTAGCACATCCAGTGCTGTCAGGGGTAGAAAATCTGTCCACGTGTTTTGAAAACCACACTAACAAATACAGGGAATAATTATTTCCCTCCCTGACACTGTGAGTGTCCTAGTTTCCGGCTCAACAGAGAGAGTGGAGGGGTTGTGATTATAGCCACCCCTGCATGTCACATTCCTAGAGCATAAAAACAGACACTACCACCCCACCCCCAGGGGAACAGGTGAAGGGGGCTTCCCTTGAATGAGAGATAGCCTGGTTTCACTGGGCACCTTTCTCACTTTATGGTCTCCAGAAGGGTGGCACTTTCTTTTTTTTGAGGTTAAAAGCATTCTAAAAATACCTTTAGAAGGCTCTGATGTCCCCACAGCCATCCCTGCTCTGATTTCAATCCAGTTCACATTTCCTGTGGTGTGAGTCTCTATCAGACATCACTTCTGCTGATGTGAGCTCCGTCCAGAACTCACTGCGGGATATTGACAAGTCATCTCAAATCGAGTTATGTCACCCACTCCCCACTCCGTTTGTGCCCAAGAGGAGAGCAGCAGGACCCTCCTTACACACACACCCTACTGCTTTCACTCAGAACAAATCCCCCATATTTGGCAAATAGATAAAACAAAGATTTTTCTCTCCCTGAACAACCCCTGAAGTCTAAGACCGCCATGAGCAACTTGCAGAATTTACAAAGCAATGGGAGTTATACTGGGCAGTTTACAGTCTTTCTGTAGCAATCCCATTCTCTTAGAAGTAGTATAACCTATAAACTGGGGCAGTAGTATAACCTATAAACTGAGGCAGCAGACAGTGTTTTATTTGGGTGAGAGCAAGGTGGTTCTCCAAAACTCAAGTCTGCTCTTTTCCCACCTCCACTAACGACTGTCAGATGATATTCAGATACTTGGATATTATCTTAAATGCCCAGGCCCAGATCTTCTCTCTGGCTGTAGGACAGACTGGGTATCAGGCCTAGGCTGCTTGCAGTCTGCCTGAGGGCTTTTCTTGAACCAATATAAGGAGTTCATCATCACGTGGGTACAGAGGATCTTGGGATTTCTGCCTTCTGGGTTGGGACTCCCCACCCTGGTTCTCCTTTTCTCTGTTTAGCTCAACTTTTCCCCTCAGTTCCCAGTCCATCCTTGGACTCTAGATCTGGTTATTGGTTCCAGACACGTTCCTCTGGCCTGACTCTATCAAGGTGAACTTCTTACCTTGTACCTTAGTTCAAGTTTACCTGTGGGGTCCTACCTCCAAAACCTACCTGCTCAGCTGAAACCCTAACAGGTGCCCCTGATGTCACCAGCCCTCCCACGTCTCTGGGTTGGGCCAATTCTTGACTTCTCTTCATTGTGTTCTGCGCCTGCCACTCCTAATTGTATTTCTCAATGCTGACAGCCCTTGGCTACACCCTCTAGCTAGTGGGTTCTGCTTGTGACAATCCCGCAGTGGTCATGACTCTACCTGGTCTACCTATTTCTAGGGGTCTATGTGAGGCTTTTCCCTGAGTCATCTCACTGCTGAGAGCAGGGCCATGCTCAGGTATGTCCTAAGAGACCACAGCTTCATGGAATTATAGAGACAATTAAATTCTGTAATGTAAATCATTTTACCGTAAGGACATCTGCACTAGGATGTTTACTGCAGCTCAATTCACAATCGCCAAGATGTGGAATCAACACAAGTGCCCATCAACCCAGGAGTGGATTAATAAACTGTGGTATATATATATACCATGGAACACTATTCAGCCATAAAAATGGAGACTGAGACTTTATATCTTTTATATTAAACTAGATGGAGTTGAAACACATCTTTTTAGTAAAGTATCACAAGGATGGAAAAGCAAGTATCCAGTGTACTCAATACTAGCATGATACCAATAAATAAACAACTACATACCCACATGAGAGAAAAGTACAATTAAATTCACATGGGTTAGGTATATATCCAGAAGACCAAAAATCAAATTACAACAAAGATATTTGTATCAGAATGTTTATTGCAGTCCAATTCACAATTGCTAGGTCATGGAAGAAGCCTAAATGCCCATCAACCCATGAATGGATCGACAAATTGTGGTATATGTACACCATGGAATACTATGTAGCCCTAAAGAAAGATGGAGATTTTACCTCCTTCATGTTTATATGGATGGAATTAGAAAACGTTCTTCTCAGTAGAGTATCTCAAGAATGGAAGAAAAAGTATCCAATGTACACAGCCCTATTTTGAAACTAATTCACAGCTTTTATAGGAATGTCATAACCTAATTATAGCCTTAGAATATGGGAAGGGGGTGGGATAGGGGAGTTGAGGGGGGATGGATGGGGGAGGGAGGGTGATTGGTGGGGTCACCTCTATGGTTTATCTTACAAGGGTACAAGTGAATCTTTCTAAAAGCAGAGTATAAATGTCTTAACTCAATGACTAAGAGAATGATATGAAGGTTCTGTTAACCAGTTTGATGAGAGTACTTCAAAATGCATATTAAAACAGTACACTATACCCCATGATTGCATTAATGTACACAGCTATGCTATAAGAAATTAAAAAAAAAAATTCACATGGGAGGAAGGGGAGGTAGGAGGGAGATCAGCAAGCTCTCACCTAATGGGCACAATGTAAGGGTATACAAGACCCCTCCGGGTGAAGGGATCAGTGATAACTTGGACTTTACCCAATAAATGAAAACAATGTAGCCTAATCATTTGTACCTTTATATTAGCTGGAAATAAAATAAATTTGGTAATGAATATAACACGGTCCTCTGTACTCTTTATGGGCACTATAAATGTTAATTATTATATTAATTGTGTGGCATGGACATTCAGGAATCATAAAACTTAGTTTGAAACCCACAGCAAACAGAATAAGGATGAAAGAAAAGCAAGCTTGATCGATCAAACATTCTTCTTGAACAATATAAGCTCATCAAGCCTTTTCCAAATTAGCCCTCAAAGTTATCATAACCAAGCCATCTTTGGGCTACATTTCATGATAAAAAGAATGTTTTTCTTATGAGCATTAACCAAAGTGATCTTCTAAAAATCAGCTCTAAGAATCTAACAGGATGACAAAGTTACAGACAGTCGTCTTGTCCCTGTGGCTTCACCAAGACCTGGTTAAGTAATGACAATGTACACAAACAGCTGCAGCTTTTGGTAGCCCAGGGTCAGCAGCTGGTGTTTGAGCTGATCAACCCTATGCCTATGAGTCAGATAAGAACCAATTTGCCAAGCACATCCACATATTTGCTTCATCAAAAGGACAATGCACTCACATCTTCCCTCTCAACAGTCTGCTTTTGGAGGCTGCATTCCTATTCAGACAAAGCAAGACTGCGCCAACCACTGTCAACACCACAGTGTCTGCAACTGATAGCAATCCGAGCCTTTCTCCTGTCCCAAGTCACGTTTTCCATAATGCAACATCACGAACAATTTGGATCTGACATTAATTTATTGAAAACTTCACTGTCCCACAGCTGCTAAAGATAGAAACCCTTTTGTCCTAGGTAAAATCAAAATACTTGAAGCAAATGGTCCCCAAATGCACAGAGACCTCAATTCTAATAGAGATACAGGGCTGGGACTGACAGAAGATAGGGAGAAAATATGAGCTGGAGTCTGGAATAAGCCTTGCACCTCTGGGTAACCTGAGGGACTTGGCTCTTTGGGGAAGACCCAAGGCAGAGTCCCAGGATTCTTTCCTTTCCTTTGAAATAAGAGTATAGGCTGGGTGGGGTGGCTCACGTCTGTCAGTCCCAGCACTTTGGGAGGCAGAGGCAGGAAGACCTCTTGAGGCCAGGGATTCAAAACCAGCCTATGAAACACATGAAACCTCATCTCTACAAAAAATAGTATCTAAAGAAATAAGCCAGATGTGGTGGTCCATGCTTGTAGTCCCAGCAACTGGGGAGGCTGAGGCAGGATCCCTTGAGCTCAGGAGTTACAGGCTACGGTGAGTTAGGATCTCACCACTGTACTCAAGCCTAGGTGACAAAGTAAAACCCCGTCTCTTAAAAAAATGGAAAAACACCATTAACTAAGTTAGACTCTCACTGGATTAAAGACTTAAACTTAAGACATGAAACCATAAAAATACTAGAAGAAAGTGTAGGGAAAACACT
>NW_003852398.1:7865488-7879893 GCF_000181295.1 Otolemur garnettii | reverse complement strand
AGAATGTGAACGTTTTAAAACAATAACTGAGAAAATGACATGAAGGCTGTGTTGACCAGTTTGATGGAAGTATTTCGGATTGCATGTGAAAACCCCACACTGTACCCCAGAAGTGCATTAATGTACATAATTACCATTCAATAAAAAAAAATGGAAAAAATAATAAGGTTTACAGAGGACAGAGGCATAGCTTTCTCTCCAGTTCTCCAAATGACAGACACAAATTGGCTTTATCTTTCTGAAAGCACACAAGTGACCAATGATGGGAACTATGAAAGCAATGGTTAGAAAGACCATCACTACTTCTCTTCACCCACTCAACCTTATAGCATTTCCCAAGAACTGCCTGCGCAGGACATCTGTCCGGGGCAGTGCTCTCACGCAAAACAGACCCATGACCAGACACATTTGGGAGACACTGCAGCTTTGCAACACACACAGCAGCACATTAGGAGTGGGGCTTCAGAGGGCCCACAATAGTCATTTTACTTATTTTAACCCAATATTTCTCAAAAGTGTTTGGTCACAGAACCTTATGCATTTGCTAACCTGTAGAAGCTTTTGAAAACATTCTAGAAGACATTGGGCTCATTCTTAGAAGGTGCCCAGTTCACTCTCCTGACTGGTAAAGGGAAAACCAATGACTTTCTTTTTTTTTTTTTTTTTACCTAGAAATATAAGATTTATTCTTATTTTTGCTTTAGATTTTTCTTATAAAATCTCACCTTGAAAGGATGCAAACTGATGCCTCTTAGCAATCTACTTTATAAATATATCATAATGTGCCTCTAGGACTCTTAAGTCATTGAAAATTAAGTGCCTCTGTATCACCAATGACTTTCATCCCATCTCATTCCCTTCTGACATGGAGAAGTCAATATGGGAGCATAGGGAAGCCTCCAAAAACACATTTTCCTCTGAGACAGGTGCCTCCCAGAAGGCCACAGTGTGCGCGTACACACACACACAGTCAACACCATTTTTAATGGTCCATATAACCCTAACTGAGGAGGCCCTGACTGCTATCCCAAGCCCAATGGCTAAAGTGACAAGTCACCTCTCAGCCTGTTACCAGTCTTCCTACCCAGCAGCCTGGTCCTGGCTCCTACAGTAGAAGGAACATTCCCTGGCTGTGGAGGTGGGATGGTACACCTGTGCCCATTCTCTGCCCCATCTTTGGATGAGAAGTTTGAAGAGTACCAGGCAGAATCATTAAAAATCCTCACTGGGGAACTGACAGGTAGACTCATAAACTATAGCACAAGCCACCAAGTGGCACAGGTCTGCCTTCTGAATTCTCAAGGTAGATGGGCTATTAAAAGCCATCTTAGAGGATTTCCACTTCTGGGAAGATGGAATAGACCTACTTTTATTTACTCAGTCCACTAAGATGATGTAAAGCTCTGGGCATTATACACAAAATAAATACCAGAAAACTCTAAAAGAGGGAGAGAAGAATGCAAGCTGGCTTAGGGACTGGGGACCTGGGAAATGACACAGTTGGTGGCGAGTTCCCTGGGTTTTCTTTTTGCCTTATATGTTCCCAACTTGGCAGCTTGTATTTCAAACAATAATGACTTGACCCCAACAAAACACCACAGAGAAATCTGCAGTGCCATCTACCAGCACTGGCTGAATGCAGAGCTAAACCAAGTACTCCAAACCCCACTGGGATAGTATTAGAGAAAGCCAAGTAGGGAGCTGGGAAATGCATAATATATGGTCAGTAAAGACCGTGTAAGGGGCAGGTATTTACTGTCACCTGACAGTAGGTAACAGCTGCCCCTCTCCAATGATGTGACTACTGTGTGGTATCAGAGGAGCCCTGGGGAAAGTCAGTGCTTTCATTATAACCCAGTAGTAATGAATGTGGCCACCCTTCCTCTCCACCACTAGGTGTTGGAGAGGCCATCTGGGGAATAGTAACAAGGCATTTTGCCCTCCCAGCTGGGTGGTATCAACAGAAACCCAGGGAGAGCAGAAATTCCCACTCCTTCTCAGCAGTAACAAGGAGACCCTCTCCCCCAGGTATCAGCAGAGGCCAACTGGGGGATCTGGACTTGTACTTGTCTTAGAATAACAAGGCAGTCCTTCTCCTTCCCATGCCAAAGCAGTGTCAAAAGCCAGCTAAAACAGAAGATTTAATAAGATCCAGAGTCTAAATATACTACAAAATGTCCAGTTTCAATAGAAAAATCACTCATCATGCTGTGAACAAGGAAAAATAACAACTTACATGAGAAATTAAAAGATGCCAAGACTGATCGGGGTTTTAAAACAGCCGTGCTAAAAATGCTTTAGGAACAGTAAAGAACATGTTTGATACAAATGAAACACTAGAAAGTCTTGGTGAAAAAAATAAAAGAAGAAAAAAAAAGAACCAAATGGAAATTTCAGAAATAAAAAATAACCAAAATTAACCACTAAATGAATGGATTCCATAGTGAAATTTGAAAATAGAGTAATAAAAATTACCCACTGTGAACAACACCAAGAAAATAGAATTTAAGAAAATGAACAGACCCTCAGGCTTCTAACATTTATATCACTATATGATCAAGAAGAAAAAGAAAAAAGGAATGGAGCTAAAATGTACTTGAAATAACAGTGGGAAATGACTCAAATATGGGGAAAAGTCAAAAACTGATAGATTCCATAAGGTGAGAATATGCCAGATGAGATAAACCCAAAATAATCTATGCCAAGACACATCATGGTCAAATTTCTGAAAAACAACATCTTGAAAGCAGTGAGAAACAACACTTAACCTATTTACCTAAAGGGGAAAAAGAATTCAAAAGACTACAGATTTCTCTTCAGAAACAATGAAGTCCAAGGGCTGAGAAAAAGACCTGTGAACCCAGAATTCTATATACAGCCAAAAAATATCCTTTAGGATAAAGACGAAATCAAGAAATTCCCAGACAAAAGGAAACTATGAAAATTTGTCACCAGAAGATTTCCCTTAAAAGAATAACGACAACAACAACAACAAAGCCCTAAAGAAAAACCAAATAACCATTAGAATATCAGAAAAAAATTAAGAACAATAGAAACAGTAAAAAGTATGGATAAATATAGTATTTCTCTCTTAAATTTTTAAAATCATGTTTGGTGATTAAAACAAAAATTACAACATTGTCTGGTACAGTTCTCAATGCTGGGAGAGAGTAAAGGGACATGAAGGGAAGTAAGGTTTCTATACTTGAGTTGAACTAGTAAATTGTCAACACCAGCAGATTGTGAAAAGTTAAGTATGTAGAATGTAATACTTAGTGATACCTCTAAAATGCTATACAAAAGGAGAAACTCAAAAACCTACCAATGAATCAGAATGGAATTCTAAAAAATATTCATGTAACTTACACTAAGAAAAAGAAACATAGAAACAAAAGAACAAACAGAAAAAAAGTCAGACTTAACATACCAACAATTACATTAAATATAAATGGTCTTGTATACCAATTGAAGGACAGAGATTGATAGATTAAAAAAAGCATGACCCACTATATGCTAATGTTATATAAGCAAAAGTATTATATGGCTACTTCGCTTAAAATGCAACTGGCATGTGCCCTTTCCTATTCTTGATTTTTTTCTCTATTTCTGCCCCTTAGGAAATGTACACGTAATAGCTGCCACTCCAACTTAGACAACTGGGAAAAGGCCACAACATAGAGATAATAGAACAATAAGCTAAACCAACCTAGATCTCTGAGCAGTTGGTAGAGCAGCGCTGCTGCTACACCAACTGTGGTCTTCCTATTTGTAGATTCTAAGTTTGTAGAAAAATAAACCACTATTTTGTTTAAGCCTTGTTACTGTGGTATTTTCTGTTCCTTACAGTAGAACTTACTCCTCACTGATCCCAAAGAGTTATACTTACTGAGGGCTACCTATCTTTGTGCCAAGCTCTTTGTAGAGATTTTAATGATACCAGGCACTACCATTATTCTCATTCTATAACAATGAGAAAATTACTGCTTAGAGAAGTGACTTACCCAAGGTCACACACTTCAACTGCCCAGTGCAAATGTGACTTATCTAACTCTAAGGCCTAGACTATTAACCTCACAGTGTACTGTGAAATCCAGTGAAATGTCTAAAAGAGAGAGAGACCATTTCCTTTAGCCAGAAAGGTTTGTACCCACAGTCATGTGGGACCGTGATGACCTCAGAGAAAGCTTTTATTCAGGCATTACTAAACAATTGAGATTCTTTTTGAATTTATCATCCATTTGGATATCATTCACTAATTAGCTAATCAATCCACTCATTCACCCAACAACCATTTATAAAGCCTTCATGGTGTCAGGCCTTGAGATGGGCTAGAGGAAGGAATTAAGGGACACAACTCCATCCCTCCCAGGGTCTTTGGTGTAGGCTGGGCACTGAACTCATGTACTCTCAAAGTTGGTATTTTCATTGCTCAGCTCCAAGCTCAAAATGTCAAATGAGCAAGCCCCGTGAATTCCGTTCTCCTGGGAGCCTCATTGTTCTATTCCACCTACATTCTGAGGGATCCAGGTCAGTTTCTCCCTTTTAGGTCTCTAACATGTAAACGGGGAAACTTTGATGCCTCACCTTGCAGAGAAGAGAAGAAAGGGCAGAAATGCTTCAGAGGTGGTGGCCAGAAAGGCTTTGAGATCATGCCAAGCCCCAGCGGCATGGTTTGGTCTTTCCTCTATGTTCCCTGGAATGAAAAGCGGATTTTTCTAGCTTCCCTCTCCCTCCCACGTCCCCACCCAGCTCTCAGCTCCTGGCAGTGCCAGCACTCACGTCCGGGGATAACAGTCAAAATCGCCTTCTCCTTCTCTGACAATAAAACACGGCAAAAACCATTTGGCATCCCAGAGGTGCCCCAGTCTCCTGACCCCTGGCAGGGTCCCAGGGGATTTGTGGTCGGCCGCTAATCAGAGCCCTGGCCATAGCCATTTCCCATGACATAGCTGGAATTCTCCCACTGCCTGTCCTCTCGGCTTCAGTTACCCGGCCAGGCTGAAACTATTTGCTCCCCTCCCACCCTGTCCATCACTGTCTCCTCCTGGGGCCGAGCCGCTGCACCCGCCTGCCGCCCAGGCTCCTAAGGCCCCTCGGCGGGGGAGCTGCAAACCTCTCTTCACTTTTATTACTGACCCGCAACCTACCTCCTCCACTCCTTCAGCCTGCAGGCTCCTTTCAAGCACTGTCCTCTTGAGCAATGATAAACCTCGGTGCCAGAGAAGTTTAAAGAGAAACAACCACTCGTGACTGACCATATTGGTTATCAGAAGGGAGGCCAAGCGTGTGATTTCCAAGCGGCAGTCATCAAACAGTCGTCTTCCTTTTGTCATTTATGGTTAATCTGCCTAGGAGCTAGAAAAACAGGCTCTCTGCCCTTCTGTACAGCCCACTCTTAGGGTTGTACCACCTGGGAATGTGGAAGAACTTTTAGCTAATGGCAAGCCAGGTGCCATATACTATGTACACTTATTACTTGAGTGAGTAGACGCAGACGGGCTGCCTGGATTACAGCCCAGAGCCACAGGCTTATAAGCTGGGTGACTTTGGGCAAGTTGAGAACCCTCTGGGCTTTGCTCTCCTTTTCTGCACAAAGGAAGTAAATAAAAGGACTGTCATACAGGTTTGTTATGGGAATTAAGTGGGTTCATATTTATAAAGGGTACTAATGTGTGCCCAGCACATAGAAAGCGCTATATCTGTGTTTGGTAAAGAAATACTATGCTTCTATGTGTACCTGATATCCAGTTTTCACAAGGTGATGCCATTATTATGCTTTCTTTACAGAGGGCACTACTGGGTCCTTGGAGTTTAGACACTTGCCCATGGTCAGTCGGTAAGCTGCAGAGATGGGTTTGAATTTGGGTTGTACTTCCCATGATGACAGCAGTTCTCCAGGTGGGGGTCCCAGACTACCTGTGAACTTGTTAGAAATGTAAATTATCTGGCCCCATGCAGACCTACTGACTCAGAAATACTGGGAGTGGGTCCAGCAATTGGTTCAACAAGCTGCCCAGGAAAGTGGGCTGTACGTATACCAAGTTTGTGATGTGCTGTGTATCACCATGTTCCCCTCCTGAGAAGGAGAAATTCCTTTCTTTCTTATCTCCAGGTTATCAGCACAAAGAGAACTCAAGCCATACACACCCTGTGACACAGCCGTGCAGGTCTTCTGCACACAAAGTGCTATGTGAGAGGTCACGGACACATAAGAAATGTGACCCTCCTGCCTTCAGAGCCTATTCCCTAATTATCAAGACTGGACTAGTGTGCGCACAGAGTTATCCAACAGCACAGCCCACACTGCAAGCGAAAGCAGGTTCGGTGTTCAGAGGTTTGGGGTCAGACATAGCTTGTGCCATTCCTGGCCCCCATTACTACAAGTGGGACTTTAATTAAGTTACTTGATCTCAGTGGGCCTGGCTCCCCTTACCTTTTCATGCTGCTCCAAGGATGGGATAAAGTCATGCCACCGCACAAGGTGGTGGCTGGCATATGGTCCAGGGCTTAGTTACTAAATATCCAGGGTCATGGTTAAATACCCATGTGTTAACCAGGTGATACTAGATCGCACTGCCAAATCGTGCCAGGTAGGAGAAGAGAGATAGCTCTCAGAGAGGAGAGTTCCTGCAGAGAACAGGAAACTTGAGTGTGATTTCAATGCGGAAAAATCTCAGTAGATGGATAGGAGAGAAAAGAAGAAAATGGTGCCACCGATCATTAACAAAGTTAATTAAAGGTTGTCAGGCTAATAGTGAGCAGGTAACACCAATCTTGTTCACCCGACTTTCACCTTGAACATGCAGACTCAAATGCACAAATCCCAGTCTTGGACTGTGAAATCCAAACTGCACTCAAGATCCAAGAGTATCTTAGCCTCAGACACAGGTTTTCGGAGCCAGGCTCTGCTTCATCCCTGGGTGTTTGGGATGAAGGCTGTGGACATCACTATGGCTTCTCTTTTCCTGGAAACTCTCCGCAGAAATACTCAAATTCATGTGCTAGGAAAAGTAACTAAACAAAGTTTAAGTTCTGACTCTCTTGTATTTCTCCTCTGCTGTGAAGGACTGAAACACTGTCAAAGTGATTAAACTGACAGCATGAATTTAGAGCCAGGGCAGAAAATCTGGGCACTTTACCTTTGTAAAGGTAAAAAACTAAGGATGTCAATTAAGTTCCAGGTGTCATTCTACTGCATGACAGAAGGAAGGGTGACAGGATCGCTCCTGTGCTGCTCCATTCTTAGTTTTCCTGCAAAACTCAGAGGCAGATTCCTCAGACTTTTGCCTGGGCCTGGGCCAAGGTGATGCTGTGGCCACAAGGGCTACCGTGGGGCAGAGGGCAGAGTGCAATGGGAAGACCACAGGACACAGTCGCTGGGACCATCTCACAAGACACCCTGATGGTCTCCAACCCCTCCCTCACCTCTGAGATACATGTTTTGGAAGAATTTTAGCAAATCAAGATGTTTTAGATTGCTCCTTTTCAAAGCCAGGGGAAAGCAACCCAAGACCTCTAAACAAGCCCAACCGCACATTTGCAAGTCTAAGTCTAGTCTATTGTTTTAGAATTTCTGCTGAGCCCCCTCCAAGTACAACCCTCAGACTCCCCACTGAGCCCCGTAAATATAAGTCAATGGGAGGGAAAATGGGATCTTAAATATTTCCAGCTAATTCAAGTCCAGCTCCAGGAGGAGGGAGTGGGAGGCTCAGGACCTCATCATCTTTTCCTGAAGAAACGGCAGAGTCTGTGGTTTCAGTTCATTCCATTGTTTTAAGTAAAAATTATCCTGAGGCTTCAGGGTGTGCTCCCACTCTGGGTGGGATGGTGAAGGGAGTGTTTGTCTGCCACATTACTTGGCCCCAAAATATATGCACTGAGGTCAGCTTGGCTCCTGCATTTCCCCCCTCTTTCTGGGCTGTTCTGTCATCCCTGTGAGTCAGCCTCATCCTGCACCTTCCCCAGCCAGCGCTCCAGGCCCTGGCAGTTGATTGCTTTGGGGCAATGACAGTGCCCTTCCCTGCTGGTATGTGGAGCAATTGTTCTCTAGGTCCCTGGCTGCTTTAATCTCCAACATTCCTACAATCAGGATTAGCAGATCTGGGCCTGTCTCACTGGGTTGCTTTCCACTTCACTTCAATTGAACTACAAGCCAACCACACACCCTGTTCCCAGGCTTCCCAGGCAAGGCTGCCCCACTGAGGTGGCACCCTAGGGCTTCAGGACAAAGATGGGACAGTCTCAGTGCTGGAGCCACAGATGATAGCATGCAACAGGAAGCTTGGGTTGAGCCCCAGCAAGTCGCTTACTGCTGCGCCAGCCTGGGCTAGCCACAGTCTGCACCTTCGTTTTCTCATCTTTCCAACTCTAATGATAATGCATGTGTCCCGGACTCCAGGGACAGTTAAAGGAGGCCCTATATATATGTATGTTTTTTGTGTGTGTGTGTGTGTGTGTGTGTATGTGTGTGTCTGCACATGTAAAGCATCTAGCAGAGTGCCTGGTGCATAGCAACTGCTCAGGGAATGCCAGATCCCTTTGCCTTTGCTAGGAGAGGGGGAGGTAGCTGGGAGACACCTGCCTTGTCTACTCCACGGGGCTGTTGGAGGAAGTAAATGATACAAAATATGCAAAAATATAGAAATCTTGGAAGGGCTGCACACACAAGAGAGTTTTTTTTTTCTTTTGAGAAAGTCTCACTCCGTTGCCCTTGGTAGAATGCCATGGTATCATAGTTCACAGCAACTTCAAACTCCTGGGCTCAAGCGATCCTCTTGCCTCAGCCTCCGTAGTAGAAATGCTCCACCTGCCTCGGCCTCCCAGCGTGCTGGGATTACAGGTGTGAGCCACTGCATCAGCCCCCACGTAAGGGAATTTTATTATTTAAGTAACTATGATGAGTTTTCACTTGTGCCCAGGCCAACCTGAAAGAGAAGTCCTATATTGTTAAGTAGTTTGCAAAGAGAATCAGAAGCTTTCTGAAGTTTTCCTTGCTGTGTGTCTTAAAAATGCCTTTCAGAAAGCTGGAAGTAGGGGTCACGACAGCAACTTCATTGCTTAATCTAGTAAATATAAAGAAAGGCAACATTCACGGAACACATACCACTACCACGTGTCAGGCAGTATTCTAAGTGCAATGCATTTATCATGATCACATTTCATCAACAACCCTATTCCTTGGTTCATTCACTCATTTACTATCACTCTTTCTTCAGATATCCATGAGACTCCTTCCCTCACCTTTTTTCTAGTCATTACTCAGATGTCAACAACTTAGTGGGACCCACTTCACCTTATCTAAAATTTACCCCTATGGTCCACCACCCCCAACTTTTCTGTACTATTCTTTTCGGCACAATCACTATCCAACATACTCAGTTGCTTTATCTTGTTTATCAACTATATCCCCACCAGGCTGTGAGCCCCACTAGAATATGAGCCCCCATGGACAGGCATTTTGGTGTTTCATTCCCCACTATGTCCCCCAGCACCTAGAACAGAATAGTGTCTGCATGTCCAGCTCAGAGTAAGCGCTCAACAGACTGAGACCTAAGAGGTAGGTTCTATTAGCAGGCCTACCTGACAGGTGAAGAAACTGATGCATATGGAGGTTAAAGAGCTTGCCCAAGGCCACACAGTAAAGATCAAAGCCAGGACTCACCTCCAGAAACTGAGCACTATATTCTTTCACCTTTTGATGGAAGATGTGCATCTGTACCAACACTCCCATTTTTTTTGTCCTCCTCCTCTTCTGGGGTCACTGCTTTTATTTTCCAGCCCTCTTTGCCATGGAGACCAGTGACTCCCCACAAAGTTCTCGTTCATGCTGAGATAGAGAATCATTTGCTGACACATGTTCTTAATGAGAAAACTGCTGCCTGGTGAATTATTCACTCACCATGTTCATGCTCAGATGCTTCATTTAGCAGAGGGCACATCAAGGCACATGAGAGCTGTATTATTGTTGGTAGGGCAGTGGAGATGCTCCTGAGTGAAAGAGCAGCAGTGTGAGGCGGCTGAAACTGGGTCCCAGAGCCAAGCACCTCTCAGTCTGAATCCTAGCGAGACCTGATTACAGTGTCGCTATGGGATCTCGATTGAGTCAGCTCACCTCTCTCGGCATCTATCTGTGGTTGGGTTAATTCGATAAGCACTAACAGAGAGCTGGGCCCATAGCAGGTGCCCTGGTGTTAAGTCCACGCCTTCCTCTGCCCACTCCTTGGTTCTCAATATTACCTTCCCTGTGGGACAGGCCTTATTGTTTCCAGTTTTTGCTTTATTTATGTAATTGCACCAGAAGTACAGGTGAGAGAAACTCAGAAATGGAAGAAGTGAGAAGAACGATACTTCCTATCTAGGTATGTCTGTACATATTCCCATATCACTCGGGCCATTTGGAATATTTCCCAAAGTGACTTTTCCGCCTCCCTTCTCCTGCCCCTGTGTTAAAAATAGTGATATTGGTCAACATGACTTGAATGCTTTCTTGATTCCAGGCACTGTTTTAAGAACTTATATGCAATCATTCACTTCATCTTCACAGCAGTCATGTGAGCTAAGTACTATTATCCCCATTTCACAGATGACAGAATGGAGACCCTGAGAGGTTAAATAATCTGCTGAGATTATTCAGCAGAGGATTCACGCCCAGGCAGGCTGGCTTCTGCTGCATGTCCTGCTCCTTCCCCCACCTACCTCCTTGCACCCTCTGCCCCCACCTGCACCTGCCACCCAGCTTCCACTCCGACACTCTGGCTGCACTAGCTAGAGATGAGTGCTGGGGAGGAGGGACAAAGGGTGTGGATTCCAGAAGGTGCCCTGGCCTGGGGTAAGGCCTGTCCTCAGCTCCCTTAGAATGCTACCTGAGAATTTCCTGCCCCATCCACACTGGGGATCTAAACTTGAATGTTCTGTTGAGGTTTCTGGCAACAAAGATGGACATGAACGTGGGATTTCCTGTGGGAGTTCCTCTTCATCTTTTCAAGCATTTCCTCTTTTGTAGGTCAACAGAACCCAAATCCCTCACATCCTCCTGGGTCACTCACTGTGAACACAGGTCAGCCCCTTCTACAATCTCAAAGTAATGAAAACAGTTTCTAGAAAGTAGGCTATGTGACTTACAAAACTATGATTTAGTACTTATCTCCAAAATTACTCACTGAAATCATTTTTTAATAAGGTGAAAAATAACTTTTTTAAAAATAGCAAGTATTCTACAATCTTGTTTTCCATTGTTCCTGCAGAGCTCTGGGGCTGCTCCATATAATCTGGCTTTACGTTCTCTGCCTTGGAGCTTTTTGACAGGGGAAAATGCTCTCCACTCGTCAGATGATAAAAATAGCAAACGTTTACTGAGACAGTGTTAATTAAATGCTGCGCACTGTGCTAGGAGCTTGATGAGCATCATCTCATTTAATTTTTACAACAGTTCTAGGAAGGTGTTAGTGTCCCTACTTTAAAACCAAACCAAAACAAAACAAATTGAACCTTTGGAAAATTAAATAGCTTGGACATGGCCACGAAGTGGTTGGAAGATTCCAACCCCAATGTGGCTTTTATAGTCTTAACTCATTCAGTTACATATTATCCCCAGCAAGTCTTTATTGATGAGGAATCCTAACCACTGAAGGCTGAGGTCTGGCCTATGTGCATCCTTCAAGAGGAACAATGAGAAGTGGAGACAAATTATGAAGATGCTCCTTGATCCCTGGCAGTGGCCTTGGCCCGAGATCCTGCTGGGGCACAGGATGGGGGGCCACCTAGCTCTATGCCTCCCCTTACTGCACCTGCTTAAGAGTGCAATAAGGGAACTTGCTTAAGAGTCATTCACTTATAATTCCTCCTGAGCCCTGTGACCCCCGAGTAATGTCAGCTCATCCTTTTCTAACTCACACAGAGATAGTATAAGAGCTAGCAGCTCCCAGGTGGCCTCCAATCCCTGGACACAAGTTCCTCACCTGTAAAATGGGGATGTGATCTCCATCAGGGTGGCGGTACCTATGGAGTGTGCTGCCATGCCATGTCCTGGGGCTGTGGCAGCCAAGCATAATATAACCCAATGGTTTTCTGAGCTTGGATGGGCCTCAGAATCCTTTTCAACATATTACCCTGGGCACCATTTATCTAATCAGAGTTGGCATTCAAGATGTAATCTATTTGCCATGCCTAAATTAGACGATCTCCAAGGGCCCTTCCAGATTAATATATCATCACGTGGTATGTCTACATACGAAGTATATGAAAACACACATATTTTTTTCTGAAATAAATAATGGAATCAGCTTTCAATGACATAACTCAGGGAAATAAATTCGTTGGCTTCTCCCAGCCTTTCTATGCAAGAAGGTCCTGAGCCCAGGGGCCCTCGAGATGTCAAATTAGAGAGAATGGTAGACGTTTTCACGGGTCAGAAAATGAGAGAGGGGATCCCTGGCCAGGGAAGTCTCCTTACCACAAATTGGCCCCTATCAAAGAATTCTGCTCGGTTCAAATGATAATTAGTGCGCCCCAAATTGCTGGCCGGCAACAATATAGCTAAGACCTGGAAATACGAGAAGCCTAAGCTTGAGAGAGAAGCTGCATTACCACAGAAACAGGCCCTGACCAAGCAGATGAAATGAAGTAACTGTTTCAATTAAAAACAGACCTAACCATTTCTCCAAACCCCTTATTTGCAAAGCCCCATCAGGCAGAGAAGCTACAAGGCCTGATCTTGACCATGTGACGCCAGAGGCTGCAGGCACTAGCCACAGAGCCCGCGTCCAGCCCTCTGTGTGGGGTGGGAGGCCTGTGATGTGGGGCAGGCAGCTCCAGGGTGCCCTTTCTTGGAAAGAACAGTCATGTAGGCAAAGGGCTTCCTGGACGGCTGCCAGGCTGCAGTCCTCTTGGTGTTCCCAGCTGAGGGGACTTGGCCTTGCTGGACTAGAGGCAGCAAATGTGCTGTGAAGGCCCACAGACCACAAGGACCCCCATGGCTGAACAGTTTATTCTACCTTCCCATCCATCAGCTTTCAGAGCCCCAAGAAGAGCATTTGAGGCCCTCAAAGTCGCTGGTGCCCTATTGTATGGGATGGAGACCTTGATGTCCACCCCGTCTACTTCTCAGGCATGAAAGGACTGTGAAAACATCAAAAGTCCAGGAGAATCTTCAACAATTTCCAAAGGCAGTCAGGAGAAAGGGGACCCTGCTCAGGGCTGCTTTCTGTCCTGAGGAAGAGGCCTAACGGCTGCCCTGATTTCACTGTGCTTCCAATCGTAAGGGGCTATAAGGTTAATGAATGTCCATGTGCAGGGCTCACGTGGGAAGTAGAAGTGAAGGGAAATGGGGCAAACTGAACACAGCACGGCCCTCTAAAGAGGTTCCAGGACTTGGCTCTGTAGACTGTGACCAGGTGGGACTTTAGGCCCAGGCCAATGCTGCCACTGCTGCCAGAGCCTGCAACTTGTGGGGAAGAACAAGCAATCTGGACTTTTATATGAAATCGTTCAGTTTTAAACTTAGTCAACTCATTTTTCAAAAAGTGGTGTGGGCCAAACATAATATGTCTGTGGGCAGGATGTGACCTGTCAGCCCGTCATTTTGCAATCTCTAATAACTGAAGACAGAGAGCAGTTCATTAAGACAATGACAAAAATGTCATCAATGGTGTGATCCCCAGGTTTTCATGGCCATGCCCAGGAATTTGGGGGAAAGATGGATGAAGAGACTTCTGTGAAGAGAGATGGCCACGAAGTCTTCACCTAACACGGAGAACTTGAACCTTGGGGTTTAGGTAACACAGCTAATGTTTACTGAACTCCAGGTACCGTGGTAAATGCTTTGTAAGAACTACCTCATGTAAAGCTTGCAATAACCATCTACCTTAGATCCCTCACTCTCGAGAACCATATAGCAGTGTCTCTAGACTTGGATGGTCCTGGCGAAGGCAAAGCATCCCAGGCCAAGGGAGTGGTCCTTAGCGTTTTCAATTGGTGCCAGGAGAGGATCTTAGATGTGCCACGATCCTTTTTAAAGAGCATTAATTAAATTATTTCAAAAGAATTTCAAAGCACAGTAAATTTATTCTTTTTTCTTTTCACCTTTTTTGACCAACGTAAGTTACGTGTGCCATGGAAGTTTAACTATGGGTTCAAGTGTGCCGTGAGATAAAGAAGGTTGAGAAACACTGGACTAGAGTACGCTGGGCAAAATTAATTGTGTGTTTGAGCCAGGGAGGAAGTACAAGTGTGCATTACAGGTTGCCTTTGGGTGTGTGTGTGTGTGTGTGTGTTTTTACGAGAGTCCAACACCAGATTCCAGAGGTTGCGGGTTAATGCAGACTCTTCCCCTGATCTGAAGCCTCAGGAAGGAGATGTCAGCCAATGATGGAGGCCCAGAGAGCAGACCTCAGTCTCCAGGAAGGGGT
>NW_003852398.1:7858567-7864337 GCF_000181295.1 Otolemur garnettii | reverse complement strand
GGGGAAGTCAGTCAAGCAGCGGTCTCAGTTCATCCAGGAGGCTGGGGCTGGAGGAAATCTTTCTAAAACATAAGACAGGCCAGTGCAGCCAGGGAGGGCTGCCCAGAGGAGGAGCAATGGAGGATGAGTTTGAAAGGTATCCTTGGATAACAGGAAGTGAGAACAACCTTCCAGGTACGAGTAAGAAGGCAGAAAGGTGCAGAGAAAAAGCATGGTGACTTTTTAAACTGCGAAAGGCTAGGACTGAAAAGAGTGTGCAAGGAGTGAAAGCTGGAGGAGACAGGGGTGAGGTCTAGAATTCCATCAAATCCCTCATCTTCCTAATGTCCTGCCAAGCTTTAAGGATGCTGCTTTCTCCTAGATCTGATAACAAGGGCACATCCTTCCTGAGCTCGCATCCCCTCCTCACATAATTCTCCCAGCCTCATGCATTCCAGTGTTCTGAGCCAGACTTGACATCCCCTCCAGTGCATTAAACGTCCACTCTTTCGCCCCCCAGGTCATTCCTGAGAACAGCTGCAGAAGTGCTCTGCATTTTCCCTGTTTTCAGAGGAGGATTGAATTAAAGCACAACGTACCCTGGGCCTGATTTGGCGTGTGAAGAAGCCCAGCATTCCAGGTGTAAGGCTGACAGTGATCTTCGGCTCGTCTCATGACCAGAGCTCCTTCAAGCTGAGGTGTTTGCTCCCCTCTGTGTGTGTGTAGAACCCATCCCCTTTTCTTCTGGTAACTGAAGGTGAGCATGTGACCCAGGGGCCAGGCTCTGGTCACAGTGAAGGTCCAGGAAAGGGCACATGACTCTAGCCTGGCCCTAGAGGAGGCCTGCCCTGCCCTGAGAAGGTGCTGGTACAAACAGCAGGGAGAATGGTGCCAGTCTGACAGGGTTCCATCACAGGGGACCCTTGAGGGAATGAAGCTGCCAAACAGAGAGATACAGAGATGAGATCTGTACAGAGACAGAGACCTAGTGGGCTGTGCACCTCGATCCTAGGGGTCTTTTGGTCCCCTGATTTTGCATTGCCATTGTTTCTTTTTTTTTTTTTTTTTGAGACAGAGCCTCAAGCTGTCCCCCTGGGTAGAGTGCCCTGGCATCATAGCTCACAGCAGCCTCCAACTCCTGAGCTCAAGCGAGTCTCCTGCCTCAGCTTCCTAAGTAGCTGGAGCCACAGGCACCCGCCACAACACCCGGCTATTTTTTGGTTGCAGCCATCATTGTTGTTTGGCGGGCCTGGGCTGGATTTGAACCCGCCACCTTAGGTGTTGTTGCTGGCACCTTAGCCACTTGAGCTACAGGTGCCAAGCCAGCATTGCCATTGTTGTTGCTGTGTTTTTCCTTATTCTACATTGCTTTAGGTTTGTTTTTTTTTTTTTTTAAAAAAAACCAAGTTCTCTAAGGTAGAAGGACTCAGATTCCATGAGGCACACACTCACGGCCCCTTGAATAACTTCTAGAGTTGAAATGATTTCTCGAGTATTTGCAGGCATCAGGGTGTTGTCAGAAACGTGGAAGAAGTAAAGAGAGCGTCTTTTCCTCACAGAGTGAAGACAAGACATCCAGTATGTGCGATGAGCTTCAGTGCTGGGAAGACTTGGGTCCCGAGTTTCCCGTCATCTGTTCTTAGCTCTGAGACCATGAGTTCTTTAAACCCTTTAAAGTTCTTTTAAGACGTGAGTTCCAAGTTTCCTCTCATCTGTTCTTAACTCTGAGACTATGAATTCTTTAAACTCTATTCTTAACTCATGAGACCATGAGTTCTTTAAACCTTTTCCCCTGATATCAAATGAGATAAGACTACCACCTACCCCGATAGGGCTGGGAAGATAAACCGAGAATGTGGAAAAGGAACTTGCCCCTCACACGGTACAATACAAAACACTGCTTATTTTCTTTCATTGTAAGTTCTATTGAAGGCCAACTTGTCAGACATCAAAATCTATGCAAGTTCCAGGAGAAGAGCTGTCTGAACCAAGAGCCTTCCCAGCTCGATTATGAGAGAGTGAGAGGTTGTCCTCACCTGTCCCACCTGAATATTTCTAAATCTCTCTTTGCTTTGTATCCCATGGAGTTGAGGCTCAACAAACATGAATGAAATGCAAAACGATCTTCCTCTAAAATGAAACTCTCCTTGGCAGGCCTATGGTAGGAAGGCCTTCTGCTCCTTTCGTGCTTGGCTGGCTGCTCCTGCCCCTGGATGTGCGGTTCATAAATGCATATCCATTTCAGATGGCAAATGCCTGAGGGTAGAGGTTGGTGTGTACCCTACTTTCTGCAGAGCTCGGCAGAGTTATCATGGACAATAAAGGTAGTGGTGGAACACCTATGGATTGTGCCTTAGTCATGGGAAGAAGGGAAAGAATGGAGAGGGAACTGCAGAGTTCTTACCACAAGTCAGACAACAGATAACACACTTCAAATGTGCCATCACCTTTGGCTGTCTCATCTCCACATCTCTGGCTATAGTTATATCCATTTGCACACTGGGTACTAAGTCTCAGAAAAGCAAAATCATGTACCCCCGTGGAGGAGGAAGGATAAGGTAGTCTGACTCTAAGCCTTTGGTTCCCCACCCCCAGTAGGCAGAATGGTTAAGGAGCCCCACAGATTGGGTTCTTAGTTCTACCACTTACATATTAGCTTGAGCAAATTATCATCTCTGAGCCCCATTTCCTCTTCTACAAAATGGCACAGTAATATCCAGCTCACAGGATGATTATAAAAGTTAGATGAGATTCTGATGATCATGGGGTTTAGAACAATGCTCAGTGCTTTGCAAGCATTCAACAAATGTTAGGTGCTGCCACACAGCTGTGTTATTTCCATTACATCTTCTTGTCTTCCTAGGTTCAGAGCCCAACAACTATTTAGCAAGAGGTACTCCTGGTCACTGTTTTCAACCTGAGATATCTACAGCTTCCACAGATATGCTGGTGACAGTCTTCAGGCCTATGAACACACCATTCTTTTCATACCCCTTTCAGAAGTTCAGGGCAAGAATCTGGCTCTAGGCTCTCCATAAGCCTAGAGAACTGCTCCTACGAAGCACAAGAGCCAAAGCTATCTTTCCATGCTGGCTGCAGCAGAGCTGGTGGCTTCCATGTCCCCTGTAAGGATGCCATATGGACCATGCTTTCTCTCTAGCAACTGGCATTGCACAGGAAACAAAGGCCATGAAATAAGGTTTTTATCACCTAGATTTCTCTCATTGTATGAGAAACATTGCTTGTTTCCTAACGTGCAAAGTACTCTTGGGCCTGCTCCAACTCTCACCCCACAGCCAATGTGGAAAGAAGGAAACAAGATCCCCACACACCTTCCCTTGCTCTGTGTTTCCTATAACTTGACTGGTCACATCCCTCCCAGCAGCCCTACTGCAGAGAGAGGCAAGGCCTAGGCAAGTCCTCCCTGACTGCCAATGCCTTCTTCCTTCTTTTTCTCAGGAAAGAGCAAGGCTTAGCTGAAAGAAGATAGAATGTAGAGCCAGACAGGCAAGGTATGAGTCTCAGTTCTCCAATGTCCTCACTGAAAGAGCTGCAGCAAAACACTTCCCTTTCAGAGTCTCAATTTTCTTTTTTCTCCTTCCTTCCTCCTTTCTTCCGCTCTTTTTTTTTTTTTATTGAGACACTGTCATGCTCTGCTGCCCCAGCAAGAGCACAGTGGCTTCATCATAGCTCACGATAGCCTCAAACTCAGGGGCTTAAGCAATCCTCTTGCCGAAGCTTCCTGAGTAGCTGGGACAACAGGTGCATTTCCATACCCAGCTGATTTTTCAACATTTTGGTAGAGATGGGGTCTCACCGTGGTTCCGGTTGATCGCAGACTCCTGGCCTCAAGCAGTCCTTCACCTCAGTCTCCCAGAGAGCTAAGCGTGAGTCACCATACCTGGCCTCGATTTTCTCTTCCGTCAAATGGGTTTCTAACATCTACTAAGCCACCAGATTGCTGAGAGAAGCCACAGCAAATAGAGGCAAAAGTAATACAGAGTGAGTGATACTTGTTCTAGATACCTTCAAATTTCTTTACTGGAGGACTGAATTATCTGAAGGAAGAAATTTAAGAAGAGTGATCTGAATTAATTTCTTCATTGCCATATAAATTATTTGTTGACAGCTCTTCTTCTAATAGAACAAGGAACAAGAATCAGCAAAATTTTTCTATCAAGGGGCAAAATGTAAAAATAAATAATTAATTAAAGGGGCAGATTGTAAATATTTTTGGCATTGGGGGCCATCCAGTCTCTGTCACAACTATGCAACTCTGCCATTGTAGCACAGATGGGGCCAGAGATCCTATGTAAATGATAGGTGGGGCTGTGTTCCAATAAAACTTTATTTACAATAACAGGTGGCAGGAGGTTACTCTGGCCCCACAGGCAGTAGTTTGCATGCCCCTGGCCAAAAAACCAGAGGGCCATCCTCCCTCTTTCTGCCAGCACCCTCTTAGAATTCTACCCTGTGTGCAGGAGGCACACGCAAGCTGCTTAAATTCTCCCTCTGCCTTTTGAGAACTAGAGGTTTAGATTTATGGGCATGACAATTTGTTTCACATAATTCTGTCAGTAATTACATCGACTTCCACCAGCAGCCATTAGGTAAATGATTTGGCCCTTCCCCTGAGTAATATTTCCCCCACTGAAATAAATGGAGGGTGCATTTCTCTCCCATAAGTTAAGCATATTATTTGCCTCATCACACAAGGCAAATGCGGTAGCTCTGAGCTATTAGTCAATCACGGCAGCAATCAGACGGCCAGGAGCCAGAAGTAATTTACAACAGGCAAGTAAACAGGGCCCCAGATAAATAAATAAGAGGCCTGGGCTGGTCTGGGGCCTGAAAAGATTAAGTAATGAGAGTATCTAACGAGAGATTTAGTGCTAAGTGAGCTAGGACCAAAGCAGCATCCCATGGAGGAATCAAATTATATCATTGCAAAGAAACATTACTGAAGTCCCTCATGCTGAGCCGGGAAATCAGCACTTCTTGGGAGGGGAGGGCTGCATCATTAGCATAGCAATTTGGGAGTCCACACTGAAGTCTGGCTAATTACCTGCAAGTAAATGAGTTATATATGGTAGGTAAGCCAGTGCAGTGACCCTATCCACCAGGAAAACCTGGTCAGTTTCTCAGTGGCTAGGAACTGTAACTACCAGGCTGGAGACTTTTTCCTTTATTGCATAGACTTCTTATAAAGAAGTAGTAACGATATGAGATAGGAGAGAAAATGATGCTGTTGCAAAGCTGACTTTTAGCTTTTTAACTTCTGAAATTGCTGAAGGGTGGGGATTCTGATGTGGAAAGGCTCAGTTGTCCTTGGATGGGCTCCATCACCCCACCTCAAGGAGTTGTTCTCTTCTCTTCTCTTCCTTTTGCTGGTACAACCATTCTTGCAGCACCAGGATGGAAGCCGTAGGGAGTCAGTCTCTGCTCCTTCCCTCTGATTGCCTATTTTGTTAATTCCTTCCTTGGAATAGTTCTCAGGTGAGTTTGGAATTTCAGTTCCCTGCCTGAAGCACATGACAGTGACCAGGTAGAGGCAGTCACAGTACTTGGATGGAACCATCACCAACCCTTTCATAGGTAAGAATTGCTATTTCTCGGTTTCTGGGGCAAATCTCTCATCAGGACCAGCTCTTTCAAACATCAATATTCTTTCCTTAATAGATAACTGCTACCCCAGCTAGCCCAACCTAGGGAAGTATCAATCTTTGGCTTCTGACAAGCTAATGTTTCTTCTTCCATGGCTTCCTGTCACTTAATGAAAAATCATGGCCAC
>NW_003852398.1:7857976-7858410 GCF_000181295.1 Otolemur garnettii | reverse complement strand
AGAGCTTACACAGAACTTGGCCCAGACTGGAGAGTCACATGTGTGAACAAAAATTCTTCCATCTGCCCTGGGAGGAGCCAGGAAAAGACAAAAACAAATCTGAGGTGAGATCTCCCCTCTCTGAAAGATTCCTCTTTTCTTTCTTTCCTTTCTGTTTCCTCTGCCGTATCTCCCTCGTAGCCCCCCATTCCATGTTTAATTTGGTTATTGTTGTTCTTCCTTCCTACTTCCCCCTCTTCCTTGCTCCAAGTTTTCTCCTCTTCCTTCCATCCTATCACCCCCACCCCAATCATTTAATGAATATACCCTCACTGATAAGACACCTCCTCTCTTCCACACGACAGAATTAAGGATGGTGATGGGGTCAGGTAGTTCCTAACGGCAGCATCTCTTATTAACATGTGAGTAATAAGAGTCTCAAGAGCCTACAATGC
>NW_003852398.1:7845464-7857564 GCF_000181295.1 Otolemur garnettii | reverse complement strand
TTTTTTTTTTGTAGTCTTCACTGAGCTGAGGCGTCCAATAGCTAGACAATCCTTTTCAATGCCCATTAGAAGTCAAAAATCAATGAGGCCTGGAGATGAAGCCAACACAGCTTATCTTTTCATTTCATTGTATCACAGGATATTATTCCCAGATCTTTGAAATAAGCATCAAAAACAACATTCCCCTCCCCAGCTCTCAGTCTCACTGGCTTACATCTGCTCCAGGATGATTCTAGCATGAGCTGTTTCTCTCTCTTTGGTGAAAGATCCACTGTTGGAATACGAAATCCTGCCCACCATGCTACTTTTAACCTCATTCTTGTGTGTGCTTGTGTGAGTAGGCATGTGTGTATGTGTACACACACATGAATGCACATGTGCACACACGCTGTTAACCAGTCATTTGGGGCTTTTGCAAGACACAGAGAGTGTTCTGCTTTGAAACAGAAGGTGCCTTTGACCACACAGTGAGAGAAAAGCAAAGTTTTTAGAGATCAAGCTCCTCCTGCCATTTGCTCATTTCTAAAGTACGTATCTAGTGTACAACCTGTGGTAGCCACAGTGGTTAGTGATTTATTATAGAGTTAACAAAACCAACAAAATCCCTGTTCTCAAGAATCTTACATTCTATTGAGGGATGGGGAAGCAAAAATCAAACAATAAACAAATGAGCAGGAGAATTTCAGGTAGTGGTAAGTGCAATCAAGAAAATAAAGCAAGGTCATTTCACCACAAAGTGACCAATAAGGAAGGGGACCCCAACTGTAGATAGGGTGGTCAGGAAAAGGGCTCTCTGAGAAAGTCATGGAGATAGGACTGATCCAAGAGAACTTGGTCATGCTGATATCAGGGGTCAGCATGTTCTAGCCAGAAGGAACAGCAAAGCCAAGAAGCAGCAGGAGTTGCTGGAGCAACAGGAAGATGGCCCACGCCATTGCAGTGTGATGGATGTGGGACACTGGCCTGGGATGGCATCAGGAGAAGCGCTGGGGGCCAGATTATGTAACATAGGAGCTTGGGGTTTCTTCTCAGGCTGATGTAAAGTCACTGGAAGGTTGAATTGAGGGGAATGAGAGATCCGATTTGTCCTAAACATGCAGCAATTAGCTAGAAAATGGATGACGGAACAGGGAGAGAAGGAGGAAGATTAGTGAGGAGGTCCTCGCAATTTTCCGGTCAATAAAGAAGGATGGCAGGTCCAAGGGTGACAGAGGGGAGGAGGTGGACAAATTGCTAGCGCACAGTGAAGGCAAAGATGATGAGTTCTACCCAATCTCTGCACCACTCATGTCAACAACCATCTATGCAGAAAGAAACTGGAGAGTAGATTATTCCCTGGGCAACTCTCCCTTTCTCTGCTGCTGTTTTATCCGGCTTCTTTAAAACTAATGACCTCCCATCCTTTGCTCTCATCTAAATCAAGGAAATGCCACACACAAGGGAAGAGGATCTGCAGAGAACACCATTAGCCACGGAAGCCATAACAATTATTTCCTTGGATAATTTTGTTCAATGGCTGAGCCCTTGGGAACCGGTGGTTGACAATGCTCTTCTGAGTTTTACAATGAAATGAAAGTCCCCAAACATCTCGGGTAGAAGCCTGACCCATGCACATCTCTTCCAGGGAAAAGAGAAGCTCTCTCTAGAGCCTAGAAAACATTTACAGTAATCATTTACTGTCCCTGACACAGATCTTCCACTACCTTCACTATGCACCAAAAACACCAATTATGAGCCCAGGAGACAAAGAGCTTCCCACCACCACTGCTGCTGCCTTCCTAACCCTTGATATCTCTTCACAGCACTGCCCAATAATTTGAGTTAATTTAGCAGTCAGTTATCTTACACTAAAGTAAAATTATATCTGTGCTTTGATTCTGCAACTTGGAAAGGATCTATCTTCATTTATTTGCCTGGGATTCTCGTATAGAGAAAATGTTTTAATTGTATGTATGTGGTAAGATGTACGTGTGTGTATCTGTATGCATGCTCACATGTTTGCGTTTGAAAAAAGGAATAGGCTTGGCACCCGTAGCATAGAGGTTACGGCACCAGCCACATACACCAAGGGTGGCAGGTTCAAAACTGGCCTGGGACAGCTAAACAATAGCTAAACAACTGTAAATAGGTGGGTGCTGTGGCAGGCACCTGTAGTCTCAGCTACTTGGGAGGCTGAGGCAAGAGAATCTATTAAACCCAAGAGTTGGAGGTTGCTGTGAGCTGTGATGTTACAGCACTCTACCAAGGGCAACATACCAAAGCACTGTCTCAAAAAAAAAAAAAAAAAGAAAGAAAGAAAAGAAAAGAAAAAAGGAATAAAGAGTAGGAGACAGAGAGATAAAGGAAGGAGATGATTAGGGTAATGATATCAATACAATTGATGATCCTGCATTTCTTTCCCTATTGCTACTGCCGGATTTCATCTTTAAAAAATTATTGAAGTTAGGTTTCTCAGAGCATCCTGATCCACAGCAGAGAGTTTCACAAATGCCAAATATAATGAGATGGAGATAGAAGGGCTCAGTTCAATGGCACCCTTTCACCCTCCTGGAAATCTAGTTTTCTTCTTTCGACAGATCATTTTGACCTCCAAAAAGTCAAGATGCTCCCTTTGCTTGGAGAAATGTTGGCATGATTCAATATAGACTTCAATCAAAAACTGACTCATTGACTAAACATTTTTAAGTCCAGAGCCCTAGACCTGCCAGTGAGAAGCCAAACCATCAGGATATCCCACTCGGCCAACCATGGGGAGAGTTTTTGGCCATGCAACAGGCAATGCTGATCAAGTGGAGACCATACTTCCAAGCAGACTTCATCACCACAAGTAGGGTGAGGAATATTAGAAAAGGAACGATGAGGAAGAAAGAAACATCATGAATAAAACATTCAAAAATTATTCTAAACCATCAATCAAAAACTCAGATCCAGCACACCCAATTCAGGCAAAGAGCGTGAAATTGACTCACACTTCTCCATTTCTATTTGGTTTGGACACCGCTGTGTTATCATACCTTTGCTGTTGCTAATTTTGTGTCAACACTGTCTTTACAGGCCCTGACCTCCAGGACTTTGCAAACAAACTACAAACCTTACAAATGGAAGTGAATGTTCAAATCCAGGCTACTGAGCCCATAGGAAAGCCAGAAGAAAGTTTACAGATGTTTTTCTGATTTGAAACTATGCTAGAATTGGGGGCATCAAATTAAAATTCTATCTATCCCCTGGAGAGATTCCCAAATGTTGGTTGAAAATGAGAGATGATTAGGCTCTTTAGAAATGTTTCTGTTGATGCTGAGTGTGGCTCAAGAAGAAATATTTCAAGATTATTAGATGTGGGTATATTTGCATCATTCAGATAACTGAAGAATGTGTGTTTGAGGTCTGCCCACCTCAAAAGACTGATATTTTCTTTGTATGCAATGGATTTCCTGGATGTTTAACTCCAAATTCTAACTCCAGATAAGAAGAATGAAGAACCCCTAGTGTGGGTGAAGGCTGGGTTCTGGTTCTCGTTCTTAACAAAGAGCACACTCTTCATTTGAGCACCGTTGGTGATGGCCACAAAACCCTGCCTGGGTTGGCCGACCCCCACCACATGCCACAGGCTGCTGAGAGCAGTGCTGGTATTGTGCAAAAAGGGCTCGGCTGTCAAAGTTCCAAGTCCACAGGTGGGTCCCAGCCAAGGAAGTCTGAGAAAGAGCCAGGTGGCAAGCAGCCCATACTCACACCCTCTGGACTCAGATGAGACATTTCTGGGTTTTATACTCAGCATCCCAACAACCAGCACACTGGAGTAGCACACATAATGGGTATTTAACAACGCTTCAGGTGTCCCTGCTCACGCAGTTCTCTTCCTAGGGCTTGGGCAGAAATGTTCCAGGCATTGGGTGTGTGTTTTGTTTTTCCATTTTCCTACATATTTTCATATACAGCAAAGAGAATGCACCAATGTACAAGGCTTTCATTCGTATGTATGTGGAGGTGAGCTTGTCTTGTTATCAGCTATTCAATGCATCACTGGTGATAAGGTTCGGGTGGTTTTCTGAAACCCTTACACATACATGTAACTCTTTCTTCATATGTGTGTGTGTGTGTGTGTGTGTGTATGTGTAAGTTTATTTTATTTTTTTGGCAATGATTCAGTTGGTCTCTGGGTTTTGCCATTATCACCACTAGTCCGGTATTGTTTATCAAAGGTGGGTGTCATTCCTTGGAGCATTGCTCTTTTCACTCTGGTCCATGGCATGACTCTAAAATGATGCAAATGTCTTCAGAAAACCATCTTAGAAGCCACACCAAGTAAACCAGCAAAAACCCTTACCTTCAAACCAAAGAAAATACTAAATCCATGAAATCACTTAAGCCACCCCTCCAAAGAGAAGGAGACTCCAAATGTTTTATGCAGCAACCTATAAGAAACTCATTTTGTGGGATGTTTCACATTCCAACCCATGGTTTATTCCCCCATATATCCCTGCCAGTAATATCAACCAGATGTGGCAAAGAAAGTCTGTGCAGAATTGTAAAAATTACAAGCATATTCTGTAATTCCAAAGCATTGTAAAGTCACAGCTTGGTTTTCTTTCCTTCTTAAAAAATTAAAAAAAAAAAAAAAAAAACAATTTCCAAGCTGGCAGAATGTTCTCAGTATTGCCTGGTCATTTTAGAAAACTCTTCTGCTGGCCTAAAAGGCTAAAGAGATTAAAAATATAAAAGGCAAGTCTACTTGTGATAAATTGTAGGAAATTTAGAAAGGTCCACTTGCTAACATGTATTTAAGTCTATAAATTTTTCTCTTTTAATGTTTCAAGTCTTAATATCCTAGATCTCAGATAGGAGCATGTGCTCATATATGTTCATATGAGAACATAAGTTTAAAATACTGAACCATGAAAGATTCATAAATCTGCTTATGACTGGTTTTGTCTCTCTTAAGGTATGTTTTGGAATAGGAAATATATGATAAGGTAAGGAAAAAAACTCAGAGAATTGGGGGTCATAAAGACCTGGGTTTATTCCTGCTGAGTTAAACTCCTCAAGCCTTAGTTTGATTATCTGTTTAGTGGGCACAATAACACCTTCCTTGCAGGATTCCTGGGAGAATCAAAGGACATAGTACATAGTAGGATCTCAAGAGATGTTTGACTCCTTCCAAACTTACAAATCTGTAAGATACCAGGGGATATACCATCAGTGTTTCTTAAAGTATGCCCCACTGGTGACATACACCAAAATCATTTAGGGTGGCCTATTTACAAAGTCAAATCCCCTGGTCTCTTCCACATCTAATGAACCAGACTTTTATGGCATATGGACCGGGAAACAGCATTTTAACCATCATCTCAAGTGCTATGCTACAGTTAAGAACCAAATTAACCAACGGTAACTTAGATCCTTGCTCTGCAAAGTGTGGTCCTAGGCCAGGAGCATCCCTTGGGAATTTGTTAGAAACCCAAATTCTTGGGTACCATTCTAGACCTATGGAATCAGAATCCACATTTTAGTAAGATCCCCAGGTACTCAAACACACAGTGACATTTGAGAAGTGCTGGCCTAGATAACTTTTATTCCTAGCTCAAAAATTCAATTCAAAACACTAGTCTTGTACTCAACTCTACAGACAGCCCACAGGCTTCTGTGCTTAGCTGGACATATTCACTGAGGATATGTGTGACTGAACAGAGAAGATTCATTCCAGGCCTTTTCTCCTGGCTCTGGCTTGAGGGCCTACACAGAGAATACAAGCAACACTTAAGAAAACAAGAGAAAATAAGAAGCCAAGAGTGACATGGCACCCTCCCCTCTGTTATCTGTCCACACTCAGATTAAAGCAAAATAGGTCTTCAAACACGTGATGAACCTTGGAGCTGATGAAGACTGACCTCACTGCAGTACCCAGAGCTTGGGGAAAGGGGGAAAGAGGAAATGGGTGACTTGGTTTGCAGGGATATTCTCCATGAGCTTTGGAGGGCTGCATTCCTAACAAAGTGACTGTGACTGTGAGGTTGGTCTCATTGTGCCCCAGCCTCTGAGAGTTAGGCCAGCGTGGAAGAGGACCAGGTCTCTGGGACCCAGCCCCAGGCAGGCGGGCAGCCTCTGAAGCCTCCAGCTTCCTGATGGGTTGTTTTTCCCGTTGTGCTATTATCATTTCACCACATCAGATAACAGCTCCACTGGAAAATTGGGTAGTATGGTTTTTGTTTTCTCCACTGGTTTTTCACTTTTATAGCACTGTTTCACATCAATGCTGAGTTTTATAGAGACACATATTGCATGTAGTTATGCTTTAAAGTTTAGTGCAGAATTGGAAGTCCAAGGTGGCTGCTAAGGGATCTGTGTGCAGCAGACAGCACTACCTAGAGAGACAGGGCTGTAGTCACTCAACAAGCCTGGGCTCATTCACAGCAGCAAAGAGATAAGGAAGCTAGCTCTAAGAGCCTACTGGGCACCTGGTACTTTAACTAGGTATTAACTACTCATACCTACATAGAAATCAGGATTATAACAAAGGCTCTGGAGTTAGGCCAGAGCCTCCACACTTAGGATTTGGCAATCACCGGCTCTGTGACTTTGGCCAAGCTGTCTAAATCTCTAGACCTCTGCTTTTTCTTTTTATTTCTAAAATGGGAATAATTCCATATCTAGTTCCTAAGTCTGAGATCAAGTGAGAAAATATGTGAAGGACGTTGCAGAGCACCTGGCCCATGTAATATGCAACACATACTTGTGAACCGACGGGGCTGTGTTGTGTCCCCCTCCTAGTTGGAAGCCCCAAGTCCAGTTGGCTCGGCATGTAACTATATATGGACACAGGGCTTTCAAAAGCTGATTAAGTCAAAATGAGACCATTAGGGTGGGGCTCTAATCCGATATGACTGGTGTCCTCATAAGATAAGGAGACACCAGGGGCACTGTGCAGAGAGACGACCATGTGAGGAGACATCCAGGGAGGCAGCCACTGGCAGGAGAAGGAGAGAGGGCTCAGTGGAAACCAGTCAAAGGGGCTTCCCACTTGGGTTCCCCTGTATCCACTGCTAGAGGTTCTGTTTCCCCTCTTTTGATTATCAATCTTTCTATCAATCTTTCCATCAGTAAAGTCTGTCCCGTTGCTTAAAAAAAAAAGAAAGAAAAAGAAAAAAAGAAACCAATTGGGCCATCACCTTGCCTCCAGAATGGTCAGAAAATAAGTATCTTTCATTACTTTTATTTATAAATATTAGTTGTCTGTTTTTTAAGACTTTGGAAAAAAATTAAGAAGTTAACTGATGACTCCATACTGAACCTCAGAGTCAAAGCATTCTATAATAGACATACTCTTATTTGACAATGTGAATGTTACTTTCTTTGCATTATTGTTATTGCTTAATATTTTGATGCAGCAATCATCTTATTTCTTTTCTGAATGTGTTTGTCGTCGTTCGTTCTTTACGAGGTTTTTGTTTCTAGTCCTTATCTTAAACATTGTTACTGTTATTAAATTCTAAGCCTTTTGTAATTTTGTAAAGGCAAAAAGTAGAAACCTAATAAACACATGTATATGTAAAATAAAATAAAATTAAAAAAAAATAAGTATCTGCCATTTAAGCCACTTGGTGTATGGCAATTTGTCACAGCAGCCCTCGCAAACTAATACAGAAACTAACCCTATGGTGCAGCTAACCAACGTAGACTGACAAAGTTGTGGTCACTTGTCTAGGGTCACAGGAAAGTGGGATTCAAACCCAGGTCTATACGGCCCCAGCGTTCCTGAACTCTGCTCTAATAGTGAGCTGCCTCAAAGAGACGCGAGATCACGTTTCTGAATGCGGCTCCCAGGTAGTTGGGCCCGGAGCATGTACACATGACACCTGTGATAACAGGAGAAAATGGTAAATGCGAAGAAGTAGTTCAAACTAGCAGTAATGATCATTCAGAGGATGACTTGTGCATGGGAAGCAAGTTCCCTGGATGCTGAGTCTGACAGTCTTTAACTCATTGGAAGGGAAGCTGTTCTACCATGATAACAGCCCCAGTGACTTGGGGCTAAGCTGGTTGGCCACATTTCATATTGTTTTCAGCTGCCTGGGGATTAATTTTCCAAGTCCCTTGCAACTCCAACTGCCCCAACTGAGCAACAATAGGTTTACCGGGGTGGCGTTTTTCTTTTAAAGCTGTCAAATGCCTTGTAGAACTGAAAGGAGAGTAACTGGAGCCCTCTGCCTGGCTGCTGGTATAACTGCTCATGCAGCTGCAGGCCTTCAGCCATTACCAAATACTGAGCAGACTCCTTGGACCTGAATCCAGGGCAGGTGGGCCAAAAGGAGCCCCATGGTCTGCTCATCCTCAGAGGGCTCAGAGTCAGACTCAGAAAAATAGGTGTCAACCATGTGTTCCTCAGCCCCTTCAAAGCTCTCTAATCCAGTCAAATGCAGAGGGTTTTTAATCACTGTTTGCACCTTGCCTTCTGCAGCTTCTAAGGAATTTCTGGCAACATTCACCCCTCAGCCTTTAAATAACCAGAAATCTTTCACTGTCTCTTTCATGGGTAGGTGGAGGAAAGAGCTGGAAGGAGATGCACTGGGAGAAATTGGTAGCTTACAGTCCGTGTAACAGAGCACGCTGGCTCCATCCTGCCCTCTCTAAATGAAGCTCAGGGAGGCCAAGCAGCATGCCTAGGGCCACACATCTTGTGGGTGGCACAGCCAGCATGAGGCCCTAGGTCTTCTAAGTCCAAATGCTCCATAAACCCTCATCTGTTTGGGAGCCTGGGCTCTCCCCTAGGTGCCAAAATGCCTATACTACAGAGCTCAAAGCTCCAGCAAGCACGCCACTCCCCTCAGTTGGCTAGCCAGAGTTAGCCATAGCCATTTTCCACACAGCCCTCACTATGTGCTATACTCAGTACTAATCGTAATTCCTGGATGACTTCCACTTATCCTCCCAGCCATGCCAAGAGGTAAATTTTATTGTTGTCTGGTGAAGTTAAGTAACTCACCCAAGATCTCAGCCACGCAGCTGGTAGTCCCTTAACACTTTCACTTCACTGCCTCCTCCCATCCTCAGCTCTGGCCAAAGGGAGCTTAGAAAGAGCAGGTGCACCATCCCTGCACTTGCCAACGTTAGGATCTACATCAGGATGATAGGGTGCTAATATTTATTGAGTGCCCAAGGCATGGAAGTGACCTTGCTGGGTGTTCTGTACACCACTGTGATATTACCTAAAGCTTGGGTCACATCCAAGCTCTAGGACTCTGTGGCACATGCTTCATATGCTTAGAAACAGAGTAAGAGGACAGGACCACCACCAACACCCACGTGGATCAGATGGTGCCAGCTCTGGGGTGGGTGGGTAGGGTAACTAGCAAAGGCCAGACAGAAGCACTGACAGGTCAATTACTTGTCTTTTTTAGCACAACTTCAGCTCTCTGCAGTAGTTAGCATGACACTGTGAGACTTTGCAGAGACACAGGCAAGCACCGAGACCCACTTCCACTGCATCCTGGTTATACAACTAGGGGTGAGTTAGAGAACCTTCTAGGCTTTAGAATGATGCTCTTTGCAGGGCTGGTATGAAAGTTGAATCTGGGTGTGAGGCAGTGTCCCGTGCTGCTTCTTAGCTATATGGGATATACGGGCAGGTAATCCAAACTCTCTGAGTTTTAGTTTCCTCATCCATAAAACAGGGGCACTGACTAGGTAGAGAATCGTTATAGCTCAGACTCTGGAGTCAGGTTACCTAAACTTGGGTCTCAGCTATGTCTCTAAGTAGTTGTATGACATTGATCCAGTTCCTTAACCCTCTTGTGCCTCAGTTTCACACCTACAGAATAGTACTAATCACAGTACCTATCCCAGGGGGTGCAAGGAGAATCAAGTGGGCTAACGGACGTCAAGTGCTCAGAGCAGCACGTGCCCCTCAGTGTGTCTGTGAATGCCATTATCTTCAGGGGTTACTGTGAGAACCCCAAGGTCTCCACGAAAACACAGAAAACGCGTAGGGTCGATGCTCAACAAACTTGCAGCTATGTGCTATGTTGACATTTTGCATCCCTTCTCCTACTTTTAATAACAGAATTAACCTTTCCTGGGAGGAACCCCTTCCCCATGCAAGTGGGATGGACACGTACCCTGCACGCCCTCGTCTCCAAACAAGTGGGATGAATGCATGACCCAAACCTGAAGGACCAGAGGACGCCATCTGATTTGCAAGGGGGATTCGCTGGGACATGGGCACGAGACCAAGCCAAGTAATTAGGGCGAACCTTCGGTTCTTTTCTCCAGGACTAGCGACGGAGTCACTCTTCACTGGAATTGCTGAGTTAGCATGGCGTAAGTCTTCTGTTTTTCTGCTTTAACTTGACAACATACCCACTGTTCTGAGGAATGGGGGAATGAGGTGAAGTCCAAATGACATCTGCAAGCCCTTGGATCCAGCTGGACTTCAGTTACACAAACCGATATGCTTCCTCTTTCCTCTAGTGGCACATCTGGGGCTTGCTAGTGAGTAGTGTCACCATCATAGCAAACGCTCTCCATACATACTATTTCCCTTTCTAGCACTTATCAAAACCCATTTATGACATGAACATAGACTTTCCAAAAGCTACAAAAGGTATTCTTTAGATAAACACTACTAACCAGCTTTTCCTATAGGACTAATAATAAAGAGAAAAGCTGTGTCCAGAGTTGCTGTTTATTCCACACGGCACACTATGGAGTCGTCAGCCATGCAGAGTCCACAGTTTGCATGAGCAGACTCATTGCGTCTATTGAGATGCAATGCTCTCTTAAAACGTAGCCAGTGGCATATGTACACACACTCATGACTGCACATTTATTGATTTCTAATTTGTACCCTGCTTATTTCCCCAAAAGCTCTGGAGTGGCTGACAAAATAAGACAAAGACACAAGAGGGTCATTAAGGAAAATCAAAGATCGAGCCCAGAGAGGAAAAAGGAATTCCTGATTATAGCCTAAACCTGGGTTAATATAGCTGCTTCAATAAAAATTGTATAGATATATTTAGCTCTCAGCTTTTTGGCAGACATTCTGAATGTGTCATTTCAGGCACACAGAGAACTGGGCATCCTTCATGTCCACAGCTCCACACCTAGCCCTGAGGCTAGGCTGGAACGGGCACCCAGGGAAAAGTCCACTGAATGAGTGAGTGAATGAATGAATGAATGATGGATAAAGGAATCAAAGCTCCCTGACAGCACTGTTCATATCCTCAGGCTCATATCACTCATTTCTTCATCTACCCATTCAGCCATCACTAAGTACCTATGAGTGCTAGACTCTGCCTGGCCAGCAACCCAGGAGGGACAGATACCAAAATGAGTCAGATGTCATTCCTGCCTTCCCAGATATAGCTCTCTGGCTTGAAGCTCAAAGTAATTGATCTCAGTGCTCATTGCAACTCCTAGTCTCTTCATGCCTGCTAGAGAAAGATCAGAAACTCGGGCTGTAAAAAAAGAAGGTGTAAAAGTAACGATAGTCATGTTGGTGCTTACTGTTACATGGCACTTTACATCCTAAAAAACACACACACCATGACCTCACTGGATACTTACAGCTCCAACGCAAGGGAGACAGAGAGGAGGAGGGGCATCTCCTTTCACTGATGAGGACATTTGGGCAGAGGAGGCAACGTGACTTTCCCAAGCTCTCTCAGTTAGAGAGTGGCAGTTAGGATGTAACTCAGGGGCTTCCCAGGCCTGGCCCCCAGGATCTCAAGGACCTATTATCACCTTCCGAAATTCCTCCCCTACCTGGATCATGACCAGCCCTGCACAAAATGAGCACCACCTGATGGCCATGGGAAGCCTCTCTGAGCAAGAACCAGGCAGCTTGACCCCTGCAGTACACAGACCCCACCCACACAAAGCCATCCAGCAGCCCCATCCTGCAGGCCCCTTCTGTGTGCCCAGAAACTGGTGCTGAGATTCCAGATGAACAGCACCTATCGTGCTGTAGTGCTTAGTTAAGAGAGATTGAAAGGCACAACAAATGCAGTGCTGGGTGGGCAGATGGCTACGAGGTAAACAAGGTGACCCCAAACTATGGCCCGTGGGCCACATGCAGCCTGCCTAGGACATTTATCCGGCCCGCCTGGTG
>NW_003852398.1:7838861-7844463 GCF_000181295.1 Otolemur garnettii | reverse complement strand
AGCATTGTATTCTGAACTCCTGCAGAAGATAAGGCCAGATTCAAGGTATTTCTTGCTTTTCCCATAAAATCATAGATTTCTAGACCCAGGGTTCCTGGATGGGCAGCGGTGGGAAGCAGGAAAAGGGCAGGAGTTGCTCTTGCCACCAAGGTTATGAGGTTGACAACAGTCCAAACCCACACACTCTGAGACCACTGGCAGTCTCTCTCTCTCTCTCTTTTTTTTTTTTTTTAGAGACAAGTCTTACTCTGTCACCCTTGGTAGAGTGCTGTAACGTCACAGCTCACAGCAACCTCTGGCTCTTGGGCTTAGGCGATTCTCCTGCCTCAGCCTCCCAGGTAGCTGGGACTACAGGTGCTCACCACAACACCCAGCTATTTTTTTGTTGCAGTTTGGACGGGGCTGGGTTCAAACCTGCCGCCCTCAGTATATGGGGCCAGCGTCCTACTCACTGAGCCACAGGCGCCACCCTCACTGGCCGTCTCTTGTGAACAAACTCATCTCATGTCCTCCTCAGGGACTTTCCCTGAAGTAAGCTCACAACAGAGTCAAACTGAAGAGCTTCCTCCTGCCTTGCAAGGGAATGATCCACTACCACAAGTTGCTGGTTCTTGCTGTCCACTTACACCCTGATCTCAGAGAGGGAGCCAGACATCAGGGCAGGAGGTTTGTGTGTGTGCAGAGGGAGGGACACCACGTCAAACCCCTGCTCCATGAGAGGGCCTGACTACCAAGCTCCACACGGCACAGGGCTGCACACACTGAGGCAACCACGTTCTCCACATCACCAACGGGAGGCAAGATACAAGGTACAGAATGGAAGCCAACTCTACTCACAGTCTGGTGAGCTTCGGATTGCTCTGGAAAAGCATTTCTGGAAGGACTTGGAGCTTATTCTTGTTCAGGCGCCTAAAGAGGGGGAAAGAAGGAAAGGAGGTCAAGAGGACATTAAATCAAATCAAATGTATTCAGATGCCCCTTAATCAATCATCAATCAATCAGTGGGTATGAGGACACTCGCTAGATCACACAGCATGGATGCTCAACACGTGTGAGGCATTTTCCATCTTGGTGGAATGAAAGACAAAGGTCAGTCACAAGCAAAATACACTTGTGCACGGCACTGCCATTCCTCGGCATGAGCCTTAAACGAAGACCACTAATTAATGACCACACGCTTTCCTGCACACCCCAGACAAGACTCTGGAACTTTTCTTGCCATGAGCTCCAGGTAGCTCTTACCAAGTGATGGAAGTTGGCATAAAAAATAGGCTCCTAAAATATAAATAAAATTTGGAGAAGGTATTTCAGATCTCAAATTGGTGGTGGTAGGTAGCAGCAAATAGGAATTGCTATAGGAATGGAGAGAAGGGCACAGCAGGTTACCATGGGTTAAGGGACCAAATGGAACCCCAGACATCCCAGCTCTTTGGACCAAAGCAGGGCTTCTCTGTGACTTTCATGGGTCTTTGACATTTTTACCTTTGTGGCCTGTTTTCTCCATAAAAAAAATTTTAAGTATCATATTTTACAACAGTGTTGGTATAAAAACAAATATATTAAAGTTATATAACGTTTCCACCTAAATGTTCATTTTGTCTTTAATTTTAAGCTAGTACATCCTGTTTGGAAAGAAGTTTGGAGAACACTCAGGGATCTAAAAATTGACCTGCCGTTGGATCCTGCAATTCTCTACTGGCAGTATATCGAAAAGACCAAGAATCACTTTGCAAAAAAGATATTTGCACCAGATTATTCATCGCAGCTCAATCAGTAATAGCCAAGTCACGGAAGAAGCCCAAGTGCCCATTGACCCATGAATGGATTAATAAATTGTGGTATATATATACCATGGAATACTATGCAGCCTTAAAAAAGATGAAGCCTTTACCTCTTTTACGTTTACATGGAGGGATCTCAAATATATTCTCCTGAGTAAAATGTCTCAAGAGTGGAGGAAGAAGTATCCAATGTACTCTGTACTTCTATGAAACCTACTTATATTTACTCACACTTTCTTATGAAAGATAGAACACAACTATAACCCAGGATGAAGGAGGGAAATGGAGTGGGAAGGGAGGGGAGGGAGGAGGTTTGGCAGAGGGAGGGTAAAGGGCGGGACCACACCTGTGGAGCATATGACAAGGGTACGGGTTGAATCTGTGAAATGTAGAGCATAGATGTTTTGGCACAGAGATCAAGTACATGAGGTGAAAGCTATGTTGATTAGTTTAATGTAACCATGTCGGATCGTATAAAAAAAAATCAAAATCAGCACACTGTACCCCACATATGCATAAATGTATTCATGATCTATGTGTATTTGACTTAATAAGAAAAAAAGGAATTAAAATATTTTCCTAGGCTCCTAACAGTATCAGGGGTCCTCAGCACTGTCTCCACTGGGCCTGGTAGAGAAATCAGCCCTGGGTCAGGGACCAGGGTCTGGGCATGAGGTATGACTTAAGGCAGAGAGCTTGGCCTAGTAGAGATGGGGTATGTCAGAGGGTGGCAACAGAGCCAATCAGAATCTCTCCTAAATGCCTGCGGAAAAGGCCATCAGAGGTTTCAAGGGCCACTGAGCCATTCTCATGGTCTTCACAAAGGCTACTTTCTTGGGAGTATTAGGCCAAGAGGGGCCCCTGAACATGCCAGCCCGGTGGCCTCTGTCCTTGCAACTTGACACAGCCTCACATGGGTCGAGGGAAACTACCCAAGCCACTGTTAAAGCAGATACCTCACAGTGCCCAGGATCTTTGAGAGTCAGGGTAGTTCATAGCCCTGATGAATTTTTCTACCTAGAATGAATCTTATCCACGTTTGTCCCTTTACATGAGGTAACTATAGAATCCCCATATGAAATATAAGAAAGCTAAGGGGAAAAGATGTGAGGTTCTCTCCAGCTTCTGGCCCCGAAGCACAATCCTTCACACACCCCCCACCACCAAGCAAACATGGTTCCCTATTTGGGATTTCATTTCATCTAAGTATATGGACAAAAACTTGAGAGAAACAGGGGATTAGAGGGAGAGCAGATGAGATGGAGCATGTAAAAAAGGAGCACTGTAGGACATCAGAAAGTGGGGCACTCGGCCCCAGCGGGCCAAGCCGTGGGTGGGCAGGTGTGGGTCAGAACAGCGCCTGTGAAAATTCAAGATTAGAAAGAGACAAGAAGGCTGGAAGCTGGGTGAGACAAACTCCTCTGTGGTGGCCTTCTGCCTATATCAGTGTTCGTTTTTGTCTTTTTTTAAATGTTTTACAATTGAGGTAAAACCACATAAAATTTACTATCTTAACAATTCGTAACTTAGTTCAGTAGTGCTGAGTCTATTCACATTCCTGAGCAACTCATCTCCAGACTTTCTAAATCTGCAAAACTGGAACTCCATACCCCTTAAAGAACAGTTCCCCATTTCCCTTCTCCCTGCCCCCAGCAGCCACTGTCCTACTTTCTGTCTCTGTATATTTGACTAGCATTCTTTTGGCACTGCTGGTGTCCACTGTGTGTGTGTGTGCGCATACCTGTCACCAAAGTGGAAAAAAACGGGCTCAGTGAAGAGGAAGATGAGGCAGAATCTGCTCACTGTTTCAAGCAGTTGCCATGTAGTCAGTGGTAGCCCGGCCTGGAGAAGGTGTGGTGTTGTGACTTTGGGGTCAGGTGAGGCAGGGCTCAGTCACTCTTTCACTGGCTCTGTCACTCTTTCACTGCAGGATCTCCAGCAAATTACTATCCCTCTGAGCCTCAGTTTTCCATGTGCAAAATAACCTTACTTCTTTGGGTTACAATGAGTCCTGAAGAACATAGTGTATATGTAAGTGTATTGATATACAAGGTAGACAGCCTGATCTCTCTGCACACCCTCCTATTCAGGTTAAAGCACAAAGGTGGGCTATTCCTCTGGCTCTTTATCCAGACGACTGAAGATGAAAGGATCCCAGAGGCAGCCCAGACAGGATAATGGCACCAAGCCCATCTCTGCATGGAGAATCAGCAGATAGGCAGGCTGAGACCTTTGGACTCCTGATTGGCAGTTAGATTAGGGAAGCTGGGTTGTTTGCCCTGTGGAGATGAAACTTACTCTCCTCCCCCTTTCTAAATGCATTATTAGCCATTGTTGACAATGTATTACCCTCTGTTCCCGATTAGCCAGCCATTACTGTTTTACACAGCCTTCTGTGGGGCTTGGGATTCTTTTTAAATGCTACTTTTGAGTTTTGACACCTTTGCATTTTTTCACAAATGCTTTGTTTTAGAGATCAATAAAAGGTTTCTGAGGAGTTGGGATAATGATGCACTGCCTCAAGCGGCCACCAGGCACGTGAGACAGTGTATGCCTCTCCAGGCTACCCAGACTTCATACATTAACTTGATGTGAAGTCTCCTCCTTCCTTCAGTGCCATCTCCCTTGTTGTCCCCCAGCCTGAGTCAGGGTCCCCCCCCAGAACCCTGAGACATTGAGAGCAGAGTAATGGTAATAAAATGGCACCCTTGGAGTCCTGCTTGCATGTACAAAAGTGAGCTCCATGTGGTGCTCAAGGCAGGAGTCATTATTAACCCTGTCTTACAGATCAGGCATCTAAAGCCTGCGAAGGTCAAGGACATCCCCAAGGCCACAGCATTAGGAAGTAGTAATGGCAGGATTAGAACCCAGTCTGATTCCAGACATCTGGGTTCTAAACTACTGTGTTATTTGGGAAGCCATTCAATAAATGATAGCTCCTTCCCTTTTCCCTACTTCTTTTCATCCAGGATCGCCTCCTCCACCCCAATCCAGACAATGATCCATGCAGGGTACACTGCCCTCCCTGAAAAGCTCTCTAAGAGGCCCCCAAGGCAAGACCCTGGTCTCTATGTGAGTCTTTCTGGAACCACCCCGTACTGTCACAGCTGTGCAAAGCCTTGTAAGAGTTATAGCCAAACAACGGAGTCTCCAGTTTTGGCAAAATCCTAAAATCTGACCCGCTACTGCCTGCAGTGAGTAAGGCATTTAGTCTGCTAAAAGCCCAAAGCCAGCACTCAAGCTAAAATTAAATCCAGCCTGGCTCTGAGGGAAGGGAAAGGAAGGAATCATTTTCAGTTCTTTGCCGGTGTTTGTGGCTGGACAAAAATAAAAATGCAACCAAATTTAGCCAATTGTGCTCTGCCCACTGCTTCATAAACTCTGAGTGAGGATCCTGGAGCTGCTGGGTTGGGCTCTGCTCCCCAAAGCTTCAGGGCCTTTCCAATTCAGCTTCAGTGGGTAGCCTGCTGGTTCTTTATATTAGAAGGAGCTAGATATTAATACTATATTTTCAGGTCATTCCATTTATTCATGCCTGTGTAGTGAGCAGCTGGCCTGAAAGGTCTTCCTCAAAAAACTGATGAAGGCTCCAAGCTGCATGAGGTGCCCTTCCCATGGGGCTGAGACAGAAGCAGCCCCAGAACAGAAAATAAGTAGAGAGGTGCTGTTCTGCTGATGCAGGAACAGGTAAGTGCCGGGTTGCAGACAGTGGCCGTCGGCTATGCCATCTGCTGCTTCATTCTGGTCCCAGAGGTGGAAACCTCCTGCTATAGTTCAAGTTGGAAGTAAAACCACGATTCCTTTTTTTTTTGAGACAGAGC
>NW_003852398.1:7785470-7838784 GCF_000181295.1 Otolemur garnettii | reverse complement strand
CCTCAGCCTCCCAAGTAGCTGGGACCACAGGCGCCAGCCACAACGCCCGGCTATTTTTTGGTTGCAGCCATCATTGTTGTTTTGGTGGGCCTGGGCTGGATTCAAACCCCCCACCTTGGGTGTATGTGGCTGGAGCCTTAGCCACTTGAGCCACAGGCGGCAAGCCAAACCCATGATTCCTGAATAGAGAACAGGACTGAATGAGACTCATATGAGGACAGAACTGAGGAAGTCAGCAAATGGGGCATGAACCAGGTCAATGATGGCATACAACCCACCCAGGTATCTCCTTTAAAATCAAAACTCCTTAGCTTTCCTGCTGAGCTGCAAGGTCAGATTGCTTTTCAGACTGAACTATGAAGCTCCAAGAAACAGACTCTGGTCTTCATGGAACTACTAAAGGCCATCCTGGATGTATCTGGGCATGAGATATAATTAGAAGTTTTTGCCACTTTGTTGAATTCATCCATTTATCCTCCACCCATCCATCTATCCAACCATCATGTATCCATCCATCTGACCACCACTGATCCATCCATCCAGAATGTCAGGCATCTAACCCTGTCCTGGTTAAAATAAGGCTTCCCAAGGAAAGTGGTTTTGAATTCAGTCCTGAAAGATGAGTGTGACTCCTCAGAAGGCAGAGACAGAGAGTTCTAGACAAAGAGCAGTATGTGCATGCCCGTGAAGGGCCAGGAGACCGAGGGGCGCTTGGGAGGCAGGCTAGCAATGCTGGAACATGGAGGCGACTTGGAAACACAGCAGTGAAACTAGGCAGAGGCTGCATAAAGGGGAGCCTTGTGGTAACAATACAGGATTTGGGCTTGGCTTTTTTCATAAAGTCTGAGAGAGCCACAGAAAGCATTTGAGCAAGGGAGTGATAATCTAGTTCAGATTTTAGAAAGTTCTGTCAAGCTGCAGTAAACCTGGTTAGAAAGAGGGTAGAACTGGACACAAGGAGGCCAGGTAAGAGAGCTGGGAGTGGTCCACATGGCTGTGTGGAGACCTGAATAAAGATGAGAGTGGTACGGAGCATGGATGATAGAAGTGTATCAGCTGCGCCTGATGACTGAATGGATACGTGTGAACACTGAGGGGGTTACAGGAGTCGAGGTATAAGAAGTGGCCCCCTGAGCTCCAGCTTGGGTAACTTCAGGAAAAATTACCAACCACCAAGGCAACTAACAGAGAAGGAAGGAACACCATGCAGGTGGCAGTGTGTTTAGAGTCAGGATTTCTGTAACGCTGACATCTCTCAAGGTTGTATTTACAAACTTACAGTAGTAGGTAGTAAAATTACTAAAGCCATGAGCCAGACCTTGTACTAAGCACTTTACATGTAATATCTCATTTAATCCCCCGAGAAGCATGGGAGATGGGCAGTACTCTTAGTATCCCTATAATAAGGAAACAGAAGCCTAAGAAGATTAATAAACTTGCTCAAAGTCAAAGTAGACCAGCATGATAGTGATGGGACTCAAACCCAGAAAGCTGATGCTAAACTTGTGCTCTGAGCCACAATGTACAATATATATATAAGGATCACATTTAATTTCTCCCTTTGCTAGAAACCATCCTATCACCTAACGTGTGGGTCTCGTTTTCCCATTAAGTTTTGACAATCCTTAAGAGTGAGAAATAACATCTAAGATGGCCTTTGTGTCCCAACAGCAGCCGACACAGCACTGAGCACCCAAGAAACCTTCCAGAGGGCCTGTTGAATTTCATGAATAAATCAAAAGGTAGGATGGTGAACAAGAGAAGCCTGATGAATCAACAGCCTTCCTGGGCTAGGAAGCCATCCTGTTTAGGGTGGAACAAGACTCCTAGAGGGCCTGCCTGAGTCTGCCCTCATCCTCTAGAAACATCTTAAAGACTCAGCTTCCAGCCTTATCTGCCTTGCCACAAGCAAGGCAAGAGGGGGGTTGGACTCCCTGCTTCCCCATCACCAGGAAAGGACTAGGGGGTGATGGGCCTCCCGGGCCTGGGCATGGCCACAGCACTACAGTCCCTTCCTTTCCCCAAGGAGGTGTGGAATGTCCAGCAGCCTGCTAAGGCCTGAGTGAGTTAACCCCTGAAGGGCGCCAGCCCTGCTCCCTTTAGGAATTAGCTCCTGATCCCAAGGTAGTACCTTACACAGGCTGAATTTTCTTTCTTAGTCTCCTCTTACTTTCAGAAACACCTGCACATCTAAGGAACTGGGGCCAAAGTGGCTTTATTACGTAGGATAGATGCTCCATGCCACCCAGGAGAGAGGGAGAGAGAAGCAAGGCTTCCTGTGAGCTACAACTCCAGGCCAGCAAGCCCCAGGGATAGCAGCAGGCTCTGGGGCAAGGGCAGCACCAAACTGCAAAGGCCTCAACCTCAGCTCGGAGATGGCATCATCGCCCATGAGGTCATACAGATGCCGCCCACAATCAGAGGCAAAGCACTTAAACTCTGGAGAGTCAAAAGGGCACAGAACCCTGATTTGGAGCTATTTCCACCAGTTATTAGCTGAAGCCACTGATGGCCTCACGCATGTGTGGTTTCCTTACCTGCCAAACAAAACCAATTCTAGCTTTTTCCTGCCATTTAAATTTTTATAAGGCAGACAGGATGTCACCTGATCAATTCAGTAAGGAGCCCAATTTGGGATGGCTGCTAGTATACACACTGTCATCATCCGGAATGGCACCACATGTGCGGCAAGAAACATCCATGGCCATGTTGAATGACCGCTATTCTTTGCCCTTGAAGCTGTGTGTAGGGGAGGCGATAATCATAGGGTGACCAGACGTCCCGCTTTTAAACAATTTGTCCTGCTTCCTGCGGCGTTTTAAAAAAGTCCCGATTTTGGAAAGAATGCAAAAAATGGGCGAGAAAACAGGAAGGGAATATACAGTTTTCGGCAGCCATGTGGCTATTTCACCAGAATATGAGTTTTATATTATTTTTGTTAATTTTGTAATGTTAAACTGTAATAATAACAAATAATTGTTGAGAAGTGATTATCGAGAACTGCTTATCAAAGTTTGCATTGTTGTCAGGCCCCGCCCTGCCCCGTCCCCTGCCTCGCCCCGCCCCCGCCCCGCCCAGACCCCAGTTCCCAGCCAGGCCATGATGTACCGCTTTACAAATGTTAAAATTTGGTCACCTAGATAAGCACCCTTACTGAGATACAATGGACCTTCCTTATGGATCAACCCAGAATTTATTCCTATAGTTCAGAAGCAAGTTGACCTGAGATTTGTCTTCCTTGGTTTTCAGTATTTGCTCCATGACTTTTAGATTGGCTTATGCCAGGTCTGAAAATCGGTTAATTTATAATTTCCAAAGTCCTGATAGCAATTAAGTCTTTATATTTGACATTTCTGTAGGAGAAATAACTTTGTGGTCTTGCCCCTGAGCAGTCTGTTCCTCAATGAAGTTGTTTACCAGAACCTTTCAAAATATAATGTAACGGTGACTTTAGCAACACAATTGTTATGTAATAGCAAAACATGTACTTCGTGGGATGCCTGAGAAGGCTAAATGGTTTAACATCTGCAAAGGGTTTTGCAGTGTTTCTCAAGGGTTCAGAAAATGGTAGTGGTTGCAGCTACTGTTTTTATCATTATCATCGTCTCTGGATGTCCCAAGAGCACAGATATCCAGAAGATTTATTTCTCCTTTGTTGATAACTGTATGGGTCAGCAAGGCAGTAACAAGTGAACTCCACATCTCACTGGGCTGGCACAATAAACACTCCATACCCACATAAGGGGCTTGTCCCATCATGTATGCCACTGGAGAGGACACACGGCTTCCAAGGCCACTCTGCTAGGGGAAGAGAGGGAGGGAGAGGGTAGACGAGCTCTTAGCTCCCTTCACTCAGCCGTGACTTGTATCCTTCCATTCTCACACTATTGGCCAGGACTAGCCACTGGGCCAAACCTAACTGCATAGGGAGCTGGGAGAACTACAGGGACAGCTGGATGCTGGGTGAGGACTATACTAACACACAACACTCCTTCACCATCAAAGCAGCAATGATTTCTTTGTCTTTTTTGTTCCTTGCTATTGTTAACAGAGGTGTTTTATCTACAGTATCTCACTCTGCCCTCAAAGCCACTTTTTTTTTTTTTTGAGACGGAGTCTCACTTTGTTCACCCCCAGTAGAGTATGTGGCATCATAGCTCACAGCAACCTCAGACTCTCGGGCTCAAGCAATTCTCTTACCTTAGCCTCCCAAGTCACTGAGACTACAGGGACCTGCCATAATGCCTGGCTGTTTTTTAGAGATAGGCTCTAGCTCTAGCTCAGGCTGCTCTCGAATTCATGAACTCAGGTGATCTGCCCACCTTGGCTTCCCAGAGTGCTGGGATCACAGGCGTGAGCCACCATGCCTTCCTCAAAGCGACTCTTGAAAGCAGACATTGCTAAGGTCGTTATTTTAGAAACGGAAACTGGAGCGCAGCAAGGTTATGCTGCTTACTGAAAGTCACACAGCTGATACGGCTTCAACAACAGTCTCTCCGACACCAAAGCCTGTGATGTGCCATTCCGCTCCCTTAACTTTCTGATGCTTGGCTGCCCAGAAGGCTGCCCAATAATCCCAGAAGGGAGGTGAAAACAAGGAATATTTGCCCACTTTATACCTAGAAAAACTGAGTCAAACAGATTGGGAAACGGACCTTGATCCCATTGGCCTTACCGTCCAAGATCTGCCTCTCTAGGATTTCAGATTGAAAAAAATCTCTGAAGGACCCAGGAAATCACTACCCAAATGTGCAGTTCACAAAACGCTGGTGTGCCCAGCTCACTGACTGAGTTCCCGCACAGGACCCCAGCACGAAAACAAAGCAAGCACAAAGCCCTCCAAACAAGCTCTTCCAACCTTTCCCGCACCTCACATTGGACTAATTTTCCCCCAATTACACGGCTGTTAGAGCAAGAGGCAAGGCACATCAATGGCTGGAGCCTGTCCTGCCTCTGACCCACGCCCCAGCTGCTGCCATTTGCCCAAGGACCCGTGCATCCAGAAGACCTTGATTTTAGGAGGAAGGAACCATGGGGGCAGGGAGGATAAGGCTATCCTGTCTATCCAGCTATAGTAGAAAACAACTGGCTCGGCAGGGAACGAGCCCAAAGGCTCTGAGAGTTCCCTGGCTCCAGATGAGCCAATCTACAGGCCTAAGTCATATTTGCCTGAAATGATGCAGGGGAACCCCCGATGCTCTACCCAACAGGCTGCTTGATCCAGGACTAAAGTCACACGGTTGGGTCTCTGAGGCCCAGGAGATGGTACATGGAATTATCTGAGTACACTGAGACCTCAGACTCCAGGAAAACACGTCTAGGGTGGGAGAAAGCACACGTTTATGCACGCATATGAATTGCATAGGCATGCAACAGTCACGGTGCACAGCATCTTAACGGAGTCATTTACAGCTTCAGAGCTGGCCAGATCCATTCCAAACAATCAGACCACTTGGCAACGACCAAAGCTCAGATCCCCATAGTGACCTCTTTCCTCCACAACGCAGTGGAGCCAATAGGTCAGGCAGCATCCCTGATTCAAGAATTATGCTGGGATCCCTTCCGAGGTACTGTCTTGCAGCTTTGCCTGGCTCAGGGGGTTTGCATATGCTGTTCCCCTTCTCTGGGAATGCTCTTTATCCAGTTACAGAGGTGTTAAAAAGAAGTCAAACTCTGGAAATAATTATAAAGTAGAGCAGACAGGATCTGCTGATAGGAGGTGACGTATGAGAGAGGGGAGTCAAGGATAGTGCTAATGGTTTGGGCTATAAGTCTAAAATTCTAGAACCACCGTCATCTGAGATGGGGAAAGACTGGCTACAGCAGGGTTGGTGGAACAGGGAACAGATCTGGATTTGAAAGGCCCCCATATATCCAAGTATAGATGCCCAATAGACAATGAGATATACAAATCTGAGGTTCAGGGATGAGGCCAAGATAGACAGAGGTAGGTGACCTGTAAAGCCATGAACCTGGATGGGGTCACCCTGGGAGAAGACGATAAAAACAACAGGCAGAGCAGGGACTGACTCCTGGGCTGCACCAACCCTCGGAGACCAGAGCAAGAAGGAAACGGCGGCCAGTGTGGTGGGAAGAGAAACAAGGGAGTGGAGATGTGGAAGCCAAGAAAAGAAAAGGTGCAGAGGAGGCAGGGAGGAAGGAACTGGTGTGTCAAGTGCTGCCGAAAAAGGTGAAGCAGAACCCTGGATTCAGCAACGCGGAGCTCACTGATGACCCCAGAAAGAGCCGCCTGGTCTGGAGATGGCACGAACTATTAACTGGAGGGGTTCAAGAAAGAGTAGGAGGAGAAAATCAGGAAAAATAATGATGTTGAGATGTTTTGCAATAAAGGGTTGAGAGGACATGGGGTCAGGGAAGCCTTTATTCTTCTTGTTTTGTTGAGACAAAGGAAACTGTGATACGATTATACACTGATGAGCAGGATCTAGAGGAGAAGGTGAACTGCTGATTCAGGGGCTAGGGGTGGGTAGAGAGGAGGATTTTTAGAGTGAGCCTCCTGAACAGGCAGCAGGGCCAGAGCCAGGTCACCTGTGGCAACCGAGGCCAGGGGTCAGCAGATGGCAGAGGTGCTGGTGGAAGTCTATGGAAGTTCTCTTCCCAGGACTTCTGTTCCCTCAGTGAAAAAGGAAGCCAGATTATCAGCAGAGACCAAAGTAGCGGAGCAGGCGTTTTATGACTGAGAAAAGAAGGTAAGACATCACTGTCTAGGAAAGGCTGGAGCATTGCTGGGGGGAGGCGAGTGGCCACTTGAGATTAGTGAGTACCAAGTGAGATTCGTCCACAGAAGCAGGTGTTGTTCTTCAGCCACATTCAAGTTCCCTGGATGAGAGGATGCACACAACAGAAGGCTGAATTAAGCCAAGGTTAGGGTGTGTCCCAGTCACTGTGACAGAGGAAGGGAGGGGAAGGGGACCCAGAGAATGTGCTGATAGTTATTACAAATACAGCTGTAAAATCCATACTGGGGAAGAGGGAGGTGTCACTAGGCAGGTGAGGGACAGTGACAAGACGGCCTCTGAATTATCAGCCCCCACAGGCGCCAAGAGCTCTTGGACAGGGGAGGGGCCTAGGGATTACAGAGGCTGCGCTATATAATGCTTTCTCTGCCCCAGAGCTGTGTGACTTTCTGTGTACCACTGTACCTCTCGGAGCCTTGGTTTCCTCCAACAACAGAATCAGTGGATTGGATGAGAGAGTTCCTAAGACACTGTTCTACCCTCCTCATTCTGAGAGCTAGACAGGATACTTGGATTCTAAGTCCAGCTCTCAAAAAGCTGCATGGCCTTGGGATTTAACACATCAGCTACTAAGTTGTAACCCATGCAGTTTTGAGCCCAGGACCTCACAAAGCCTATGTAACTCACACATCTCTTTACCCCGGGTACGCTGGGAGCTCTGTGGACCCCAAGGGGGAAAAAAATTGTTTTCGAGTGTAGCAGTCAATATGTTAACCTCCTTATGTCTTGGGTTCTTCCTGTGAAAAACGGGAATAACAGTACCTACTAGAATGTCCATTCAAATGTTCAATGCCGTGAGAAGAGGGAATTGGGTCTTTTTTGCTCACTGCAACTCACAGCCTGGCTACTGGTAGGTGTTCAGTAAACATTTGCTGGTTGGTTGATGGAATGAATGAATGATAGAATAGAGAAACAAATGAAACCACAAGGGTAAACTTTGTAGAAAACCGACAGTACTGTAAGTTGTTGTGCAGTGCTGCCCAAGCACCCCCGTTCCAGCTATCTCACTTCAGCTATCAAAACCAGTGTTCTGTTAGGAACCTTCCAGAGTATTGCAACCAGGTCATGGTCACAGTCACAAGAGCACAAAGCAAACATGTGACACTCACACTGCTTGAAAAGGGGTCTTGAGAGTTTTCAGTATGAAGAAAACTGAAAACAGCTCATCTGTGTAGTGGACTGAGGAGGGAAGCAGGGCAGCTTCAGAACAGAGAGAAGCCAGAGTCAGGGACAGGTTTCTACACCCAGGGGGCTGTCGGTCTGAGGTTTCTGCCTCAGCCAAGTGAGGGCACCAAAAGGAAAAGGCAGAAGGCCCCCCAAAGGCTAACTTCATCTTTTCCTTGCTGCCTGGGAACAACCATGGACAAGCAACATCAGGGGCAGGGAAGCAGGACTGGGAATTCCGCAGAATTTAGCCCTGTTCTGCAAAATCATGCTTTGTCAAGACATGAAGCGTGCATTGGGCAGCATATGGGCTATGGGGAGTTAGTTCTACTCACCACCCCTTTAAAATTCCCAAAACAATGCAGTGAAGCTGCTCCTAGATAGGACAGCATGAGCAGAGCCCACCGCAGACCCTCCACATTTCCTCTGGGTTACTCTAAGGCCTTTATCTGGGTCTCCAATCCCTGTGACCCACAGGTAGGAAACTGACAGATGCAAATTGAAAGAGAAATACTCTAGCTAGTAGGTGTCAGGGAGGGCAGGTGCGACTCAGCACAAATTTTCTAAAAGTGTACTGCTTAGAATGATCCTGCTCAAACCCACTGGCCTTTTCTTTTGTTCTAAGTTCAAAGTGAATGGGGGGGGGGGGAGTCCTGACAGTAAAAGATTCAAACATTCCTAGCTTGTGAATGACTGATGTCTCTTTCATTCTTACACTCACACTCTGCAAGATCTGTTAATGATGGTGTGCTTCTCTGTGTTTATCTAGGCATTTAGATCTTTATTTACATATCTAGCAAGAAAAAGAGGTCTTTTCAGCCTTCTCTTGCCTGAGCCAAAGAATGTAGAGTAATTATCTGTGACCAATTCTCATCTATAACTAATTACAATTTTACTTTCTCATAGCATTTCCTTCCTGATTTAGGTCCAAGTTTGGTTTTTTCCTTATTATTTTTTCCGAGAGAAAAGAAGGTACCTAGCTATTATTAGACCTGTAGAATGGAAAAGAAACAGGATAAAGGGGGAGGGGGAAGGGGCACTCTTCAGATTGCATTATCACTTTTATCTGACTGAATGAATCTTCCTGTGCTCATTCCCTTTTTTTGAATGCTTTTCTACCACGGGAAGGATTTCTCAACCCTCTGGCTGTTGCATTTGAACTGGAATCTGCAGAAATAATTTAAGGGCCCCCCACTCACCTCTCCTACTCCCACCTCAGGCGAGCAGTTCCACATCTCAACCACAGCTTCCCGATCCCATCCAAACTTGTTGGCGTCTCAAACTGAATCCCAGATGTTCACTTAGTGAGAAATAAATGAATGACCCAAGCTGTGGACTGAACCAGTGTTCCTCACAAATAGATTCCAGGTGTGCTGGCCTGGGGACCGCTATCTCTCTCTTTCAGTGTTTTACACACACACACCCCCACCACCAATTCCATCCTGAAAAGAATTCAACACCATCTCCAGAGATAGAGCTAGCACATGTGGGACAGAGCAAGCTACCTAATGCTGAATTACATCTTTTCAATTGTGGATGAAGGCAAGGGGCCCCAAAGGCATACTCCATTTGCCTTCAATGATCAAAATCATGATGCATTTGGTGTTCAAATGTAACTTGGGCCTGAAAGGAGCTTAGAATTGCTAAATTATCTGAACCGTCATCATTTTTCATTATCAACCTTAGCTGCCTCTGGTGTTCCTATGTGCTACGGTCTGAATGTTTGTGTTCCCACAAAATTCCTGTTGAAAATCTAATTCCCAAAGTGATGACACTAGGAGGTAAGAACTTTGGGAGGAAATGGGAGTGGAGCCCTCACAAATGGATTAGTGCCCTTATGTTAAAGACCCCAGAGAGTTCTCTTGTCCCTTCCACTATGTGAGGAAACAGCTAGAAAGCATCGTCTGTGAATCAGAAAGCAGGTTCTCACCAGATCCTACATATGCCACCACCTTAATCTTGGACTTCCCAGTCTTTAGAACCATGAAAAGTAAATTTCCATTGTTTATAAGCAACCCAGTCTATGATATTTTGTTTACGACAACTCAGACAGACTAAGACCATGTAGGTTATCCTACTACAAATTTAATAAGCACCTACTGTTTCCCTACTTGGGGGAAAACAATCTAAGGCAGAGAAAAAAGAGAGAGACAGGACAAGATCTGCCCTCAAAGAATTCATAGTTTTATTAAAAGAACAAATTTCAAGTGACCCAATCATAAATTAAGAAATCCAATGTTTACTGAGTGTCTATCGTGTGACATGCCCTGAGATACAAAATCCAACAAGACCTCCTCCTTAAGGAATTTACAATCTGGTAGTGGAGGAAGATGAGTCCATCAGTGCCACAGGAACATGTGATGTGTACTAAGAAAGAATGAATGACAGGAAGCTGAGGGCTTTCTAGAACAGTGCACAGATGGGGTGCCACCATGACCCATGCAATGGATCTATGCAGAGGTGATAGGGAAGACTAGACAAGTGGGATGATGGTACAGCAGCTTGTGGGAGGTCAGCGGGTCCCAAAATGCAGCCAATCCACCTCTTGAGATTTCTTGAGATAAATGCATAGGCGCTTTTATTCACATCATATTTTCTATGTTTTTACAAACATGTATAACTTTCATCATCATGACTGCTTAAGGAGAGTCTAAGGAACAAAAAAGGACCTTAACTTAAAGAAAAAATAATAACAGGTGTCACATGGACGGAGAAAAACTGTAAAGAGGGTACCGAACATACTGGCACTTGGGGAACACTGTGTTGCTAAGTGGCTGGTCACTGAAATTTCCTGGGCAGGACAAGCATGAAGAAAGCCAGATAGGAAGAGACCTTGAGCAACGGCACACCAGATGTGTTGGAGTTGAAAGGGTAAATGACAAAAGCAAACACAACAGAGATCACGGTGTAAGTGGAAGGGAACCAAAATTAGGAATGAATGAAAGAAACAACAGGTGACAAGGCCAGATTTTGTGGCTCAATGGATGAAGATAATCAGAAAGAGACAGGGCATGGTAGATTGGTTCACTGTTTCCAGTTTTTCCCTCCTTCCCATGTGCCATGTGCCTTTGTACTATCTCCCATTCAAGTGGGAAGCATATATTTCCTTGCCCCAACGATCCTGGCTTATTGGTCATGTAACTCAATATGGTCAATACGAGGTTGATGGATGTGATTGTGAGCAGAGGCTTTAAATGCTCATCAAGAAAATATGCCTCAGACAGCCATGAGTCGTAGGAGAAGGAGCTGTCACAAGGGAGATTCTGAACCAACCCCACTTGAGCTGAGACCAGTTGAAATCAGCCAAACCACAACCCATATGCAAGGAAAATCAACTGTAAGCCACTGAGATTCTGAGGTTCCTTGGTTAGAAGGGGAAACTACTTACCGAGGAGGAGGATGGGGTGAGCCTGCAGTAGCCTCCTCAGTGGTCTTCCTGCTCATACTCTTTCTCCTACATCCCATTCTCCCCCTCATAGCTAGAGTGATCACTTCAAAACCCATCTTCAGCATCACTCCTCTGCTCAAAAGACCCCAGTGGCTCCCAGCTCACCTGGAGTGAAAGGCAAAGTCCTTACAATGGGACACACATTCCTACATGATCCATCCACCTCCCTGTCTCTTCATCCCTCAAAATTCACCTTCTACCCCTCTCCCACTCATTGCAGCCATGCAGCATCCCTGCTGCTTCTGGACCACATCAGGGTGCATCCTTTTTGGGCCACTTCCTTGCTTTCTTATTCCTTGAGTATATGTTCCTCAAGCATTCCAGTCGCTGGTATCTTCCCCTCCCTCAGATCCCTGCTCACACACATCCCTTCCTCCAGAGCTTCCCTGACTGTCCCGCAGACATTGTAATTCCGTCCCTGCACTCTCTGACTCCTTCTTCTGGTTTATTTCTGTCAAAGCATTAATCTGAGCTCTTAGAAAGTTCACTTATTTTGTTTACTGCCCATCATCTCCCACTGGAATCCACATAGCTGCTCCATGTGGGGTAAGAACTTTTTTTTTTCTTTTTCCACTGTATCCCCAGCATCAAAAACAGTGCTTGGCACATGACACAATAAAGACTTGCCAAATAAATGAATCAGACAAACAACCAGATTTCCATCCAAGGACAACAGGCATAACAGTGATGGCTTCAAAGGATTTGGAAGCTTGGAGGGAGAAGCAGGTGTGGAATGAAGCAAGGGTAGGCGATTGAAGCTACCGAGATGGCAAGGAACAGGTAAAGACCAAGCTGGGCATGGTGGCTCATGCCTGTAATCCCAGCACTTTGGGGACTGAGGCGGGTGGATTGTTTGAGCTCAGGAGTTTCAGACCAGCCTGAATAACAGTAAGATCCTATCATTACTAAGAATAAAAAAAACTAACTGGGTGTTGTGGTGGGCACCTGTAGTCCCAGGTACTGGGGTAGCTGAGGCAAGAGGATTGCTTAAGCCCAAGAGTTTGAGGTTGCTGTGAGCTATGATGATGCCACTGCCTTCTATCCAGGGTGACAGAGTGAGACTCTGTCTCAGAAAAAAAAAAGTAAAGACCAAGGATATGGAGGACAGAGGACAGCATGCACTTGTCAGGAAGAGCTAAGCCATGAATCTCAGGAGAGTATCACTTACTGCTCAGCACAACTGACTAAACTCACCCAGTCTCAGTCTTCCCCTCTGTTAAATAGAAAGAATAGAAACACCTTCCTCCCAAGAGAATCATGAGGACTGAGTAAGATGACACGAATGGCTCAGTGTCCTGCCTGATGTAAAATGAGCACTCCAAGCCTGGCTGCAAGTGCGAAGCATCCCCTACACAGAGAGTCCATTGGAGGAGAGAGGGGACGGCACAGTCTGGTCTCAGGAGAGCTGTGTGTGAGGCAGGGATTACAAAAGGCTCCCCCAAGGTCTGACAGGGGAATTGGGGTGTGGAAAGACAAGAGACGCAGAGGGAAGCCCAGGAAGCCCAGTGAGGAAGCAGGAACAGCATAGCTCATCTGGGAGCACGCCAGCATGGCTGGGGTGAGGGGGAATGTGGAGAGTCACAGTGAGGTCCCACAGGGAGGGTGGGGTGTCTGTGTGCTGGGATGGGAGTAGAGGTGGGGTGGCGTGGTGCAAACTAGGATGTGGGGGGAGTTCTCTGACATTGGTCTCCAGACTCGGAATCACCCGCATTTAAAAGGAAACTCCTGTTTCCACAGCATGGAAAGGATGAATCCAACCTCACATCTCCCTGGGGGCATCCCCAGGACACCATCACCTCCCTCCTCCCTGAGCCTGGCCCCTGCCTCAGGGACAGCTCCTCTTTCATGCCCACATGTGCTGCGTTGCTACACGCCGTGAGCTCTGCCCCTTTACACTCATCTTCAGGTCATTCTCTTCTAACACCATGGTCACTTCTATAGTCCAGGCCACCAGAGTCTCCCTCTGCATCAATAAGAGGGGCTCCCATTAGCCTCCAGTCTCCCCCTCCTGCTCCCACTCAACTCTTTATTATAGATGTAGCAGTGTCCCCATAATAAAACCTAATTATGTTGTTTCCCTCCTGGAAATCCTTCTGTAGCTCCCTCTTGCCCTCAAAAAATTATCAAAGCTTCTTAATACTTGCAAAGCTCTATGTCATCTGTCCCTCTGCCTCCTCGTCCCAGCCATGCTGACTTTCATTCAGTTCCTGAGTGTACCCTGTATCCTCTTGTCTCTAGGCTTTTCAAATGTTGTTCCCTCTATCTGGAACACTTTTCCCTTGTCTTCTACCTTATTAACTCCTATTCAGCCTCCAGGTCTCAGTTGAGAAGGCATCTCTTCTAGGTCTGTGGGTTGCCCCTTTGTATTGCTAGAGTTCTTTGTCATTATTTTACTACACTGCAATTTCCCATTTGTCTTTTTCATTAGCAAGTGAGTGCAGTGCAAGGTGGCAAACATTTCTATAAAGAGCAAGACAGCAATTGCTTTGGGATTTGTAGACCCTACGCTGTCCTTCACAACTACTCGATTCTGTTGATGTAGCATGAGAACAGCCACGAACAATACACAAATGAATCAGCATGGCTGAGTTCCAATAAAACTTTATTTATAAAAACAGGCAGGGGGCTGAATTTGACTCATAGGCTGTAGTTTGCAACCTCTTGCTCTAGATTAGGGGTCCTCAAACTTTTTAAACAGGGGGCAAGTTCACTGTCCCTCAGACCGTTGGAGGGCCAGACTGTGGGCCCCAGGATGAGTTGGCTGCTAAGCAGGACAGGCAGTGGTGGCAAAAACACACACAGCGGGCCAGATAAATGTCCTAGGCAGGCCGCATGTGGCCCATAGTTTGAGGATACCTGCTGTAGACTGTCATTCTATCTCTGGGCCTATAAGAGTACCTGGCACATCAGAGGGGCTCAAACCAATTTCTTAAGTAAAAAAGAAAGGCTGAATAAATATATGAATAAATGAATGGTACATTTCAAATGCTAAGCTAATCTTGTTTGAAAAACTTCCTAGAATCAAATTCATGTTTCAGGAACTAGGCCTTTTCTTGTTCCTTCATATCTAAAGTCCTGCCTAGGAATAATCCTAATATTTATTGAGTACTATTCTTTTTAATACTTTGTAATGATTAATCTATTTCATTCTCAAAATAACTCTATGAGCTATGAACTATTATTATCCCTAATTTGCTTAGGAGGAAACCTCACAGAGGTTTCTCAAAGATAGAGATATGCCTTGCTCTTGGCAAACCCTCCTTCCCTAGGGATCCTCATTTGGCACCTGGAATCTAGCACCTTGGTGGGGCTTCTTTCCCCAGTGTCTTTGAGGTCAGCCTGAGTCCACGCCTCCCCTTGCCCTGCTCAGCCTGTGTACCATGCCACCCAGCCTGGGGCTGGCAGCAGATGCAGATGGCCTGTGCACCTACCCATCTCATTCCCTTATCCACAATCTCCAGGGCTGCTGCTTACCCCATCCGGTAGGTTCATCTCTGCTTTGGGCCCCACTGACCCTTTGAGCTCCATTCTATCTCTCTTTCCTTCTCTCACCTTTTTTCTGCCCTCCGAGGAAGTTCTGATACCAGCCCCACACGTTTCAAAGGCCAACGCACAATAGATTACATCTAGAACTTAAAAAGTGTGAGAGGAATCCAGGAGATGAGAAATGCTCTGATAGAAGCAGTAGCAAGCTCAGCGGTCTTCCTACGGAGATTCGGCCAATTACCGAAAACGCTTCCTTTGGCTGAAAAGCTCACCATTGAATCAGACTTGGGGAAGAACATGCTGTAATGTTAAACCCCAAAGGGCCGCTCTTTGCTCTGAGGCCTTGATTTCATCTGTAATTCCTCGATGGTTATCTGAAGTATGCTACCCTTGAGATGTAAGGGCTCCCAACAAAAGCAAATCCCTCATTGAGAAGCCAGAGGCAGCACTTTCAGCCTGAATTTGTCTTTTCTCTTTTTTGGATGTGGGTCTTTGCTTGTCATCCTGAACGGAGCAGCCCAAGGCAGCGCTGGTTTGAATCTGACTTTTGAGCCTATAGGTACCACTCAGGCAAAATGCATGGCTTGGATGTTAATTGCCCATTAGCCATCTGTACATGCTGCACATCGGTTAAAAGACAAGAGAATGAATGTGAGCCACCGATACCTGGGAGTCCGGCTACCGACACACGTGGAAACCATCCAGGGAGACCTCAGGTTCAATCTGCAGCTTGGCCACATATTTATTTCTCACTAAAATAACATCTGGCTTTCATTTTTTGGTGACAACTCGTTTGGACAAGACCTTGAGTAGGTTTTTAAAAAAAAAAAAAACAAAAAAAATTAGACTTTTCACCCTTCCCCCAGCCTTAGGGAACTAAACTTTGTTTAAGCTCTTTTGTGAGCCAAGGGTGTGAATAAGGAATTGGTGTGGGGACTGCAAGCCGGGTGTAAACAAGGAGTTATTTGTTTCTTCTTATTAAAAGACAATGGCTCTCTTAGGAATTCACACACTCCCCACTTGTAAGTAGGGCAGAGTTCCTGGGGAGAATATATAGCAAATTATGTGTAGGTCCCAGGAGCTCACAGCTAAAGTACTTGGCAATCCTAGAGCTCAACTTGCAGCTGAGAGTTTGGGACCTCAGTGCAGGATGACTGGGCTTGGGAGCATGTCTGAATTCTGCACTGATCCAGGAGAACGTGATACCACTGCCACAAATACTCTGCAGGTCGGATGAAGGGCTAGTGGCCTTGACCCAGCCTGGGATGCTTAGGGGCCCTCATTATAATACAAAGTCCGTGAAGTCAGGGCATTCATCTTTCTCACTGTTCACTGCACCAGAGCATCTGCTGTAGCAGGCAACAGACAAGCGCTTGCTGAGTCAATGAGTGAATGCAAACTCTACATAGGCTCTGCTGTGATTCCAGCCCCTACCTGTGGCCACCTCTCTTCCCAAATAAACCTAGAAGATTGCCCTAATCCTGAGAGGTGAGAGGTCACCAGCCGTTTGGTAAAAAAGGATCCTTGAGACCAAAGGACAAGATTCCTCATTGACCTACGTATACAAAGCAGAGATGGAATGGGAGCTCCTGCTTCCTGGCTGTCCAGATGGGGCAGTTCTGAGGAAGAAATGTGTAAGACTGCACGGGCAGCAATATCTCGGCGTCTCACATCCCAAAATCTGAAATGTAACAGAGCATGGTGCGAAATGCTTTGGAGACTTCCAAGTGTAGGAAAGGAGGTGGAGCACATTTGCTCTTTGAAGTCCTTTCATAAACCAAGTTCCTTTGTACCACAGGCCATTTGCACATGTGGCTTGCTTACTGTCTACCTTGCCAGTCTCCCCACATTCTTCCAGATAGTTTCAGATTGCAGCTTAATCATTACTATCTCAGGAAAGCCTTCCCTGACACCCCTGGACTTGATCAAATCCCCCCCCATACTCCTATACACAAGCATGGACTTTGACACAATATTTACTATTGTGTAACTGTATTTTTCTTTTTCTTTTTTTGTTAATTATTTGATTCACAGCTCTCTACTACTACCTGGACCTCTCTGCACTACATGGTACCTAGTAGCCACATGTGGACATTTAAATTTAATTAAAATTTAAAAAAATTAAAAATTCAGTCCTTCAGCTTCATGGGCCACATTTTAAGTGCTCAGTAGCACATGTAGTCAGAGGCTATCATATTGGACAGTGCAAAGACAGACTGTCTCCATGACTGCAGAAAGTTCTACCTGGTAGTGTTGCCCTGGACTGTACACTCCATGAGGACAGTCATCACTGACCTCACACACTGCTGCCAGCAAAGGCCTTCCGCACAGACAATGCTCATGAAATATTTTCACAATGAGTGAGGAACCTCAGAGTTGAGTGACAGACACAGAATTGTATTTGTAAACTAACAGCAGCATGATTCAGTGCTACATAGGAGCCCTGAGGACAAGAGGATCGTAGAACAGAAAGTTCTTCTCGTAGATAAGAATGTAAAGGTTTAGTGGAAGAGGCAACATTTCTATTTGACAGTTGAGAAGAGTGAGGACATTCTAAACAGAGAAAACAGCACTTGAGTAAGGCTATGGGATGCAGAAAGAGTGTGTCATGCCTAGAGGGTAGCAAAAATTCCTCGGAGTGGTACACAAGTGTATAAAACGAAAGTCTTGAATGGCATAGTAAAGAGCCTGAATTTAATTCACATGCCATTTCAGGTAAGATACTGTACACCTACTGTGCACCAGCACTAAGTGCTAACACATGATCTCATTCAAGATCTGCAACATCCTTGTGGGGTAGGACCTATAGTATTCCCCACTTCTCAGTGAGAAAACTGAGTTTTACATGGACCATATGTGTATGAGTCATATGAGCTAAATAACCTGATACAAAGCCCCATGGCTAATTGCCACATGAGTAGCTTTAATGTGATCACTGAACTGAAACTCCATAAAGGCAGAGAGCATGCCTGTCTGACTCCCCGCTATACCCCCAGCACAGTGCTGGAATAAACTAGAGGGCTAATAGTGGTCAAATGATGAAGTGATCAAACACTTGATAGAGATGCTTCTAGCTGTAACAGAAGATGGATGGAGAGGAGAGAGGTGGCACTGCAGAGGGTTGAGAGCAACAGCACTGGGTTAGACTCTGGGCTCAGGAGTCTGGACCAAAAATTCATTCCCTACATGACCTTGAGAAAGCCTCTTGACCCTCATGTGCACCACTACACCAATGGCAATAATAATAGCCCCCTTGCTGGATGCTGGTAAGGGCTTAATCAAGTAGAAAATTTCCTAGTTATGGTGTCAATTGGTGATCAGAGCCTTGTCACTTTCTCTAGGTTTTGAAGGGAAGAAATGGCAGAGATAATATGCAATCTAGGACTTGACAACAAAAGGAAAACTAGGGCTAAGGGAGAATCAAAGACTCCTGGAAGAATTTAAGCCTGGGGGCCCTGAAAGAAAAATGATACTACAATCACCAGAGGTGGAGAAAGGATGGAGTATAAAATAAAGGTCATGGTGACTTCCCTTGAACCTCAATTCCAGAAGCCCAGCTGAGACTAGGAAGGCCAGGGAAACAGAGACACATTCCGGACGGCAGAGAAGTCCTCTCTCTCAATCAAGTAGATTAGTTTGCTGCAGAAGTGAGAGGGGCTAACCCACCTATAATTTGAAGAGCAGAGGACCCACTTCATAAAGCACACCCCCCACAGCCTGGCAGGGTTCAGCTGCTCACTTGCTGAGAGCCTCACAGGACACCTTTAGCACCAGTCAGATGGTTGCCGGACAATTGTGCATGAGGTCACGCCTTAAGTCTCAGCAAAACAGACAACAAATAATAACCAAGCCAGCTAAGGCTATGTGGCTTCCTGGTTTAAAGCCTTGTCACTCAAAGTATGGGCCAGGGACTAGCAGCATCAATGTCTTCCTGGACAAGAAGCATCAATGCCTTCCTGGAAACTTGTGAGACGTTTCCATGCCCTGGATTTGCTGAACCTCTGCCTGTCAATGGTATCTCCAGGTGACTGGAGGGAATGGTTAGGTGGGAATACTAAGGGTTGAGGATTTAAAGCTCTGCAGATGAACTGTCTAAATTGTAGCTCTGCACTCACTGCCTCTATGGCTTCAGGCAAGTAATTTAACATCCCTCTGCCTCCATTTCTCCATCTAGGCAGAAGGGAGAACAAGAGAAAAACTCACTTGGTAGTTCTGAGGCTTACCCCAAGATCATGTATGTGGAAGAGGTTGACACAGACCTTGGAGCTCGCAAGTAGTTATTAAAAACTCAATATTCAAGGCAGGAGGCAGAATGCTGAGTCCAATTGACCACTCTCTTTAGGTAACATGAAGTTCTAAAGGAGACAACATTGGTAAAATAACAATGAGGCTGCCACCTCCCCAGCCACCCTCCCCAGATGCACTGGTTTATCATTCCAATGTTGGAAGGCCCCAGCTCTGCATGTACTTGAACTAGATCTGGCCCATCCTCTAGGATTTACAGTTTAAGACAGACAAGATTAGGCCCAGAGCCAATGTAAACAGAGAAATGGGCCCTGAATCACTCTCCTGATTAGATCAGCAAACACTCCAGGGCCCCCACCTGAGGGCATATTCCCTGAGGACAGAGGCAGCGATAAAGCATCAACCTCAATCCCTGCCCAGTGCTTGTTGATGCACAGAAGGAACAGAAAGACCACAGGAGAGGACTGACCCCCCTCCTGTGCAGACGGCGGCATCTGGTCACAACAGAGGCAGGACACAGTTCCAGAATGATGGCAGCCAGGGCTAACCTTTTCCGAGAGTTTCCCGCTAGTCTTTTAAGTACTTTATAGGTATTAACTAATTTAATCCCCTCAACAACCCTATGAAGTACAGACCACTATGAGTCTCATTTTACAGATGATAAAACCAGGGCTTGAAGCTCTGAAGATAAACTTGTCATAGAGCTCATCACACTACCAGTGAGTGGCAAAACTGGGCTGGGCACACCTCTCAGCTCATCTGTGCCTCAGCGACCGTCACTCTCCTGCCCTCTGCCCACCTCTTATGGGTGGAAGCTACCTGTGCTGCCCAGGGGGAGGGGGTGGGCTCTGCTAGGGCACATAGCAAGGGGCTGGGCCCCCAACCCTGAGACTGAGGACCCTGCCACAGGGAGGGCTTCTCATCCCACTCAGTCTCAGCTAGAAGCCAGAGGCGACACATTCCGCCCATTCCTATCCTGAGACACAGACAGACACAGGGAAACACAACAGATGAAATCGCAGAAGCAGTTTATCAAACAATAGGCCTCGTCAACAAAGGAACTTGAGTATGGTGGAGTCTTCCTTGAGAGGCTTTTCCTGCATTCTTCTGAGACCTTGAGAGGTCTCTAGTTGCCAAGACTTTGATGTTCTACATGTCTGTGAGAAAGATGCAGAATCCAGTGCAATGCCACGACCCACTGCTCTGTGCATCTTCAACTTATGTCTCCTCACACACCAAACAAGGCGGCCAGTGAAGAAAGCTCGGGAATCTACCCTGCAAGCCTCGAGCACCCTGCGTCCTCAGCAGCCGCACAGCTCTTGCCCTTGGGTACTGTTCCACTCATGGCTTTCCCATCCTGCCCTTGCCCTGTCCTTGGGATCCTATACTGCTCTGGGCACCTTAGTGCCCTATGTAACCAATGTTCCCAGGCAATGAGAAGATATAAAATCATTCTACTTGCAACAGGTTCTACTACGTACAGACTAGCAGATGGATCCTAGCCAAATACAAGGAAAGTTTTCATTTGGATGTGTAAAGCAATTGAAAAGATGATTCTCAAATGGTTCAAAAAATTCCTGACTCTAAAGCAGGCCTTAGGAATATGCATTTTTCAGCTATGGGACCTTCTGTTTTTCTTCAACTACACCAAATACATGATAATCTTCTGCATCTATGGCTAAAGCTGGCTCCAGTTGGTATGAGATCACACACACACACACAGACACACACACACACACACACACACACGCAGTTATTCTCTTTCTCTCTCCTAAGCTTATATAAGAATAATTTCTGGAAGTATACGAAAGAGAGAAGACGATTGGGAAGGGGAACCGGAACCAGGTAAAGCAGGAATACTTACTTTTTATATTAACTTCCAACCCTTGATAATTTGGCACCACGAATATATAATACCTCGTACTTCCAAATTCAAAAGTAGTCAACAGTAACAATGAAAAATTACGTGAACTTGGTGACAGAAACATGATCACGTCACATGCCTACACTGAACTGGTTCATCAGACCAACGGTACTCCCAAAGCAGGCTACATCCATCAGCCAACAGAGGATGGGGCCGCTCACGACCAACACACTGGATCTGTCTCAATCCTGCGACCCTCGGCTTCCCTTCTCCCACATGCCCTTCTGGTGGCTACCTCTTCCCGTGGCTCCTAATTCTGGCCTGCACTCTTTGTATTAAGCAACTAATCTGGTTTCTTGGGACAAAGCACTTTGCCCTCAGGCTTTCCCTTAAGAATGGGACACTCCTGAGACCCCTAACTCAGGGAGATCCCACCCCAGACACTGCAGGGGATCAGGACTCCAGCTTTCTCTATCAGGCAAAGATGTCTTTGGACTTGTTTCTGTATAATCAAACTTAAGCTCTTTGAGAGCTCAAAGCACTAAAGTGTATCTACCCATCCAGGTTCAAACTCCTGGCTCACATTAACAGAAGAAAATCTCAGGATTTGCTCAGAGAATTTGTGCTTCCCCTCCGGCCCGGGCTATTTTGTTTACGCACTATTCTTTCCCATTCAACAGGCTGTTCATTATGTGAGTGCCAATAAACCGTGCGGAATCGTGGACACAGTATATCACTGTCGAGCGCTGCCAGAATGGGAACATAAAGACCACTTAACTCAGAGCAAAACGCGAGAGCCCACAAATTAGTCAGCGGAGAGATGCCAAGACAACGTTCAGTGCTCTCAACAGCATCACACATCTGAACGGGGGAATGCTCCTCCAGGGGCACGTGGTGGGGGCTATTCACGGTCCGTTGCAGGGGGTGGGTGGCCACCAGCCAGCTCCCCTTGGCGAGTGTGGCACACCTCCAAACATCTCTGCCCCTCCTCTGACCTCTGGCCATCAGCTCCTGGTGCTGTCTGCTGTTGCCACGTCTCTGCTATCTCTCTTGCCGCACTAAAAGCACAGAGTGGGACGTGCACAGCTTAGTGGGACAGTCAAGGTTGCAGGGAGTGCTTTATATCTTAATGTCACCATGGAGTGGACGATGGGAAGGACACAGGACGCGTGGGGAAGCAATTTTATTAAAAGTCCATTATGGCTGGACTGTGTGGTGAGCCAAGCAAGCTAATGAGCAGGTTCTATCAGATACTCAAAGAACCTCGGCTCACCTCCCTGAATGACAAACTTCCTTAGGGACAGGGTTAAGCACTCCTAGGGTGGAGGCGTTTGAGATTTTTAATCATTCACTTACTACCTAGGTATCATCTACGTTATCATCTAGTACACTTCTGTGAATGAACCTGCCTTCTTGATTTTTACTTAAATGTCCGCTATACCCTTAGCCCTAAGCAAAAATATACCTAAGAGTGTATATTTGAAGAGCTATTTATCTAACACCCATTACCATCAAAGAAAAAAAAAAAAGAAAATCCATGAAAATATTATGCCTGCCACCCCTCAAAGCACTTGGAAGAAAAATAATCACTTAGACATCGATACACTCCATTGTGTCTTTTCATTTCCCCACCATTACTAGCAAGGAATTTTGCACACAGTAAATGTTCAATATCAATTTGGTGATCATTGATTTGATCTCGGGTGCCAATTACAGGTAAGAATCACTTGTCGGGATTGTGATGGGAGAAAAAAGATACCTCCAAGATCTAAGCAAATTATTTCTCTGATTTCTAGGCCTTGAGACTTAGAAGCGACTGAATAAATATCTCAGCCCTAAACTTTTTTGGTTCAAGTAGAACAGTTTAAGGAAACTGCCAAAGTTATACCATGGCTTATTCTTAGCAAACTAAGAAAGCACGGGGGGAAACAGAGCTTGCAAAAAATGATGCAGAATTTTTTCTTTAAGCATCCTTAGGAGGAAGAGGAGCTCAGGATCCAGACCTTTCATGCAGAGCTGGTGCAAGCGTGGCCAACACGTACATGGATGTAGCACTGGGCCACTGTCATCCATATAGAAGGGCCAAGAACCAAGGGGAAATCTGTCCAGCCCACCCTTGATCAAAGCTGGTTCTTGCCCCAAACAGCCGAAGCACAGGAGTTCACACAAGGAGATGAACAAAACCAAATAGGAAGGTCTGCTTCTCACCGGAGAAACTAGACTCTACATGGAAAATTCCACACCACAGTTCAAAGGGGCATTGTGACCTAATAAATTTAGCTGCATGGGTTATTAAAGGCAACTGTAAATTCAGCCTGGGTTTTTTCCCCCCTCTGTGCTTTTCCCACAGCTGAAACACATGTTCAACCAGAATGAGTTCCCAAGGAAGCTTGGTGCTTGTTTTGATTGCATCTGATGTGCCATGGGCTGGGATGAGAAATGTCTCTGCAAGTGACTTGTTGCCAAAGCTGAGACCCCAGGAACTGCAGCCTAGAATATTGCAGAAAGTTTTGGAGTGGCATTTCTTTGACCTCCAGGTAAAAAAGACCAACAGTGATTGAAGCTGCAGCCTGCAGCTAGCAGGAGCAGAGAACCTTTCCTTCTCTTGTTTGGCTGGTTCTAACACCTAATCTTACCAAAGAACCCGTTAGAGAGTGAATAATTCATGTGCTCTTCCTCTACGGGTTTAGCAGCGTAGGTGTCCTGCCAAGTCAAACACAAGTGATAGAGACATGTAGTTAGGGATTAGTGCAAATCAGGACTCTTACCTGATAGGATTTAGCTCTTTTCAGGTCCCTATTCTGCAACCTGTGTAATCTGGGTAGGAAAATCAAGTGCAAAGGCAGAGCTCGGGGTTTAGAAAGCATCATCCTGGAAGTCACATATGTAACCTTTCTTTTATTTCTGCTTAGGCTTTTAAAGAGAAACCTTTGGAGATAAAAAAGATTTTGAAATTCCAAAAATGATGTATAAAATGGGCCCTTGTCAAATAAATCAACCAAGAAAAACAAAACCAGCAAAGAGATTGCTTTTTTTCCAAGGGCTGACTCAGAGCTCTGTTTCTGTAGAAGTGCCTGTGAGTCTGTGTTCCGGACCATCTGCAGGAATATCATGGAGGAAAGGAGGAGGCTGCAGAGAATGAGCAGGGCTGAGAAACGGGTCCTTCACCTCTGGTTCTGGCCCCGGGGCTTGTTTACAAGGCACACAGAATAAGCAGGCTCTTGACATTGGAATCACACCTGGTTTCTCGGTGCTTACATCTTTAAGAAGATACACAGGATTAGGAAATGGCAAGATCATTAGCCTCGGAGGGGAAGACAGATGCTTGCAAATCCTGATTGCACGTCTCACAGCAACGAGACGTTGGTCTTTTTTAGCCTCATTGAACTTCACATTCCTTCCTGGTAAAATGGGATGATAATAGGTACTCCAGGAATACACAAGGAAATGTATGTTCATCAAGCACATAATGGAATATCACTACAGCAATTAGATGGTATATGGAAAATTGTTATGCACAGGAGATTACCTGGCTTACCAACATACTATATTTACTCCACCTGACTCTAAATGGCTTACCTATTTTTTTTAAATTAAATATATACTTTAAAAGTAGTAAACACTTAAAATTATACCTCAGTTAGAAAAAAATTTGCTACTAATAAGGATGTTCAAAGTAGTACGTTGCTGGGCATTCGGTAAATGTTCTCAGAGCACCTGCTAGGCAGCAAGTCTTACATCACAGCCTGGGAGAGGTCAAGGCAGTTCTAAAAGACGTTTCCCAAATGGATCCTCACCGAGACAGAACTGTGGCCCCACAGCTACTACTCAGGAGGCTCTTACCATTCCCCTCGGGGGTGGGTGGAAAGGAGCTGGCTGAAGACCCACCCAGCCAAGCCTGTCCAAGGGGAGATGCCAGGACAGTGGTGTGGGTAACATGGGGCGCTCAGTCTGGCTACCCCTCTCTGTGTTCTAACTGGGATTCCACAGCAGGACGCTGCTCACTCTCCCAACAAGTATTAGTAAGTGCAGATCTGACCGGGACGCTGCCAGGTGCCAGTGGGGTCGCGCTTATCACCAACACATGGTTTCCACCTCAAGGGTCTCATGGTCTAAAGAGGGGGACAACTGCCAACCCAGCATCACTCATGAAGGCATGAACACAGGCTGAGATGAGCAAAGGGTCACAGTTCCATAGGAAAGAGTAAGAGTGGACTGTGTGCCCAAGCCTGAGGGCTGGGATGGCCTCCCTGAGGAAGTGACCCTTCGGACTGAAGGATGAAGGATGAATGCCGGCTACTGGGGGAGGGAGATTCCTCAATAGAGGGGGAAGTGGAGGTGAAGCCTTGTGCGCCAAGGCAAGGAACTGAGCTTGGGTTTAGGGGCCCGGGGATGCTGAGGGAGGATTTTAAGCACTGTGAATGTTTGGGAGCCTTGCTTTGGCTGCTCTAACTTGAAGCACACTGTCTGTAGGGCCAGAGTAGAAGCCAACAGGTAAGAGTGGAAGTCTGTGGTCCCTTGAGTAAGAGAGGACAGCAAGGATGAAGTCAGCAGTGGTGGGGAAGGGGGCTATAGCCTCTTACAGAGGGTAGTCCCCATCTCTGAAGCTCCACACGTCCCAGTCTCTGCCAGCCCTAATACCTGCAAGTCACTCAGTGGACAGTGGGAGCTCCAGAGGCACCAGGCTGGATAAAGCAGAGCTCCGGGGGACTGGAGGACGATGAGAGCAAAGCCCAACAGCTGGGCCTCCGTGGCCGAGGGCCTACCACTACGGGTACCTTTGGGAGGCCAAGTGGACTATCCTCAGCCCTTTTCTTCCCCCAACCTTTCCCCCACTTTAAGGATAGACCAGAAAGTGGTGTTAGAACCACCACCACCACCACCACCACCCCTTCCATTCAGTGCACTCGCAAAACCAGAGACCCTGGAGACGCAGAGCACATTAAAGGCTCCTATACTTTGGTCTCAGATGTCAGCCTTTGCTCTGTAGGACTGAAAACAAGTTATGTACCTTTCCTGAAAATATTCCATTTTCCCATTTGTAAAACGCTTACAATAATCCCCACCTTGCAGGATCACTCAAGAGAATGAAATGAGAGAGTAGACTCAAAGCACCAAGCACAGTGTGTAACACAGAGGAGGCGTTTAATCAATGTCATGTTCATTCATTCCAAGGATGAGGCTGAGGCCCCAACCAAAGACGCCACTCTGTACGCTAGTCTCACTCCCTTTGCTCACTTTGTCACCAGGGATGGTGGTGACAACAGTGGGTCTCCAGTAAGACTCACAATCAATCCTTGCTAAAATCCTGGCCTAGAGTCTCTGGGACAGCATATGATATGGGGTTCAGAGAAGGGTATTAACATTCTGAGCTGAGGAGGATACCTCCATGAGACACGTGCTGAGGCTGGACTGTCGGTGACTTTATCTGAACTCCTTATACCCCTCACCTCTGCCTCCTCAGAGCTGTCTCTAAAGCCCTTGTCCTGCAGGAAGCAGGTACTAGCATGGAAAAGGGTGGGTCTCAGGCAGCAGCAGGTCTGCAAGGTCATGGCTAAGTGGAAGGCAGGAGTACTGCTGTACTCAAGGGTCTGGGGTGGCCATCCTTGAAAGGCACTGGCACACATGGGAATGAGATACACATATTTGAGCATCCCTAAGTTAGGGGAAAGCTGAATAGTCCATCCTCAAATTTATACTTGTTTTTATTCTAGGAAGAGATTTTTTACTAAATTAAGTCACTTAACTCTGATAATCAGGATGGTGGTGTAATTAATAGTGAATGTATATTGTTGCTAGACACTTTAAATGCATTACCTCAATCCTCTCAATGACCCTGGGGCAGATAATACTTCTCCCCACCCCCACCCTTTGGCAGATGAGGAGACTAAGGCACTTGCCTATGTCTGCACCACTGGCCAGTGGAGGAGCTGAGATTCAGACAGAGGTAGCCTGAGGTCTCAGCCTGTGCTCCTAATCACCAAGCCGATCTCCAAAAAAAATTTAGCATTTTCACAGTATTGGCGGGCAGCAAGCTTCTACAAAAGGCTGCTGTCCAAACTTTATCTTATTTGATCTCACAGAAACACACCTGAGTAAGTGCTCAGGTTTCCAGTGGAGGACCTGATGGCACGCTGTTTCTAGAAATGACCACAAATGCCCCACTTAATCAATTATAAATGGTACATTTGTACTCTGCACAGTATAACGTTCTCTAGTGTGTATGTACATCAAATACATAAAGCAGTACAGGAACTAACCACATAAACTTGATTGCACTTTATTTATGTAGGAGCTCTTGGGAGAAGAACCTAGAAGTGCTGGGGAGAGGAAACTTCTGGAAGAATCGTAGGGAGAAAGTGTGAGGCCACAAGGGAAGAGAGTTGCCATCTAAGAGAGATTTCCTAAAGTCACAGAAGAAGGGCATACTTGAAAAACACAAAGGCTACCAGGGAACAAAATTACTGGGTGACAAGGTATGAGGACCACTCCGAGAGAATCTCTGGGTAGTGGCTTGGGTGCAGTTGTCAGGGGCCTCTCAGGCTTGGAAACACTGCAAAAGAAGAGCCACCCCCATTATTTGTTTAACATAGCAGCCTCCTTCCAGCACTTGCCTCCCAGAGGCAGTGTTTAATACTGTACACTTCACATGTGCTTGTTCTGAGCTGTTTGGTCTCTGGGCCCCTAAAAACAAAGTAGAACATTCAAAACATAAATTTTAAGAAATATATGAAAAGCAGATTAAGGCATAGCCTGGAATGTCTTTCTTCATTTTCCTCACCAAAAGCTCCTAGGGATCTTCCTAGTTAGAACCTTAATTATGGAAATTCTCATTTGTATTATGTGATTTATTTAAAGCCCTGTCTTTCCAAGAGAATAAAATCTTGGTTTCAAAGCACCTCTCAAAACAATTTATTCTTCTCCACTGACTAACTGTTTTGGCCAGCAATCGTGAATTTATAGTACATTATGCCAAAGCAAAACACTCTAATAACTTAATCAAACATTTAAAATCCAGCTCACAGCCATATAATATACAGAAGCAGTTCTCTCAGCTCTCTCGTTAAAGGCCAATTACCATTTTTATTCCAAATCTCCACATCTTTGAGAAGTCAGAGAGAGAGAGAGAGAGAGGGAGAGATATTTTGAGATTCAAAACTCAGCTGACATACACCAGGCTTAAAACAATTCTTCCTGTTACCCTTTGAAATACAAAGATCGATCTTTCAGCTATTTTTTTCAAATTCTAGCAAAAAAATATAGGATATTCAAAAAAGAAAACAAACAAATAAGACTACAAAAATTGTTTCTTTTGATTTTCAAGGCATTGAGGGGAAAGCCGGGTCCAACTTCCACAAGTTATCTGCCCTTACCCACCAGGGACAGTAATACAGAAAGGATAATGACAATTTGCATTATTTTGCCAGTTTGCTTTTTTAGAGTACTCTAACAGATACATACTTTCTGACAACACCCTCACTCCTATCAGAAGAAAATGCCATTAAGCTCTATTTGCAGATGAGTAAAAGCATGCGTCCGCTCCCAACTTTTGAAGGAAGCACTAGGAAAGAATGCCAATTTGGTGTCTATTTGGCATGGGATGTTTGGCCTACGAGATGGAGTAAAGCCAATGAATGAAAATGTAGTCATTTGGTCCTCTTAGTCAAATAAATTCCTCTCTCTTTATTCATCATCGTAGCCTGGGAGGATGATGAGGGGGAAGGGGAGGAGGCTAAATCCGCGGTGTGATGACTGTGCCCGTCACTGCGTGAAGCACTTCATATGGGTAATCTCGCAAGAGCCTCATGAAGTGGGTTAATGGAGTCATGACCCACGTGAACGTAACCCGTAAGTGAACCTGAATATAAGCGCACAGTGAAAATGGAAGGAGGAAAAAAAGGTGGAAAATTCCAGGTGTCAGAGGTCCCACAGCCACGTTTTTCAATGAACCTGTGCCCCCCATGACCCTGAGATGAGGTATGTAAATCTGCTCTTCCTCCAGGATCTCAGTCCTCATGTTGTGACTCCAGGGTTCACTGGCATCATTCAGCATGAAATGCCCCCCCCCCCATCTTATGTATGGGAGGGACGCTTGCCAATCATTTTGAATATTTCCCGTTTTTATCTTCCATGGTGACTTCAAAAAACAAGATTCTCAAGAGGCAACTCAACAATGATTAACCCCATTTAACAGATGGTCCTCAGAGCTATTAAGAAACTTCCCCAAGGTCTCATACTTGGTAAATGATATAGGAAGATCTATCCAGGTTCAAACCCAGGTCTGTATTAACTCTAAAGTTCATGCTCTTATCTCTAAATACTTAGGCTAGTGCCGACCACTCACTCTAAGTTAGCAGATGTAAGGACCTGTAAAAACTTCAAGAAAGCATCCCTGCTGTTCCTGCCCACTATCCTGAACAACCCTAAATTCACAATTTTTTGCCAAATTGGAGGTTATGGTGTGAACTCCTGTTTGATCTTGAAGACCCAGTTCAAGTAATGCCTCCTTGGTGAAGCCTTCCTGGATCTCACAGGTAGAGGCAGTCACTTTCTCTGGGCTCTCAAGAGTTTAGTATCTGCCAAGCTACAAGGTATGTGTCTACATGCCAGCCTTCTTAGCAGACCCTAAGCACCTTGAGGGCAAGGGGTTCACTGCATTCCTCTAAAAAATGCTAGTACGGGGCAGTGCCTGTGGCTCAAGGGAGTAGGGCACCAGCCCCATGTACCGGAGGTGGTGGGTTCAAGGCCAGCCCTGGCCAAAAAATACAAAAAAAAAAAAAAAAACCCAAACAAACAAACAAAAAAATCCTGCTAGTACTAACATACCCAGCACATAGCAGGTACTCAATAAATGACATGAAATGAAACTATTCAATACACAGAACAAACAAATTCCCACAACCCCTCTCTGAAGGGAGGTGAGCTGCTGAGGATGGGGATGGGAGAAGAAATTGGTGGGGGGAAAGTTTGAAAGTGCCTGTCTCAGAGATTTCCCAGGAATACTTGAGGGCCTACAGTCAAATGCTTAGGACCATTCACTATGGGCCAAACACCATCCTAATTTTTTCTTTTTTTAAAGCATGGAGCAAAGTTTATGAAGGAAGAGAAAGGTAGGTTCACAGAGTAAGAGCAAGATACAGGCTGACAGAGCAAGACACACTGACCATAGACAGCGAATGGGTCTCCATCGGCAGGGCAAGTCGGCAAAGAGGCAAAGAACCATCCTAAGTCTTTTGTATGTAGGCTATCTAGTTCCCCCATGATGCCATGAGGTTTACAGATGAGGCAACAGAGGCTCAGAGAGGTTCATTCATTTTCCTGAGGTCAAACAGCTGGTCAGTGTGGGCCAGGACTCTAGAACCCATGCTCTTATCTGAACTTCCTTCCTGCTCATCAGCTCAAATTCTTGTCACCACTGAGCCTATTTCCCAAGTTTTGTTCCGAAGAGAAACAGCTCTTAGATGACACTTTGAAGGTTTTAGGCTGAAATTTTTCAACAATTTCTTCCACATCGGCCTCAGTCTTCTCAATGCATCCAGGGAAGAAAGAATGTGGAGAAAACCCAGCCGGGTTGGCCCGTGGCTGGAGGCCCACCACCCTGCCGGGGCCTTCTGACAGCCTTGAATAGCTCCAGCTTTGATGCCTCCCCTAATATTTCTCAGTTTTATGGCTTCCCTTCATTCTGACTTGCAATTCTTAAGGGACCAAAGGAGACTATATGCCAAGATATAAGTTACTATTTACAAAAAAAAGAGGGAAAAATAAAATAAGCCAATAAAATATCATATGTCAACAGTGGTGTTTCTGGTGCTGGAAGCTTACACCCACACAGAAACTGGGGTGTTCATGGGCTTAGAGTAATTTAAGTGTAGTAGACACCGCAGGCGATACGTTTCACAAAGCAAAGCCTGTCCATAATTCTGAGTTAATAACAATGGTCAGGCTTTGATGTTGATACGAATGAGGCTGAATGAAGAAAAACCCACATTCATGGGCTATTTGGGTGTCTGGCCTCTGATCAGCTTAAGGAACATAACGCACATTAGTGGGGGCGGGACAAGCAGAGTTCTATCCACTGGGAACAAAATAACTCTTGCAGCAACTTAAGAGGATATATTTGCTACACAAATGCACTTAAGTATGTAATCTTATTATTTCTTTCACTTATAATTAACGAGTAAATGTGAATTCTTATAGCTAATGACACCAGAGTTTCTCTGTTCTTTGGTAAAACAGAGCTAACACCGAGGCAATTCGGGCTTTCAAACATTTGCACGCTACATTAAAATTTCAACACGTCTGATTTCTTTCTAGCTGGTTTCCTTTTCTATAAAATGAGCACATCAGATAATACAGTAACTCAATCTCTTCCCAGTTCCTGAAAGGCTATGGTTTTCCTTTCCTGGCCCCTGCATTCAGAATAGTCCTGGATTCAAAACTTACCATGGCAAGTTACTTTAACTTGCTGAGCTTCAGATTTTTTTTCTTCTTCTGTGAAAATGGCGTAAGTTTGAAAAATATATCCTTTAAAAAAATTATCACAGAAATATTTAAACATACAGAAAAAAGTCCAGATGATTTCCAGTATCCCTAAACTCACCACTTAGAACTAACATTTGTTTTCAAAGTTACTTTAACTTTTTGAGCTTCAGATTGTTTTCTTCTGGGAAAGGATGTAATGTTTTAAAGTATCGTCAGAAAAATTATCCCAAAAATGTTCAAACATACAGGGAAAAAACCAAATATTTTGAGGATCTTCATAGTTACCAGATTCAACATTTTCACTTTGCTATATTTTTTAATTTTGTATTAAGTCATAATTGTATACATTTATGGGGTACACTATGATTTAATTACAATGTGGAATGCTTAAATCAAACTGATTAACATAACCATCACCTCTATTTAGTGATAAGACCTTATAATTTATTCTTAGTTGTTTGGAAACATACCCTTGCACTGTACAAGTACCTGTAAAAACTTGTCCTATATGCCAAGACTATAGCACATTAGGCAAGATCCCAGCAAATGCCCTCCCTTCTCTCTCAACGCGCCCTCCCCCCCGCCCCTCTCCTCCTTCTTGCTGGACTATGATGTTTTATCACTTGACGAGTGATCTGAAGTGATTATATATTGGTTCTCGGATACTTTTTTTTTTTCCATTCTTTAGACACTTTACTAAGAAGAATACGTTCCAAAAAAAAAAAAAGTAAAGTCTCCACCTTTTTATGGCTGCATAGTATTCCATGGTGTACATATACCACTATTGTTAATCCATTCATGGGTTCATGGGCATTGGGCTGCTTCCACAACTTGGCAATTACAAATTGGGCTGTAATTCTGGTGCAAATGTCTCTTTTGTAAAATGATTTTTGTTCATCTGGGTAGACACCTAGTAATGGACTTGCAGGATCAAATGGTAGATCAACTTTTAGTTCCTTGAGAATTCTCCATACTTCCTTCCAAAAGGGTTATATTAGTTTGCAATCCCACCAGCAGTGTAGAAGTGTTCCCTTCTCACCACATCCATGCCAACATCTGCAGTTTGGGGATTTTGTGATGTGGGCTAATCTTACTGGAGTTAGATGATATCTCAAAGTGGTTTTGATTTGCATTTCTCTGATGATTAAAGATGGCCATGCACCTGCCATCTTCAGAGAAGTTTCTGTTCAAGTTTTCTTCTTACTGATTAGAGTTCTCTGTAGATTCTAATTATCAGACCTTGTCAGAACCATAACCTGCAAAAATCTTCCCCCATTCTGAAGGCTGTCTGTTTGCTTTACTTATAGTGCTCTTAGCTGTGCAGAACCTTTTTTGATCAAATCTCAATAATATATTTTTGGTATTGCTTCAACTGCCAGGGGAGTCCTCCTCATAAAATATTTTCCCAAGTGAATATCTTCAAGCATTTTCCCTGCACTCTCTTCTATTATTTTTATACTTTTGTGTCTTAAATTTAAATCTTTTATCCAGTGAGAGTCAATTTTTGTTAGTGGTAAAAGGTATGGGTCCAGTTCCAGTCTTCTATAGATCACTAGCCAGGTCACCCTAGCATCATTTGTTAAATACAGATTCTTTCCCCAATGCATGTTTTTATCAGGCTTATCAAAGATCAAATGACAATATGTGACTGGTTTCATCTCTAGATTCTTTATTCTGTTTCATATATCTCGATTTTTGTGCCAGTACCATGCTGTTTTGATCACTATAGATTCATAGTATAACCTGAAGTCTGGTAACATGATACCTCCACATTTGGTTTTTTTGTTTGTTTGAGACAGAGTCTCACTTTATCACCCTCAGTAGAGTGCTGTAACATCACAGCTCACAGCAACCTCCAACTCCTGGGCTTAGGTGATTCTCTCGCCTCAGCCTCCTGCATAGCTGGGACTACAGTGCCTACCACAACGCCTGGCTATTTTTTTGTTTTTAAGTTTTGGCCGAGGCCAGGTGGAAACCGCCACCCTTGGTATATGGGGCCAGCGCCCTACCCACTGAGCCAGAGGTGCTGCCCAATTTGTTTTTATTTCTAAGTAATGTATTGACTATTCAGGGTTTTTTTCTGATTCCATACAGAAGTACTATTTTTTCTGTTTCTTTAAAGTATGACATTGGTGCTTTGATTGCACTAAATCTGTAGATTGCTTTAGGTAGTATGGATATTTTAACAATGTTGATTCTTCCCAGCCATGAACATGGTATGTTTTTCCATCTGTTAACATCTTTAGCTATTTCTTTTTTCAGAGTTTCATAATTCTCATTATAGAGATCTTTCACGTCCTTTGTTAGAGAAATTTCCAGGTATTTCATCTTCCTTGGCACTACTGTAAAAGGAATAGAGTCCTTGACTAGACTGTCAGCTTGACTATCATTGGTATATATAAAAGCCACTGATTTGCAAGTATTGATTTTGTATCCCAAGACACTGCTATATTCCTCCATCACTTCTAAGAGCTTTGTAGTCGAGTCCCTGGGTTTATCAGGTATAAGATCATGTCATCCACGAAGAGTGAGAGTTCGATCTCCTCTGACCCAATTTGAATATCCTTGATCCCCATCTCTCACCTGATTGTAATGTCTAGGTCATCCACTACTGCGATGAATAACAGTGGTGACAACGGGCATCCTTGTCTAGTTCCGGATCTGAGCAGAAATGTTTTCAATTTTATTCCATTCAGTATGATATTGGCTATAGGTTTGCTGTAGATGGCCTCTGTCAGTTTAAGAAATGTCCCAGCTAAGCCTATTTTCTTAAGGATTCTGATCATGAAGGGATGCTGGATATTATCAAAAGCCTTTTCTGCATAGTTGATAGAACAGTATGTTGTTTTTTATTTATGTGGTTTATTATATTTATACTTTTATATATATTGAACCAACCTTCTAACCCTGGGCTAACTATTGCTATATTTCTTTTCTTACTGAACAATTTTAAAGTCCAGAAGGTCCTCAGTAACGTTTTCATTTAATGTCACTTTGTTGTAACGTAGATGAGAAAAAAAAAATTTGCTTCCTAGCATGGCCACTGCCTGTGTGGAGTCTGCACATTCCCTCCATGTCTGTGTGGGTTTTCTCTGGGTACTCTGGTTTCCTCCCACATCATCAAGATGTGTACATGAGATGAACTGGCATGTCCACACAGCCCCAGTGTGGGTGTGAGTGCCCCTGGCCATGGGCTGGTGTCCTGGCCAATGTTGGTTCCTGCCTCTTGCCTTGAATTTCCTGAATAGGCTCCCAGCACCCAAGACCTTGAACTGGAATAACTGGGCAAATAATTATCTTGTTTTATTAACCTTTCTTAACTGCATGCACAGCTCACATTAATTTTAATGTTTAAGTTTATTAGAAGAATTTTTGTTTTTTAGTTTGGTGATATTTTTAAGATCAGAAATGTGATCAGAAATATGTTATTAGGAACTTAAATTCTGTTTATATCAATTAACCTATGGTTAAAATTGCTTTCATTATAGGTCATTTCACTTAAAGTTGTGGTTTCCAAGAACCCATCCACAATTTTAAGTGGGGACTTACTGTAAATTACAGACATCAGGACACTTAATCCCAAAATACTACAACATGCATCTCAAAAAAGACGTCCTCCTACATATAACTAAAGAATAATTATCACATGTAAAATTATAATTCCCTAACATCATTTGATATCCAGTTTACACTGGCACTTCTCCATTTGTCCAAATTTTATACAGTACTTCCCTCAAAGCAGGCTTCAATTAAGAGCCATACATTAAAGTTGGTTGTTGTATCTGTCTCCTTAAGTATCTTTATAATTATTTTTTGAAGTAAAAAACATCTCAGAAAAATTCACAAATCAAAATTGCATGGCTGGAAGCATTTTCACCCAGTGAACAAATTCATGAAACCTCTACCCAGATCAAGGACTGGAACAGTTGATGAACACCCTGGAAATCCCATAATGTCCCCTTCCATTAGCAATTCTGCATTGCTAATCACTACCCTGACTTTTAATGCCATAGATTAGTTCTGCCGCCTGTTTTTTGAAGTTTATATAAATGGAATGAGGTGATTTTATATATGTGTGTGTATATATATTTTTTAATTTTTTTCTTTTTTTGAGACAGAGTCTCATTCTGTTGCCTCCAGTAGAATGCTATGGCATCACATCCCATGGGAACCTCAAACTCCTGGGCTCCAGTGATCCCCTTGCTTTAGCCTCCCCCCAGTAGCCAGGACAATAGACATCTGCCATAACACCATGCTAGTTTTTTCTATTTTTAGTAGAGATGGGATCTTACTTTTGCTCAGACTGATCTCAATCTCCTGAGCTCAGCCAATGCACTCACCTTGGTCTCCCAGAGTGCTAGGATTACAGTGCTAGGAATGAGCCACTGCACCTGGCCTGATACATATTCTACGTCTGGCTTTTGTCACTCATCATGTTTCTGAGAACTACCATGAGGTTCCATGTGGCAGTAGTTACTTTTTTGCTGTTTTCATTTTTCCATGGGTCAATTCCATCAAATGAGTATACAGCCCAGAGTGGTGTTTTCGCATCTTGAGGTCCATGTGGGTTCAGCTCTAGTCCATACCGCTAGTATTCCAAATTAATCCTATCAACCATCCCCACAGCAGCACATGATAAAAAGCAGTTGTTTCACATCTTCACCAAGACTTGATACTGTAAGTCTTAGCCGTGCTAATGGGTGTGTGGTATATATTGTGGTTCAATTCTGCATTTCCCTGAAGACTAATGACACACTAAGCTGCTCTCATATGACCATCAGCCATTTAGATCCTCTTTTCTGAGACATCCAAACTCTTACCCATTTTTCTCCTTGGTCATTTTTCTTTTTCTGAATAATTTGTATCATATCTTATAAATTCTCAAGTTTTTTTTTTTTTTTTTTATCAGTTATACATGCTGCTGACCTCTTCACCCACGCTGGAACATGTATTTTTATTCAAAGTATTTTAATGAGAAGTTATTTTATTATAGTACAAGTTATCTATTTTTCTTTAAATTCAGTGCCTTATGTGTCCTGCTTATAAAATGTCAACTATCCCAAGGCCACGAAGATATTCTATATTACTTTCTAGAAATATTCTTAATTTTTGCATTTAAATCTACAATCCACTCGTCTTTGATTTTGTGACGAATATGAGGCTAGGGTCAAGATAAGTTTTCCCTATAGATGTTCAATCACTCTAGCACAATTAGACCATCTATTCCACACTATCTCACAGAGCTGCCTTTGTTACAAATCAAATGTCCTCCTTTATCTTAGTCATCAAGAATGACTTTGCTTTTCTTGGTCATTTGCATTTCCATATAAATTTTAGAATCTCAATTTTCATGATAATCTGCTGGCATTTCTCTTAGGATTGCACTGGTCCATATATCAATCTGAAAAGAACTGACAGATTTACAATATTGAGTTTCTAATTCACAAACATAATGTAGTACTCTATATATTTGAGTCATCTTTAATTTCTCCAGTAATGTTTCTCATTTTCTGTGTTAGGGTCTGCACACATCTTTTATTAGACTTATTCTTAGATGTTGATATATTTGGTTCTATCATATTTCTTAATTTTATACTTGTTTGTTGCTTGTATAGAGTAATTATATCAAATTCGTGGAATACCGACCCTGTGTTCAATGATCTTAGGAACACAACTAAGAAATTTGATACTTTCCTTACAGATTACTTTGTATTTTTCAAGTTTGAGGCCTGAAAATTAAGATCCTGAACTCAACCTAGAAAAAGCACTACATATCCTCTTTGCTGAATATCAACAAGATCACCTTTGAAGTACTCCCTTTAGGAAGCTATGCACCAATGCCAGCACCTTGAAAACAATTTTGTAACTCATTTTATGCAATGGCCATCAAAGCTGCCATATTACCTTTGATGTATCCTAAGTGTCATCAAAATGTCTTCCTTTCAATATTTCCTTTATCTCAGGGTAAAGGAAAAAAAAATCACTGGGGACCAGATCAGGTGAGTAGAGAGTATGTCCCAATACAGTTATTTGCTAAAAACTCCATTGCAGATAGTGCCTGTGTGAGCTGGTGCACTGTTGTGATGCAAGAACCATCAGTTGGTGGCCAAGATTTTCAGTTATGATTTTCTATTTACATGGTCTGCTATGCTTCTCACTGTCAGCCAATGATTTTGATGTACAATTCAATGAATTTTTGTAATGTTTCATCAGTTCTGCTCTTTACTGGTTGCCCTGACCTCTCTTCATCAGTGATGCTTTCTGTCCCCTCAAGAAAAATAGTTCATCCATTTGTGTGTTGCCATTATCTTCATGGGATTATCCCCATAAATGTGGAATAATATGTCTCTGATTTCACTTCCATTCTTGCCACCTTTAACAAGAAGTGTATGACTATAAGTTTGTTGCTCTAATTCAAGCTCCGAAACTCTCATGACAGCACATAAAAACATGCAACAATAATGAATGCCACTCAGCAGACACCACCACACACCAACGTGAACACAGCTGTGAAATGCTGATATACCTCAGTAAGGTTAAGAAACCCTACCAAATTGTTTGTACGGTGCTGCCAACATAAGTACATGGTGGCAAGTTTCTGAACTTAATTATCAGGCCTCATATTCAATCATGTTATGTACAAATAATGACATTTATTCCATCCCAAGTTTTATTATTTTTCCTTGGTTCTTCAGTCCTATGGTTTCTCGGTTCTTCTCTTCCTTCATTTGTTTTTTAACCATTGCCAGGACCAGAATTTCTAATATAATCTGAATCATAGTCATGATGGCAGGTCTAGGTCTCTCAGGAGTAACATTTTCAATATTTAACCATCAACTATGAGGAATGTTTTAGGGTTTTTTTTTTTTTTTTTTTTGCAGTTTTTGGCTAGGGTTGAGTTTGAACCCACCACCTCTGGCATATGGGGCCAGTGCCTTACTCTTTTGAGTCACAGACGCTGCCCAGAAGTTCCATTTTATTTTTAATGTGTCAAATGCATTAAAGTCATGAATTAGTGTTGAATTTTATTAAGTACCTTTTTTCCTGCATCTATGGAGATGAAATGAATTTTTTCATTTATCCTGTTAAAGTGATAAATTACACTGTTATTTTTGAAACAATAAAAGTGTACTTCTTGTTCATGTCACAGCCAAATGCATGCCAGCAGGGACTCAGAATGTTTGCATTTTGTGCTTCTGCGCCATTTAGCTTCTTAGAGTGCTGCCAATCCAGCCAGCATCAGGAAAGAAAGCAAGCACATCAGTTATACTTTTATTCTGTAGAATTCCAGAACCTAGTCACATGCTTCCACCCAACTTCCAGGGTGTTGAAAAATATGGACTATATCTGTCCTTATGTCAATTTCACCATAATGTTTTGGTTGTGAGGACCCTATTCTCTAGAAGATTCCTCAGGAAGGGCCCCTGGGAACCACAATGCCCAAGTTCTTGAACATTCACAATAGACAGCAGTCATTAGACTATAATGTCAGTATAGCTAAATAAATAAAATCTGTGGTTCACATTTTCTTTACAATGTTATTTAATTATATTCTTATATAAAATTCTGGCATCAAAAAGTTTGCTGGGGATCTGTTTTTCTTTCATTATAAGTTTCTGATTGAATGCTTTAAAATTTTTTTTTCAGAATTGGTAACTCATAACCCCTGTGGGAAACAAATTTATCAACTAGAATACAGTTCTTTGGTGCGGTTCCTCTTGTCTTTCATCTTACAGAACTGCCATGTCTTAGGTCAACACCTTTTCCACATCACCTTTAAAGATGTTGGTGCATACGTTCATTACAGTCGGCGACGTTCTATCCTGGGGTGCCTCAATTCCTAAATGATTTTTAAGTTTGCACACATTAAGCTTCACTCTCTGTGCTCTAGAATCCTAAGGGCCAAATAACAAATAATAATAAATGCACCTAGGTACCCACCATGTATCACACAGCAGAACTTCACTATTCTAACCCCCATGCCCAACTGTGCCTTACTTACTAAATGTCTTGCTCCTGCTTCCCTGAACACCTACCAACCACTGATCTAGACTGTATTTTAGTTGATAGATTTGTTTCCCACAGGAGCTACAAGATACCAATTCTAAAAAAAAAAAAAAAATCTTTAAGCTTTCAATCAGAAACTTAGAAAGAAAAACAGATTCTTACCATACTTTTTGATGCCAAAATTTTATGCCATAGTACAATTAAATAACTTTAAAAAAATAAATGTGAACCACAGATTTTATATTTAGCTGTACTGACATTCAAACATAATGACTTCTGTCTATTATGAACATTCAAGAACACGGGCATTATGGTTCTCAGGGAGGCTTGTCTGCCAGAGAACAGACTCCTCACAACTAAAACACCACAGAGACATTGGCATAAGACACATATAGAATAGATTTCCAATCCCATGAGGTGGAGACATGTGACTGGGCTTTGGAATTCCATGATAACATTATGTTTAGTTTTGTAAGAAACTGCTAAACTGTGTTCCAAAGTAGCTGTACCATTTTGTATCAACACCATCAATGATTAAGACCTGTTACTCCACCTCACCAGCAATTAGCATTGTCAGCTTTTTGTATTTTGGCCATTCTAACAGGTATGCAGTGGCATCTTATCATTTGATTTGCATCACCTTAATGTTGAGTATATTTTTACACCTGGGCTAGTGGGTTCAAAGCCTGCCAGGGCCTGGTAAACAACAATCACAACTACAACAACAACAAAATAGCCGGGTAGTAGCCAGCTACTTGGGAGGCTGAGGCAAGAGAATCGCTTAAGCCCAAGAGTTTGAGGTGGTTGTGAGCTGTAACGCCACAGCACTCGACTGAGGGAGACATAGTAAAACTGTCTCAAGGGGGGAAAAAAAAAACACTCATCCCCCAAAACCCCAGGTCATGCAAAATTTCCCCTATTTTTCTTCTAAGAAGTTTTGTAGTTAGGTCTATAATCTATTTTGACTTAAATTTTGTGTAAAATGTAATGTTTGCAGTCAGGTTCATTTTTCTGCATATAGCTATGCCCAATTGTTGCACCATTTGTTGAAAAATTCTTTCTGTGCTGAATTATCTTTCCATATCAGTTGACTATTTTTGCATGAATTTATTCGTAGGCTCTCTATTCTGTTCCATTGATTTGTGTATCTATTGTTTATTTTACCAATACGATGCTGTCTTGATTACTGTAGCTTTTTAGTATGTCTTGAAGTTGGATAGTATACTTCCTAAAAGCTTATGTATCTTCAGTATTGTACTACCAGTATATATTTTGAAATGATTTTTTAACTCTTAGCTATTTCAGCAATTTTTAATTAAGTTATATACATGGTTTTTAGATGCAATATAATTGCACACTTAGTAGACTATCATGTAACTAATACACAATAGAAAAGAAAAGTTTTTTGTGACTATTAATGCTCTGTGTGGAGCTTTCAAAAATCATAATTTCTTTTTTCAAATACTACACTCATGGGAGAATACAACTTCTTTTCTCTCTTTCTCTGGTTTCTTTCAAACAACATTTATAAAGAAAGAGAAAGTAAAGCAATTAGTTTCAATGAAAATTTAATGGGTTTAGTTTAGATATATTTAGATATATTCTTTGGTTTTTTCTTATTTATTTATTTATTATTAGATCATAGCTATGTACATTGATACCGTCATGAGGTACAGTGTGCTATTTTTGAAATGACTTTTTATTGTTAAATTCTTTCGGAGTTCTTTATCCATTCTTTCAAACCCTACTTTACATCTAATTTCAGTTTTTAAAATTCAGATTCATGTTGTTGTTTTATAATTTATAAGCTCTTATGTACTTATAAGCTAGTTTTGAACTATGCTATTGCTCATTCATTTTATGGTTATCTCTTTTTGCATGTTTTCATTGTTTCTAGGGAGGTTATTATGCTTATTCTTTTTTTTATTCTTTTATACCAAAAATCTTTGAGAACTTTACTTAAAAATAGGCAACCAAAAAGATTCTAAGTTAATTTCCTTTTAGTTATAGGAGGGATAAGCAGGAAATTACAGCTTTTTTAGCTTCAAGATGCTAGAGTGCACTCTCCTTTGCTTTTGCAAAGTGATAAAAAATATGGCCTTGCATTTTCTCGGATCTGACATGATGAATTTAATATTTTAATCAAGAAGTTTTCTTTCCATTTCCATTAGTGTCTTTATTCCAATCACCTACTTGCAGAAATTTCCTATCAATGCTAGCCTTTCTTACAAAAGAGCCTTGTTTCTGTCTGAAGAGTTTTCCAGGGCCCAGAAAGTTCCAAGTATTATTCATCATTACCACATCACTGTTCCTTTGTACTCACCAGAAATTGGATATAATAGAACTCCCTTCTATTTTTGGCAGCTTTTCTCATATTGATCACTGTGTTTCCCAATGAGTTTAGATTGGTAATTTAAGAGATTTCCTGTGCTCAGACCCATAAGTTCAGCTGCTTTCCCTCTCATTTCTCCCACACAGATGAGATACGACAAAAGTCTTATAACCACCTACTGGGACATTACTGGGATACTTTGCTGCCTAGTTTTACCATAGATGTCGTCTATGTGTCTTTGGTTTTGTTATCCTAGTTGTTCAGCATGGATTTATCTTGGAGGCAGAATTTCTTAGTATCAAGCCAACCTTGCCTTCCTTGTAAACCAAGCTTACAAAACAAATTTTGTTGTAATATCCTTTCCATATATCACTGAATTCATTTTGCTTGTATTTTGTTAGGAAATTTGCATAAATACGAATGAAATATATTGGTTTACAATTTTTTAAAAATGTCCTTACTGAATTTTGCTGTCAAAGTTATGCTAGCCAAATAACAAATATTCACTCCTTTTATACAATGAGTATATGTTAAATGAATATTATTCATTTCCTAAAATGTTGGCAGAATTTACTAGTAAAGCCATCTAAACCTGGGTTTTTCTTGATGAAATACTTTAAGATTTAATTTCTATAACATATGACAGATTTCCTCTTATTGATAAATTTTCAATTTCATTTAATCTTTAAAATCACTGGGATAAAGTTGTTCAAAATCTGTTCTTACCATTTTAATATTTGTAATATTCATAGTTATATCTCCCACTTGGTCCCTCATTTTAGTAATTCCATCTTCATTTTTGTTTTCTGTCTTTCGGGTGTTTATAATTTTATTAACTGTTTTAAGAATGAATGTTTGGTTTTTCAGAGGTTTTTCTATTATATATTCTTTTCAATTCTTTATACATCTGCTCTTAATGATTTCCTTTCTTTTTTTTGTTCTTGCTCTAACTACTTAAGATAGCATAAGTTTCACATACACATATTCTACATGTTTGCAATGTTCTATAAATATCAATTAGATCAGATTTATAAATATTGTTAGTAAGATCTTCCATATGTTACCAGTAGTTATATTTGGTTCATCAATTACTAGAAAGGTAACTTAACTAAGACTATGAACTTGTCTACTTATCCTCTTCATTCTGCCAATATTTGCTTTCTATATTTTCAGGCTGTTTTTAGACACACACAAACACCAATTTGCTATATCTTCCTAGCATATTTACTACTTTATCAGTATAAAATGCCTCTTTTCTGCCTAAAAATGTGTCTTTTTTTTAAGTTTATTTTATCCAGTATTTACAGGGCTATACCAACCTTTCTGTTAGTTTTTCATGTTATCATTTTCTCTCCTTTTAGCTTGTCTCTGCTAAGTTCACTATGTTTTTTGTAAGAAGCACATCATCATTGTGTTTTTTAATCTATTCTGACAATCTATGTCTTTTAGTTAGAGGATTAGTTCATTTACATATAAAGTAATTACAACATATTTGTTATTAAATATGTAATTTACTATTTGTTTTCTATTTGTCTCGTTTGTTCTATGTTCTTTTTTATTCCTTTTATCCCTCATTTGAATAAACTATATATTTTTGTATCATATCATGTCCCTTCTCTATTTGGTTATTACAGTCTTTGCACTATTCTTTTTAGAAGCTATCCTATTGCTCACAGCATGCATTTAACCAGGTAATAAACCAAAGCAGTATTGTTACTTCCCAGATAATTCAAGGATGTAAAACTCTGTAATTCCTTTGACCCCCCCCCCACAATTTTTGTGCTATTGTTTCTATCCTAAGCTTTTTTGAAGCTAGAAGTCAGTTCCCACCCCCCTTTTTTTGACATTGACTTTTTATCCCATCTACAGAATTTGTTTCCTTTTTGTGTCATTAAACTTTTTCCTTTATCTTCTTTACTTCAGGGAAACCAGAAGTGACATCTAGTTAAATCTGATTTATGATAAACATATTTAGCAACAATATTCATCACGTAATCCTGTGAGTTTTATATCTTATCATATTAGGGACAAGGATAATTCTAATCTCATAATAATTGTGTAGATTAAAAAGAAGTGGCACATGTAAAGTGTAACATAATACCTGACACATAATAGCCAAAGTTCATAATTTCTCACCTTCAGTCCTAGTAACACGTTGAGGTGGGTAATTCTTTTTTGTGGGGCTGTCTTGTGCATTTTAGGATATTTAGAGATATTCCTGGCCTCTATCTGCTAGGTAGCATCCCCCAGTGTGACAACCAAAAATGTCTCCAGACATTACCAAATCTCCTCTGGGGGACAAAATTAGATCCAGTTTAGAACCATTGGTATAGAACAAAAACTCAAGTATTTTTGGATAAATATTCCTCAAGCATTTACTATCATGCCTTATTTAATCTATGAGAGTAAGAGCTACATAGGTCATGAATGCTGTTGTCCGCATATCCATAGTTTTGGGGAGAAATATAAAATACACTGTCATTAAGTTTCCTGCTAGAGATAACCTTGTGTTGCTATGAGAGGAGGAGCATCTAACTAAAGTCAGAAGTGAGGCTCCTTCCATGGAAGAACAAAGAATTCTGAGCTGAGACTTGGAGGACAGGCTTCCCTCCTCTTTCCCAGTGGGGCCCCGGGAGAACAAACCAATAATGACTATTCACAACATAAATAACCCTTCCAAAAATAATGAATGAAAACCCATATTCTTTCCAGACTGTACTTCAGAATATGATCCATAAAGATGAATCTACTATCAACATAAAGACATAGGTAAGGTGAGCTGGGAGGGAAACAGAGATGGTACAATCCACCCTCTCCTCCTTCAGTTGTTAATGGCAATGACATGGCATTTTCCCATTCTATATTTCTCAGTCTGTTTGAAGACACACTGAATAACCACAACCAGATTAAGACCAGTCAGGATTAACGTCTCTCACACACACCCTTTCTTACCAACACTGCCTTCCAGGATGCTGATTCAGCTGTCTATACTTCCAATCTTCTTCCTGACCAAGCAGAGTATATCTTCAGCTCATTTGCAGTAGAATTCAGATGAGGGCTAGCTGGTCACTAAGCCTGTTTCCTTTACTTCCTGGGCACACAGCTCAACTATTTTTCCTCTCCCCCTCCCCACCCCTGCAGTATCCCGTGGCCATATGACTAAGTTCTAGCCTAAAGGATGTAAGAGTAGATGTGACATGCACTTCCTCCAGGTCTCGCCTGTGAACACCTCCCACGTGCAGCCCCTCAGGCTCTCTCCTCTCTGCTGCCTTGATTGAGACACACATTGGTACCTTGGAGGCTGCGATTTAAAGATTGTGAAGTCAAAGAGTGCAAGGAATCCCTGAGTCTCCACTTGGAGCACAGAAGCCCTATCAGGAACACCCATATTGGGTTTTCCATGAATCAGAAGTAAACTTCCACTGTGTTAAGTCACTAAGATTTGAGGGTTTATCTAGTATAGCAGTTAGCATTACCCACCTAATACACAAAAGGAGAGAAATAGCCCACTTTCCTCTGCAATTGTAATCCCTTTAGTTCCCCAGACATGAATGGTATTTCAGCCTTGTTCACCAAGCCAAAGAAAAGATCCTTTTGCCAGAATATTTCACTGATATTCCCTGGAGTTAAATGGGTATGTGAGAGGCTATTTGCAGGGCCATTGCTAAAGATCACACTTCATCTAATGTCTGCAGCACAGGAGCATGAAAGGACGCGGTCTTTGATGTCACACAGATGTGGCTTTGAATCTTGGTTCCCTCTTTGGCTCCTTTCTTTGGCTCAGTCTCCCTGAGCCTCTGTTTCTTCATCTGCAAAACGAGGGTAATAACACCTCATAGGAATTTCATGGGGATAAAAGGACAGATAGCATGTGAAATCCTGGCATAGTTCCTAGCATGTCCATGGTACTCAATTAGTTCCTTCCCAGCAACTATGAAATTAATGAATTGGGAATTTTTTTTAACAAATTTTTTTTTCTTTTTACTGTTCTAATCAGAAATTCAAGCAAGAGCTGTCCTTTTCCACAAAAGACCGGGTATTTATCTTTCCTTGAAAATGATGATTATCTCATATAAAAGGTATCAGGTTCAACAAATACTTCTATGTTTTCTTTGGTCTAAACAAGGAAAAGAATTTAAGTTTAAAGAAATTTTAAAACAAACACATAAACACAGGCAACATTCAGTATTTTTACCACTATTTTCCCTTGCAAGAAATAAATGCCATATTTTCAAACCAACAACAGTAGAACATACTCTGGGATTTGATCCAAAAGTAGAGCAATAAACAAGACAGTTCATATGACAGGGAGGGAGGAAAGCATTTTTCTGGGTAATACTAATAGACGTCGATCAGGACCTTCCCTGTTCCCATCTAATGAGAGACTCCATAGGAAACGCTGGCACATCAGAGAGCTAACAAGGCAGTGGTAGGCACGCCACCTTACCCAAGCCCGTTTCTGTAAGGGAGATTTGGCAACGGGACCGGTAAACAGGGGACAATTCTAGCTGAGCTAGCAGAGCTGAGAGCTGTCACAGCCTCATGCCCCAACTACCGTGGAAGGACGCTGAAATGTCAGGGCAACCAGGATGCAGAGAGAAGGCTTGATGAGTGCCGCCCACCAGGATGACTAAGTGCTCCTGGGGACAATCCCCTCTCAGAGGGCAGAAAGCAAATATCCAGATGCTATGAGCTGCCAGATGTGATTAACTGAGCAAAGGTGAAGTCACCCACTTAACCATCTGAGCAGCCTTCCTCATCAAAGTGACCTGAGAGTTTTCTGCAAAAGTATTCACCAACAAAACAAATGCAGGCGCCATCCGACTCCCGTCTCCACCTCTTCTCCTGTCTTCCTCCCATCGAGTCAGAACACCGGCCTATTTTTAAACCACTGGCAGAGTATTCTCTCGTGGAAATGGGGCTAGGTTGGGGGGGCTCCTGACACAGGCAGATGCTCACTCAGATACCGCGCAAGCTCCCCCCAGGCTACACCCACTCACCAGTCCTGCCTCTCTCCCAAGAACGGGGCAGAGGAGCCTAAGACGAGAAGGCCCCAGGAGGGAGCTTCTGCCCGTGCAGAGGAGGAGGGAGGATCTGACGCTGGTTCCCATGACACAGATAAGGCAGGCCTCCCTCCTCTGAGGAAGGGAAGACTGAGACTACGTGCAAACCAGCCCCATGTGCAGAAACCCAGAGAGAGAGCAGGAGAGACAAACCCCAGATGCGGATTCTAGCATCTTTTAAAGACTTAAGAGAATTTCAGTGTCTCTTTAACAAGCATCTAGCGTGCTCTAAGCAAAATAACAAACTTTTTTAAACATTGGAGACTGTCACAAGGTCATAGGCTGATTTGCCAAAAAAAAAAAAAAAAAAATCTCCAAACCAAAAAAATACTTTTCAAGAAAGGAGGTGTGTAGTACTTACAGTCTCTCCAGCTGCTTCAGGTCCTGGAAGGCACCTCTCTCAATAATGCTGACCTGGTTGTCCTCCAGATGCCTAGAACCATAGAGACAACGGTCAAAGACAAAGCTGGACTCAAGGACCCTTGTGCTAGGCCTCAGGCCATCCAGGGGTAACCTGTACCCGCCCCCTCCCCGCCCCTCTGGGCCCCCCAAGGAGGATCAGTCTGGTGGGACAAGATAATTCATGCTGCAGTTAGGTGTCACGGTAACCAGGGTTTGCCGCCTGCACACTTCTACCTGACAGATTGGTTTCCATGCCTCTATTTTAAGAATGTTCTCAGCAAATGTCCCCCCAAGCACTGCAGGATGTTGTACAGAAAAGGAAGAGGTAAAGCTGCTCCTTATAAGAACCACACACATACTCAGCACCTCATTCCTCGGAGCTCCCTCCTCCAAGGAGTCAAAAATATTCCATTGAAGAGGGCCTTCCCTGCTCACCCTTGTAGAAAGGGTGAAGTGACTGTGAGACAGTGGGCTGTCACCCAGAAAACCAGCCTGGTCCTGGGAATGCCTCTCACCCAGGGCCTGGCTAATCCCCAGCTCACAATGATGGTCACAAAAGCCTGAGCTTCCTGCCCCAGCGTCAAGCTGCACTCACCTTCTATGTGATCCAAGGAAGTGACTAAAAATCCTAAACATTCTGTTTCAAGTGAGTTCGACTCTTGCATGTGCTATATCCTAAGAATTGAGCATACAATGAAACATTTGTTTTTCTAACTTAAAAAAAAAATGGCAGCTTAAAATGGATTAGCTGAACAGTAGGGGAAGGAAGCCATGAAGCTTCACAGCTTCCATCTGGGGCCATCTTGGGCTGGGAAATGACATAGACTGTACTTGGTGGCTGAATGAGACTTGGGGGTGGAAGGGATGCAGTGGTGATTGAAGGATATTTCTTTGGAAGGTGGAGGGTAAGAAGGGTCTGGGCTTCTCTGGATTAAGCAGGAGGAGAGGTGCCCTAAGCACCTCGAAGGCCACAGAACAGAGGAAGGCTGCATCTCACTCCGAAAGTGACCCCTCTGCAAGGCCTTCTCAGCCTGACCCTTGGGCCCTTGTGTTTTCCTTTCAAGTCCATTTTTCCCACTGGGCCTAAGATGCAAGAAGACAGACCTCCTGTCCGTCATCATACTCCCAGCTCTAACACGGTTGCCTCACTGAGCGGCCACTTTTTAAATGCTCACTGAATGAATGGAAACTATAGGAGACTTGGGGCCTTAGCACATACTGGTTCTATATTAAAGAGAAGCCTATCCTTGTCTAGGACTCATGAAATTTCTATCAGGAGGGTAACTGTATTTTGTTTGGGCTCAATGATATTTTATTTCTTGTGGATGTGCTACAAACAGTTAAAAACCAATATTTCTCCCCCATACACACCCTACAAAAGAAACTCCCTTTGAAAAAAATCAGCTCTTCCATTCGGCACATCAGTTGGCCAGAGTGAGCATTGGACATCAGTCAGCAAAGGGCGCCTGGCTCTGCTGTTTGTCACATTCTGACCCTTACTCTTCTGGTACTTCCAGCCCATGTAGACTGACCCCTCACATGCTCCTCACTTCATAGATATGAAAATGACTGAACAGAGACTTGCCCGAGGAGAAATTTATATAGAGCAGTGATTTCCAACCACTGTGCTAGAAGAGGATCTTAGGTGCAACATGAAAATGTTTAAGATCATTAATTAAATTATTTTTTTAAAAAAGTTCAAAGCACAGGTTTTTTTTTTTTTACTCTATTTTTTGGATCAACATAATTTAAGTGTTCTACAAAAATATGATTATAGGTTCAAGTGCGCCATGAGATTTAAAAAGTTGAAAAACACTGATGCAAAGTCTTGCAGCTGGGAAGGGTGGACCTCTAACCCCAAGTCTAGTGTGCTTTCCAGATTTTGAATCTAATTTCATATATATATATATATATATATATATGGTCTCAGTTTGCTGCCCCTGGCTAGAATGCCATGGTGTTATAGCTCTATCCTGATGGTGTTATATTGGACCAGTCAGTCAACCTGAGACTCAGTTTCCTCATTTGTAAAACAGGAAAAATAAAACATTGCATACGGTCTTATTAAGAGTAAAAATGGAATAAGTAATTAAATCATCTAGCCCAGGATCTGGAGTTGAATTAGAGGCTCTAAAAATGTTCTTTCCCTTCTCTTCCTTGTCCATTCTGCCATATGCAAGGAGGGCCTTGGAATGCTAATACCCTTATACAAGCACATCGTGTTACACAGGGAACCAGCTCAATACTAGTGGCTGAGGATCTGCTCAGCTAAGTTTTTATTGCCAATCAATCGATCCCAGAACTTGCAGTCATTATTTCCCAGTTATAAGGACCATCTCTAGGGCTGTTGAGTGTCACATTCTGTGTTTCTGAAGAAGCTTAACTCCAACCTCCAGTGATGCATCTCTTAGTTCTATACTAATTAATCTACCACTACAAGCCTCTTTCAAAACAGGGAGAAGAAAAGTGAGCACATCCATATGAGACATGTGCCCGGCTAGAGCAAGTATTCTCCTTCCTCCCTGCTAGGAAACTTTATGATACTGTCCGGTTTCTTCTATTTAAGACCTGTCAGACAGTCCCTATCCTTTCTGGGCTCTGGTGCCCACTTCCTCCCACTTCTCCTTGAGTCCCAGGCATTAGTGGTGGCTCCTAGCTGTCACCAGCTTTAGGGAACAGTGCCATCTCCTCTGGGTTTCTCCTAACCCTGCCCACACCTCTATGAATAATTTTCTCTTTAGCTCTCCTCATGTGCTCCCTGTTAAGTATCACATCTTTCCTGCCATGACACTGACTGACAAAGCTCTTTTAAGAGCTACTTCCTAGACTTTTGCAGAGTCTAGTCCAGTACCTGGTGCTCAAAGGCTCAATAAATAATATTTGATGGACAAATAAATCAACGAATGAATGCACTATGACTCTCCCATCCAGACTTCTAAGCTGCAATACAAGCCAGGATTATGCACCAAAGTCATTCACAACCCCTTCAACTTTAGGACAGGGAAACCAGGAAGGGCTGGACACCCAGAAGTGCTGTCTGTGGCTGGAGTCTATTCTGAGTTAGAGGGACACAGACTGACAGACTGTATTCATTTTCAGCTCTTTGGGCATTTTTTTGTTTTTAGTTTTAACACTGGATCAGAATCGGAAATCCTCCCCCCTCAGATGATGATAGCTGGGGCGGAGTTTAACTTTTTTATTAACCCCATTTGGGATGAAGCTGACTCCCACATTGCGAGCACAGCAGAGTTCTTAAACAGACTAAGAAAGGGAATATCATTGACACCACCAGAAAAGACCTTTTCCTCCTCCCATCTGGTGGGAGAAAGAAATAACATGGGCAACCATTGTATCTTATCCTTGAATGCCCTTTATACGGGGAAAATTGCCCTAGGATGAGACTGGAGATCCCCAATAACTGTTTGATCTGCTTTCCCTCACATTCACAGCTCTGCATGGAAATGGGTGGCAAGCTCGAATTATCCAAGACTAGGGAGTCTTTTCTGGCTTCTCTAGAAACTGTAAATAAGAAACAGATATGGGGAATGTGCCAAGGTGCGAAGAAAGCTTTTCTAAAAAGATAGTTGTCTAGGTTACTCAGCTAAAAAGAATAGACTGAAGGAAAATATGGTAAAAATGTCTGGATATTTTCTTGGTGTTAGTTAGAAAGCATTTCAGCTATTCCACCTAGCAGATCCTTTTACAGTAATAAAGGGCCCCTTGGACAGGATTGTCTTTGAGTTGATAAGGAAGATAACGAAACACCGTATATAACAGAGTCTATAAAGTGGTGTAGGGGAAGGTTTTTTGGCATTGCTTATCAAAATAAAAAGAATGTACCAATTAACTGAAAAGATAAACTGTAGTCAAAGGAATGTCGCAGACCCTCCAGAGGATATTAATACAATCTTTCGTGATTCCTTTAAACTTCCTATTATATTTCCAGAGAGTAGAGATGGAAATTAGAATTTTTATGAGTCTTTCTCATGTAATAGTAGAAAAATTAAAGGGTTATTTTTGATGTTGTTAGAAATTAAAGCATTGGGTGAAACCTCTGATTCATAGGAAAGGAAATCTCACAGACACAGGAGGAAGAAATGCAAAAAAAAAAAAAGAAAAGAAAAGAAAAGAAAATAGAGAAGTTAAACAGATGTCTGTCTTTTAACCTGGCAAATGACATGGATTACTGAGTTACTGCCTTTATCTTTTCTATAAAAATCACCCTAAAACTGAAGGACAGAATTACCCTCACCCATATTCCAATCTCAATTCTGATACACATACATCTTATCTGAGCTGCCAGTCACTTCACAGACCCACGGATGCTTACAGCAAAAGAAAGCTTTGGCAGAGAGTAGGCCCTCCCTCCAAAGGTAGGGAGAGGAGTGTGAGACCACAGCCTGTGGTCTTGCACATCAAGAGCAAGATGCCCTGCACATCAGAGCTCCATGTACAGAACAGAGGGTCTATGTCTGCCTTGGTTTTCTAAGCCCCCTATGATACAGACACATACTGTGTTTCCCAGAAAATAAGACCTACCCAAAAAATAAGGCCTAGCAGGATTTCTATGTATTTGTTAAATATAAGCCCTACCCCATAATAAGACCTAGTGATGGGCGTGGCTATGCAGATATGCATTTCAGCATGGAGAGGAAGACATCCCCTGAAAATAAGCCCTAGTGTGTCTTCTTGAGAAAAAATAAATATAAGACAATGTCTTATTTTCGGGGAAATATGGTAGTAGCACTACATGGAAATTAGAAAGTATACAGTCTGACTCCTTCCATCACCTGTTAGATGGCGTCGGGACCATTTAACCTATCCATGCCTGATTCCTTGCCGCATGGAAGGGTTGACAGTGAGGCCTACTGCATGGTACCTCTACGTAACACTGTGCTGGGTCCGTGGAAGGTGTAGCATGAACAAGCTGGTTGTCATCATTATCATTACTACTAATTCTTCTCAATCAGAAAAGAAAAAAATATTATAAAAGTAACAAATAACACTTTGTATGTGATAAATGAGAATATCCAGACCATTCATGAAAATATTAAGTGTGAATGTACAGGTGTATATATGTAAGTATGTATGTATGTATGACAATGAGAGCTGAAAAGGCTTCAAACAGCTCATTCTCTATACTATGGATGAGAAAACTGGGCCCAAAAGGGTACATGGATTTTCCCAAGGTTACAAAGGCAGTTAATTCTGAATCAGGACCAGAATCTACTACTTTCTGCTCTAGGTACAAATTCATTCTATTACATGGGGCTATTAGTAAAACAGAAAAGGTAGCTTCACGTGCCAACACTGTTACTTCTAGTAATGATCTCCTAGTCAAGATTTCACAACACAAAAAACATCAGGGTAGTGGGCAACTTGCCCAGGCTGTACACTCCATCCAGGTCTCAAGCCACCAATGAATAAAGAAGGAACAAAGATCTAATTACTCTTCTCTTATATCCCTGGATGTCTGAGACTTTTCAACGAGCAAGTATTTGGGAAGCTTCTTATCACCCGCAGACTTAAGGATGGATGAAACTCTTCAATACTTCAATATTCTACAATGAAACCCAATATTCCTTGTGCCCCTATTCTGTCAATGCCCATCTCAAATTTTGCTACCTGTCCACATAGCCGTGGGTGTTCAGCAAGGGCTCTGACCCTTTCTGACTCTCTCTCCCTCTCCCTCCTCTCCTCCTCTCCATTAAGCAACAAGATAAATAACTTCTGTCCTGATTGGTCTTTTAAAGCACAGGCTGGAGAAGAAATTATCATCTCTATGGAAAGGAAGCATGGTTAGTCAACCTGACATTGCTGTCATCCTAGATGCTAGGCAAGTAGATTTATTCATTTATAGCCTTCTGTTTTCCCTGTCACTTGAACTAAGTTCTTCCATCGATCTAGCTCAGCCAGCAGCATGGAGACACAGAATGGGATACCTGTGAGCATTTGGCTACACTAATGATGGGGTTTCTGCTGCAGAATGGTGAAATCCTACTGTCCGGTGCTGGGCAGTGCAATGTTAAGGCAGTAGTATTTTTTTTTTTTTTTTTTTTTTTT
>NW_003852398.1:7765550-7785450 GCF_000181295.1 Otolemur garnettii | reverse complement strand
TTTTTTTTTTTTTTTTTTTTTGGCAGAGCTAAAGAACTGAAAAAGAAAATATGCACTGGAGAGCCATCTACTACTTACAAGACTCGGAGATTCTTGAGCCCAGCAAAATCCATCTTGGAGATCCTGGTGATATTATTTCTGTCCAGGTCACTGCAATAGAGAGCAAATTCAGGTCAGGTTTTGGCAGGTTACACTTATGGTCTATTCTATCCAGACTAACTTGGACTGGAGGGATGTTGCTTGTCAAGGAGAAGGCAATTTCAGTGATTAATGATATCCCTCGAGCATGCCCAACTAACCTTAAGGATACTGTATGGAATAAACCATTCATTATGCATATAGTAGAACTCTGTTATGCTTAACTGCCTGGCTTCTGTGGCCCCTTCCTCGGGTAACAAAGTTTTCTGTGGGAGTCTCCCCTCCACCAACTCTCAGACCTTGTCGTACAAGATGGGGGATAATGGCTCTTCCCAGCTCCCAGGATGGGTATCTGATCCAGGCCAAGCTTGTAAGTATTTTCAACCCCTCTGACCACAGCAATTGTTTCAGAGATGCATACATAACTCATATTCCCAATATCTCTCTATCCACTGGGATTGCTAAACTGCTCAGGGCTGCCAGGAGCCATCTTGCCACCAGGAGAAGAACCAGCAGATGAAAAGAGTCTGAATCCTGGTGCTCTCCTGTGAGCACTGAGGCCAGATGCTTGGGTATTTTGAACTTACACGAGCTATTCTATCCTGTCTCTTTTATATATTGGTTTAAAGCAGTCTGAGTTGAATTTCCTATCACCTGAAACCAAAAGTATCTTAACTGACTTTGGTACATAGCTAGATGCCGACTGACAAGATGTAACTTGTCCATTTTTCTAGCTAGTTTGCAAACTCCCGGAGTGCAAACTCTATATCCTATTAACTCCACAACCCAACATAGCAGAGTACATGCCTGGCACACAGCAGAGGTACCTCACACATTAAATAAAGACAGCTGAGTTACTTGGCCTCAGCTTGGAGGTATAAGCACCAAAAAGTGGCCCCAAAGGGGAGACATGGCTACAGAGAAGCTGAAAGCCTTTTGGTGGTGGCACTTGGTCAGAATGGAGGGGGCAGGATGGTTGGGAGAAACCAGGGGGAGGCAAAACTGAAGTCAGCATTGAGCCTGTGAACATTTGTATGAATCTTCTGTGTTCACCAAAATCATCTAAGACGGGATGTGCTACAGTTCTCAAGAATGAATGCCGAGTAATTCATCCCCATATATTCTGCCATATGACAAACTCTTTTGGGTTCTGGCCCTTGGAGAGTCAACAAGGTATCTGTAAACTAGATTTCCTGCCCTCCAGAACACATCTATGTACTAAGAGGCCACTGTCCCAAGGATGAGACAAATGTTCACCTGTTCTTTGATTTTCCTAGTCAAATCCTAAAGTTTCTATTTTAGAATTTATTATGCCTCAGATAAATGAGTTATACAGTTGCCTAAAGGATCAGGGGAGCAATTTTCAGTTTCTAGCACTTTTAATGGGGAAAAAAAATCAACTTTGAGGAAAGATTACCCTCCTGATGTCAGAATAATACAGAAATAAAAATCAAACGAGTCCTTGAATAACCTCACCTGCATACCCCTCCCTTTCTCAGCCAGTTTTCTAACAGCTAAAGCAGCCATCAGAGTTGTCTCATAACTATGATAGAGAAAAGAAATATTTAGACTTCTCAGACTAATGTGAGTGCTGGTTAATAAAAAAAAAAAAAAAAGAGCAAGCATTACACAGGAAAATAAAGGGTTGCCCATGCACGGATGAGAAATCAGCAGACAGAAATCTAGAAGCTCCCAGTCATCATAAGCTTTATCCTCATCGCCTGTCTGAATTGGGATGGATGTTTGGGGACCTTGACAACTGTGAATATGACAATGCAACTGTGGCTTCAATTACTAGGACATAGCATGGTATGTCAGCAGCTGTGCCAGTGGCTGTGGCACTGATATTTTCAATTAGTATTTATTATATAAAAAAGGCACGAAGTGTGCCACTAAAATTCTGAGGATGTGGCGGGGGCAGGGTGTGCTGTGGGGTTATCCCAGGCATGGAGTCAGTGTTTGGGAGCCAAGTGTCAGAGGCCGGTGGCCCTAGGTTTGAATCCCTGCCCCACAGCTTACTGGTGACCTAATGCCAATTCACTTCATTTCTGGGGCCAGGTTTTTCCATTTACAAAATGAGGCTGACAGTCTGGACCTCAAGAGTTTCTAGGAGGGTTAAATGAGAGGATGTACACACAGCACTTATCTGCCACTTGTTAAATGCTCAGTTGTGGCAGCTGTTATTACAACAATCAGTCAAAGTACATTCTCCCCCTACCTCTGTTCTGAAATTTTAACTCACCAATAGAAGCTGACTGCCCTGGCCCCAAACTTTGCACCTAAAGACAAATCCTGGGATCCCCATGACACTCCTGTTATTGTGGTATCTTTCTATAGGTAAAAATAGAGTGCTGGCACCAAGAGCAGCCTCTTCGTGCTGGGCTTCCTCTCCTTTGCGACATTTCTATGAAAACTATTTTCACAGTATCTGTGTGCAAAGTGACACAAGGGGCCCCTACTCCTCAGCTGGGCTCTGTTGCCCACCTCTGAAACACACTGCCCAAGAGAAGGGCAAGGAGCTCATGGGTTCAAAGTGCAACAGATCTGGTCTCAAATCTCTGTCCAACCTTTCATCCCCCAAACCCACACAACTGGGGCTGTGGGAGTTTGAGTAACTTACTTAACCTCTCTGAGCCTCCATGCTTTGTAATCTTCTACTCACAGACCACAGAATGATGAGAAACTCAAAACATGGGCTGAAAATGGGAATTAATTATATTGATAGTGAGGAGAGGCTAGAAAATGGGAATTAATTATAATGATAGTGAGAAAAGGCTTTCCATCCCACCACCAGGCCCCTCAGGCTAGCACAGGCTCTTATGGACTTTACAGCCTTCAGCTTTGGCCTTGGAGGGAATCAGCATATGACAGGTTAGCACGAGTTCTAAACTACCAGCAGGAGGTGAGATCTGGGCTAGACAGCAGGAATGGTGTCTAGATGCACATGTGGAAAGTATGTTTTAATAGACCTGTAATTTCTTTATTTGACATATTTGCCATTAAGAGGTAGGGTCTGTACCCATTTCCCTTGAACCTAAGCAGGCCTTTAGATTGCCTGGACAAACAGGATGGTTGCAGAAGCAGTGCCACAGAACCTCTGAGGCTGGGTTAAAAGATGCAAGGAAAGAGAGGCACTCCCTTTCTCAGCACTTTCACTGGAGCCTGGAGCTGCCACATAGAAAAGCAGATAACCTGGAGCTGCCATGTTGGTGAGACCATGTGAGAGGACCGGGGGAGAGTGAGGTAACTAATGAGAAACCCTAAGCCAGAATCACCTGGCTGAACCACTCCAGAATTCCTTGACCCACAGATACTGTGAGAGGTAATACATAACAACACGTTAATCTGTATCACCTGGTGACATCCCAGCCATCATAACATCATTAGTATGTATTCCTCCCGTTTTTATGGTGATGCTGTTGTCAACAAACCTACCATACAGCCAGTAATATAAAGTATAGCACATATGATTACAAGCAGTCCCCAAGTTATAAACATCCACTTGAAGTATGACTCGCACTTATGAACAGGGGCTATTACAGGTAATAGGTACTGTATCCATTCCTGTTTCAACTTACATACTAATTCAATTTAACAACCTATAGAACCTTTCTCATCAATATCCCCAGGGCGGCCTGTATGCTTGATATACAATATTTAATAATTAATGACTATACTACTTGCTTATATATTTACTATACTATTCTTTTTACCTTTATTTAGGGTGTATTACTTCTACTTATATTTTTAGAAAAGCTAACTCTAAAACAGCCTGAGGCAGGTGCTTCAGGAAGTATTCAGAAGAAGGCACTGATACTATAGGAGATGACAGCTCCATGCCTGCCACTGTCCCTGAAGACCTTCCAGTGGGACAAGATGTAAAGGTAGGAGACAATGACATTGATGATCCTGACCCTGCATAGGCCAATGTTGTGTGTGTTCATGTCTTCATTTGTGATAAAAAATGTTTAAAGTGTGAAATGTAAATTAAATAGGAAAAGGCTTATTTATGGATGTAAAGAAAATATTTTTGTAAATCTGTATAATGTGTTTTAAGCTAAATGTTATTACAAAAGAGTCAAAAAGTTTTAAAAAATTTAAAGCTTACAGAAGTAAAAAAGTCACAATAAGATAATGTTAATTTGTTGTTTAAAAAGGTTTTAAAAAATATATTTAGTGGCTCAGCACCTGTGGCTCAAGTGGCTAATGTGCCAGCCACATACACCTGAGCTGGTGGGTTCGCATCCAGCCTAGGCCTGCCAAACAATGATGGTTGCAACCAAAAAAAAAAAAAAAAAAGTAGCCAAGGGTTGTGGCAGGTACCTGTAGTCCAGCTACTTGGGAGGCGGAGGCAGGAGAATCACTTGAGCCCAGGAGTTGGAGGTTGCTATGAGCTATAATGCCATGGCACTCTACCCAGGGTGCAGCTTGAGGTTCTGTCTCAATAAATGAATTTAGTGTAGCCTAAGTGACAGTGTTTATAAAGTCTACTGTACAGTGATACCCCAGGCCCTCAGATTCACTCTTTATATTTGACTCACCCAGAGCAATTTCTAGTCCTGCAGGCTCCCTTCATAGTGCCCTGTACAAGTATGCCATTATTGATCTTTGATCTGTACTACATTTTTACTGTACCTGTTATATTTAGAAATGTTTAGCTACACCAATACCCACCCTTATGTTGCCATTGCCTACAGCATTCAGTACATTAACCTGCTGTCTAGGAGCCATGGGCGGCACCATGCAGCCTGGGTGTGCAGTAGGCTGTGCCATCCATCTCTGTTTGTGAAAGTGCACTCTGTGATGTTCAAACAATGATGAAAATTGCCTAGCAACGCATTTCTCAAAAGGTATCTCCATCATCAAGTAACACATGACTGTCCTAAAGCGAGTGCTGTATCTTAAGCCATAAAGTTTGGGGGTGATTCATCTGCTACAATAGAGAGGCAGACCAGAAAGGAAGAGAAAGCTACCTTCTGAGTATTTAATTTGCCATTAACAGTGGAAACCCATTTACACGGCTCCCCATGGCAAGTCCTTTCTGAGACTTGCCGGCCACCATTGATGCCCTTAGTCCTGTCCTTATGCTCAAGGATGGCTCACAGGGGCTACAGGAAGCCATAGCATTCTGGAAGCAGGGTGAAAACTGGCCCTTCTCTCAGGCTTGAAGGAATAATGATTATTCCCTCAAAGTAGTACTAAGGATACCATGGGAATCACTATGATGTTAACGCTAGGAATCACAGTAATGATTTCCATTCATTGAATGTCGTGGCAGATAGCTGAGTTGTCTACCAAACCATTTTCAGTCTTGGCTGTACAGATAAACTACATTTCCCAGCACTCCTTGCACATAGGTTGCAACCATGTGACTGAGTTCACGTCACTATCTCAGGGGCAGAAGTCCTGCCTAGTCTTCCAGCTCTTCCTCTCCTCTCATCTAGGGCTGGGTTTAGTAGCTACAGTGGATTCCAAGGATGGCAAATGGAAAGAATGGCAGCACTCAGGAGCAGATACCTTGTCCTCCCTTGCCTCCCCGTTTACACACATTAGACTCAGACATCCACAAGAAATAGCTCCTAAACCACTGAAATTCAAGAGCTATGTTATAGCAATCTATACTGACAAATGGAATATCTTTAAGACAGTAGCTTTCTATTCTCTTTTCTTGTCTTTGTGACAGTTCTGAAAGGTAGATATTATCTTACTTCAATAGATAAAATACTGTGGATCAGCCTTAAAAAGAGCTGATACTTGTTGGATCCATACTATGTGCCAGGCACTCTGTTAAGGACTTCGTGTTCATTGTCTCTAATCCAGACAGCAATCGTATGTTGCAGAAACTATTATCTCATTTTTCACATGAAGAGGCTGAACCCTCCTTCAGCTTAAAACAAATCTGTTTAACCAGTAAAGAAACTTGCTATAAGGTAATACCCTCCCTCGTAAGTTGCAAAGCTCAGATTTGAATCTAGGTTCTCTGAATGCAGAGGCCACAGTTTTACCCATCACAGCATTCTGCCCATCCACAATTAGAGCATTTTCTGTTACATCAAGTTATTAACTGAATGGGAAATAAATGCATGCATAAATGTCCTAAGAACTAAATAAATAGAACAGAACAAATTTCCTATTCCTACACCTTGACAAAATCAAAAGGCATCCTCCTAGTGCAGCGGTTCTCAACCCGTGGGTCACAACCCGTTTAACAATGAAAATACATTGCAGCATTAGTAAGGTTGAGAACCACTGTCCTAGTGGATTTGCTGCTCCCTATTCATCCAAGATGGCACACTTCCTCCCCAGGTGCCCAGTGAGTCCTGCCCAGGAGGAGTGCTGGGCCCTGCTATAAGCTCATGCAGGAAGAGCTATCTTGCTGTTTGTCCGTGTCTGGTTCCCATCATGTTCCTCATCATCTGCTGTGCTGCCTCCATAAACAGGCATCACCATGGCAATGTCCTGGATTATTTCTTCCTTTCCCAATCAGTGAATCACATACTGAGACTTGGAACTCTGTGGTATTTTCACATCTGTTTGACACCTTAGGTGGGGTGGCAAGGAAGAATAATTCAGAACAACATTGGAAAAGAATGAAACAAAAAAGAGATTTTGTAGGGCAGGCCACCGTCCCTATCTTGGCACATGTATATTCATATCCTTCTTTTGATTCACTCTGTGGCATTCCTGAAAATTTTTTCTTCTTGCTGTGGCACATCTGGGGAGAGAGAGGAGTACAAAAACAGCACAGTGTGGAGAAAAGGGCTTTGACTGTAAATCTAGTAGATGTGAATTTGAATCCTGGCTTCCCCCTTCTTCTTAGCTGTGTGGTTTTAGGAAAGGCACTTTACCAAGCCCCAGTTGTTGTTCTGTGATTTCTATAAAAATAGAACCTAAAATACCAAGCCTATAGGAGCATCAGGAGGTTCCATACATAAAGTGCATGAGGAAATGCTTTCTAAACAGCATTCAGAAGAGTTCATTTTTCAGCCACAGTCAACAATAGTTAGGGAGAAGATGTGATGATGTAGATTATGATGGACTTAAAAAAAAGATGTTTATCTGTGATGGTTAAATGTGTATAGAGAACACACTACTGGTTCATATCAAACTTTTAAGACTATCTGCCCTCCACATGACAAGTATATATAGAATTCTCCGTAGGCAGGAATGATGATGGGAGTTCCCTATCACAGGAGTCTGTAAGCACAGATTAGTAGCTAACCTACATTGGGTGTGATGTCTACTTGTGATGGGTAGGAGGGGAGACTACATTACCTATACGAAGTCCTGTCAATTGTGATATTTATAACAATTTTGAGATCTATAATTCCATATTTTGGGAGCACATTACCAAGTAGATTTTTTAAAAAGTTAAAAGAATATGGACTTACTTCTTGGGCTCAGAGAGCTTGGAGGCCAGCTGAGATGAGCCAAGACTCACAAGCTCCATGGAAAACAATGTAAGAATCTGCAAAATCCCACATTAAGAGACATGGTCTGAATCCCACAGGAGCAACGGAATTGGCAATCTGAGATGGGAGGCAGGAACTCAGAAGGCCTCCTGGAGGAAATGGGAAGGAAGTGTATCATGGTGACATAGTGACAGCAGGGAGCATGGGGGGATCACAGAGAAATGTAAGGGTTGAGGACAAGGGCACATGACTATGTGCCAATAAAACTTTCCTGAGTAACCTTTCAGATGTGTAATGCCTCCACATCCCTGTTCCTGTAGTGGAATCTAGGAATTCCTGCTCATGAAAGGGATTATGAGGGGCCAGAATTAAGGCCTGTCTGAAACATGTACCAGCAGCAAAGAAGAGCTTCCAACCAGACCAGAACAAGCTGGCAAGACGACTCTGGTTTCAGTTTCAGTTCTCTCCATCCTTCTCCCCTTCCTATAGGAGAGGGAGGGATGGATCAGCCCGAGGTCAGGGTGTTCATTCTCCAGGTGCTCACTCACTTTCACCAAAGTCTACCACTCCTCTTCACAACTCTGTCCATTTCCCTGGCTTCAAAACACTTTGCCTCCTCTCATCTCCTCTGGCTTAGGAGGTGGCAACAGCTCAGCTGCTCCTAGTCCTGGGTTCTACAGTATCCCCTGTGGTTCCCTGCACCATACCCACAATTCTAAAATGGTCCCTTTGTTCCACCTGCTTTCTGTTACTTACTGATATGTCATTCATACATTCAACAAATATGTCTTCACCATTTAACTTTCAGGGGCTGTACTAAATGCTGAGATACAGCTTTAAACAATCCTGGCACACTCCCTGACCACATGGAACTTAAGAGTTTAGTGGGGCAGAAAAACACAGGGGCAAATATCATAGACAGTAATATACACTCCACACTATGGGTTGGCAACCTTTTTCTTTAAAAGACAGATTGTAAATAAATTTTCTAACCATGTTTCCCACTGCAACTATTCAACTCAGCTTCGTAATGTGAGGATAGCCACAAACAACATATAAATGCATGGACATGACTATGTGCCAATAAAACTTTATTTACAAAGACAAGCAGAATGCTGATTTGGCCCAGGGATTTTACTTTATATACTCCTGCTCAGTACTATGCCAGGGGCCTAAACAAAAGCTTAAAGGAGAGTATAAGGAAAGGGATTTGGTATAATTGGGTTGTAGGGTCATGGGAGATGTCCAGGAAAAGGTGACATTTTAACTGAGACCTCAATAATGAGTTGGCCACATCCAGGTTGGCATGGAAATATACAAGAGGGAGAAAAAGAATTCCAGGTAAAAACATAGCATGTATAAAATCCCAGAGGCATTGCTTTCGGATGAGTGTAAGCAGATTTATTTAGCTGTTAAAGCATAACCTGCAAGGGAAAGCAGGTTTGTCTGGTCATCTGTCCAGCCTTCCTCTATTCCTTCCTTCCTTCCTTCCCTTTCTTCTTTATCCTTCCTCCTCTTCATCCTTCTTTTCTTCCAACAAACCTTTATTAAACACCTATTCTGGACTTGGCACTGTGCTTATGGCTAAGGGCAGAGCCACAATAGCACAAAGAAGTTCCTTTTAAGGAACTTTTATTTCCTTGGTGAGTGCAGCAGATTGATTCTGTGATGGTCCCCAAGATCAGGACTTACTTCTTCCCTTGAGTGGGCAGGCTCTAGTGGCTTGCTTCTAACCAACAAAACACAGCAAAGGCGGTGGGATGTTACCTTTGTGACATACCATTGCAATGCTCATCTTGCTAGGGGACTCTTTCCTTGGCCAGGTGGGAAAAAATAAGTGGCTACCCTAGGAAATCCCCCTAGCAAGGAACTGAGAGAAGCCTCTACCAACAACCAACTAGGAATAGACAATGACCAGGAGGAATCTGAAGCTCTCTAACAGGCTGTGAAGAACTGAATGGTGCCAATCTCAGAGCTTGGAAACAGATCCTTCTCCAGTCGGGCCTTGAGATGAGACCACCTCCTCAACTAACACCTTCATCCCAGTTTTGTGAGACCCTGAAGCACAGGATGCAGCTAATTAGGAGGGGATGAATGAGTGTTGTTCTCAGGTACCAAACCTGCGGCAAGATTGTTCTGCAGCAACAGAAAAGCAATATGGCGGGGACGGACAATCCCCAAAAAACAAGATCATGATGACAACAACAAGTGATCAGGAAATAGCAGCAAGATGATGCAAAGAGAATGAAGATGAGGTGAGAGGGAGTGGTGGTCAGGAAGCACATCTCTCAGAGGGTCTGACACCAGAAGGAAAAGGATTCAGTTAAGGGAGAAGTTAAAGAGAGAAATTCCAGGGAGAGGATGAGAAACCAAGAGGCTCTGAGAGGAGAAAGCATTTAAATAGTCTAAACATCAAAAAAGGATATTCCAGTGACTACCATATAGCAGCAGCAAATGGGATCACAGAGGCAGGTGGCACCTAACCTGGGGGCATCCAGAGGGCTGCACCACAGAGGGGCCAAGAACTGATTTTATCATCACTTGGTCCCTTTCCTCTGACATCAGTCCTGCCTTGTAACCAGATTCATTTCCCCCAACACCCATTCCATTCCACAGCTCAGCAGGGAGGGTCTCATCACTGTCCTCAGCTTGCCTCATTTAATTCTTCCTTCTTTATATTCAGACATTTATCGAGCACCTACCCAGATCCAGGAGCTATGCTAGGCACTCCATCAATACATCTGCTCATGCTGTCTGCTGGCCCTGAAAGCCCTCCACATCCCAGCTCCATCTAAATCCTGCTGCTAGGTTAGGGGCTGAACTGTGTACCCCCAAAGAAAGGCTGAAGTCCCAACCTCTGCTACCTGTGCATGTGACCTTATTTGGGAAAAAGCCTGTTATAATTGTAATCAGGTTAAAATGAGATCACTAGGGTGGGCCTTAATCTGATATGGTTGGATCCTTCTAAAAAAAAAAAAAAGAGACAGAGACCCATAAAGATAGTACAAAAGAGGCAGAGATGGGAATAATGCACCCTCAAAGGTACCCTACCCCGAGGAGGGCCAGCACTGCCAGAAGCTAGGAATGAGCGGGCAGGGATTCTCCCTTAAGGATTTCAGAAGGAATATGGCCCTGCTGACACCTTGATTCCAGCTTCCTAAACTGCAGAAACGTGAAAGAATACATTGTGATGCTTTGTTATGGCAGCCCTGAGAAACAGAAATACCCAATTTTCAGGTTTTGTCAAGCCCCTGCACAGCCCTTACAGTTGCCCCCCCAACCCCACCCCCAGTCACTCACTCCATCACATGCTGGCTTCTCCCCCTCCCTGAACTTCTGGCTTACTTAGTCCCTGCACAACTCACTTTGGTTTTTAATCACAGCTGCCTGTTTCTTGTGTGTTTACCTGTCTCTAAGGCGGTGGTTCTCAACCTTCCTCATGCTGCAGCCCTTTCATACAGTTCCTGTGGGTCAGGACCCACAGGTTGAGAACCGCTGCTCTGGACTGTGAAGAGTGCATTCCCCACATTTCCTCCCAGACACCTCAGATGAAGAAAGACCCTCAGAGGGTGGCGCCTGTAGCTCAAAGGAGTAGGACACTGGCCCCATATGCCAGAGGTGGCAGGTTCAAACCCAGCCCTGGCCAAAAACTGCAAAAAAAAAAAAAAAAAAAGAATGAAAGATCCTCAGAGACACTTGGAAAAATGTATTAGGGTTTTCTCAGGGTGGTGGAACAAAAAGGTTTTTGTGGGTTTTTCTTAACATTTCACATTTTGTTTACCAATATCAACAATGCTTTCTGGAATAGATTTTACTCATGCACCTTCTGCTCACCCAAAAACCACTGCAGAAAGTGGTCCAGCTGACCTAAGAGTCTCCCCAGGCAGAATTAAAGCCATGTGAGACTGAAAATCTGGCCATCCGGCTAAAGGAAGATGCTCCTTGGTGAGCCTAAGGGCCCTTCTCAGGAGCTGCTCAGATTGCTCAGCCCCAAAGGGTGTGTCCCTGTTTCTTCTCCTCAGTCCAAAAGACCTAACGCCGTCCATCAGCTACCTTGACAGAGGAGGACAAAAAAAGCACATATTCAAGAACCATCAAAACACCCTCCCAATGAGCCCAGCAGTGGTGTCTCCCTGTGGGTCACCCGCGTATATCATGCTTTACCTCTCTAAACTCACAAAACACGGAAGCCTTCTTAATTATTCTCTGATTTTTGCACTTCGTTCTCATCAGTTATATAACCACATACAAGTTTAAAAACACATACGCACATTTGGGAGAGAAATGAACTCGATTTAAAAAACTGGCTTCACACTACCTCAGTTGTTTGGGAACTAAGCCTCCCTGGGCTAAATCTTGGGCTTGGCAACACTCTCGCATATATAATTTTACACCTGCAAAAGCTTGCAGCCAGCCCTGTGCAGACAGTTACCTGCCGGGAGGAAAGCAGTCCAGACAGAGGTGCAACATGGATGGTTGGACGTGGTCATGGAGAGGGCCTGTGGAGGATGGTAGCTGTGGGGTCTCCACTCTTTCTCCCTTTGAAGCAGGAGAGCTCCCTGCCCTGTCTTGCTCAGTTCAGCCTCATGCATCAAAACAGGTCATACATGGGACAACTGGCTCTTTACTGTGGGCAGTAGAGTAGAACTTGTAAACCGGTAGGTAGCCCACCAGTAATTCTGGCCTGCAGACTAGTTTGGTTCTGTGATTTTCACATATGCAAATTAATAGCCAATTTGGGGACATTTCACACACAAATCTGTAATTCTGGCTTATCTCCCCAAATCAGATAACCTTGGGCATTCATGGCTACCATAAACTGCTAGTAAAAGGCAACTACTTGCTTTGAATAAGACACACGCTCTGCAATTTACCTATTCATCTGATCCGATTCCTCACTCTTGTTATCTGTTTAGTCCTTACAGATGGTGGGGTTTGAGATCCCTGCTACTGAACACAATGCTTAAGAAAGCAGACCCTAGAATCAGATAGCCTGAGCTCAGATCTCAGCAGATAGTGTGATTTTAGGCACGTAAGCTTAACCCATTCCTAAGCTTCTATACCTTTATCCTTAATATGGATATAGGACCAAGAGTGGTGGCTTACACCAGTAATCTAACACTCTGGGAGGCTGACGAGGGTAAATCACTTGAGTTCAGGAGTCTGAGACCAGCCTGAACAAGAGCAAGACCCTGTCTCTACTAAAAATAGAAACACTAGGCAGCATTGTGGGGGGAGGGCTGCAATCCCAGCTACTCAGGAGGCTGAGGCAAGAGGATGTCTTGAGCCCAAGAGTTTTTAACAATTTGAGGTTGCTGTTAGTTATGATGATGCCATAGCACTCTGCCCAGGGCAACGAAGTGAGACTGTTTCAAAACAAACAAAAGAAAAAAAAGAATAATCACAATCTCCTACCTCCTAGGAGATTGTAAAAATTAAGTGAGATGATATATATAAAGTGATTCTAGCCCAGGGCTGGTCATGTTGTAAGTACTTGGAAGTAACCATCACTGTCAAGCAGCTGATGATTATTCCTGCAAAGCATGAGCACAAGTAAGATGATGATGTTAGCAGCACTTGGGTGCTTCATTAACAGTGAAGGGGGCACATGGTCTAATCCATACCCTTTCCCCCCAGGCACACCCTTAATAGAGCACGTGAAGAAATAAGTGACATACTCAGGATATTCCAGTCCCCAGGCTCAGAAATAAAGAAATAAGTAATCCCTACCTAACTCTTCTTGGGATGACATAAGGCAACTTATTCATTTCTAAGCAGTCACATCTGGCTGATGACTATCATTCCAAAAGATTCGCCTTTTATACCCTTATCAGGCCCAGAAACCCCAAACCCTTCCACACTTTGCTCAGAAAGTGTGTTGGCAAATCTCTTCCCTACATGGCAAAGGAAAATGGGTGATAAAATGAGTGCCCCCATAGCCAGGAGTCAGCAAACAGGAATCCCAGAAGAGACTGGGGTCAGCCTTTGGAAATCCGGTGAGAAATGTAGGAGATATGGCACTTTGGGGACAATGCTCTGTGTTCACAAACTGTTTCATTGTCCTCCTGGGCAAACAGCATGATTAGATTTCCTGCACGCTTTGCATCTAAGTGGGACCATGTGACTGATTTCTGATTGAAGGAACGTGGATGGAAGTAATATATGCCACATCCAGGGGAGACTGTCAAACATCCTGCATTTCACTGCATTATTCTCTTCCCCTTTCTTGTCTTCCTGGCACATAGAGGTCATGTGTCAAAAATGGCATCCCAAGATGGAAGAAGACTGGGTTTCCAAGTGACTATGAGGAACATAAACCCCCAAACTACCCAAACCAACTATAGTAAAGTACAGCATAAGGAAGAGGAAACCATATCATTTTATGGTGTTTTCCCATCAACTCATCTGGGTTTATTTGTCGCTGCAGCATAACCTTGCCTATGCTGACAGATACACCTAACAGCATGTCGTAGAGGGAAAGACCAGCTCAGAAGCTAGACACCTGTGATCTTCCTTCATGCTGCCTTTCTGACTCATAACAGGGCCTTATAGAAGTTACCCTCCCCATCTGTGAAAGGAGGAAAATAAACTGGTTGACTCTACGGGTCAAAATCTATAATTCTCACTGGCTTTGGAGTCTACTAAAACACATTACCTTCAACAATACTTCTTTTAAAGACAGCTTTAATCACAGTTCATAGAGCCAGCCTACATTAGAGTCTAAATAAATTTCTGCTGACTGAGCTAGTATTAGGCAAGAGCCAGTGAGCACCAAGTGTTTACCATGTGTCAGGCACTATCCTAAGCACATCACTTGGAGTCTCTCTTAATCCTCACCACCAGACCATGAGGTTACAGGTATCATTAGACCCAATCTATGAATAAAAACAAACAGAGGCACAGGGAGATTAAGACACTCATCTATGTTCACAAGCTGGTATCAAATGAGCCTTTCTACACACTGTACCCCAGAAGTACATTAATGTACATAGTTACAATTCAATAAAAAAAAAAAACACACAAGTGAGCCTTTTTTCACATCCAAGCAGGTAAGTGTCAGTGCCTGAAAATTTAGTGATCAACCTGCAAGAAATAAATAGAGTCCTGAAGGGTCAAAAACTGAAATGATCTACCAGAGAATTTTAGGAAAATTCTAAAAATTTTAGCTAAATTAATAAACTCTAACTTCCTGGAATCCAAGACCATATCTTATGTTTGAATTCCCAAGGCTCAGAGCAATGCCTGACACTTGATCTTATCTTGAGCTCCTTATTAACAGTTTTAACTGAGTTCCATGTACCCTTCACTGACAACAGCTTGAGATCTGGAGTAGATGTTAATATTTCATTTTACCAGTACATCTGGGCATCAGTTGGAACCAGCATAACTGTAGAATTTATGTATCATCCAAACTTGAATACTTTTGTGAGTCAAAGGGGATGTCACTAATTATACCAGGAAAAAAAAGACAGAAGTTGGAAACCAATTCTGGAAAAACCAATACAAGTGCTCAACCAAGAGCCACATAATACCCACAACAGGGATGAATGACAAAGGAAGTACTCATCAGGGGGGCCTGGTTGCCCACCACACCTTTGTGGTTAAGGAGCCCCTCTTCCTGTCCACTTGGGCTGCAGGTCACTGCTAAGTCTGTGGCTATTTGCAAGACCCCTCATGGTTAAGTGTCATTCTCTGAATGGTACACACCGCCTAGTCCCACCAGCCATAGAGCCTGTGCTATTAACTTTTAATATAGGTGCAGTAATCACTTTAAGAAAACTGGAAGGAGCAGCCTGAGGAATGCAATGATTGCTGTAGGAATATAAACACGGATTGCATCGGAACAGACTACATACTTTGTATAAACACTAATAAAGTGAGTTCAGGCTGAGCTGTGACTTTAAAGGAAATTCTTCCCCATAAACATGTCCTGCCATGTCCTAATAACTCTTTAATTTGATGCACATTTGGGATGGATGATGCGAAGTAATCACAGAATAACGTTAAGGTCTGTTGCGAAGGAGGAGTGGTGGAGGGGTGGGGATTATGATGCAACTTGGAGCTAACACCATTCACCAGAGAGTTGGCCTCGCTGCTCATTTCACACATGGAGGGAATTTGCTGAGGGACATGCAGGAAATCAGAGACAGGTCTCCACAGGTTCAGCAAAAGGAAATTCTGAGTGTCATCTGATGGCACCACGTAAAACTCCCAGCTAGTCAATTTCTGGCCTATCTTCCCTCCTGGAGATAGCAAAAGTGGTTCCCACTTATAGGACTCTCTACTTTCTAGACCAAGGTTCTTCTGGTTTCAACAAGACCATAAGCTCCTCAAGAGCAGAGAGCCCTTCCTGTGCTTCTGGGTATCACCCACAGGGCCAGCCCAGGCTGAAAGAAGGCAGAATGGCACAGAGTCAATGATAACTAGACAGGGGCTGTGGCACCAAGATCTCAGTTTTATAACTTATTTGTGTGGCTTGAACAAACCACCATTATCTTCTGCAAAACTGGTTAACAGCACCTGCTGAACCTCAGAGGGCTTTTGAGATGCTCAAATGAAGTAATACAAGAGAAAGCGTTTTACAGATTAAAGAGTTGTACTAAGGTAGGAAATTATTATTCCTGGGAAAGTACAAAATAACGATGAATAATAATCGTTTTGCCTGTGTTCTCATGATGTACTAAGCACTATCCATCTTCTCCAAATCCTCACAGCAGTCTTGCAAGGTGGATACTATTACTATTATCATTGCCATAATAGTATGGTATTATAAAAACTAAAAGTAGTACTTAAGTAACTTGTCCCAATTCACACATTTTCTAAGTATCACCCTCAGAATTGAGCTCCCTGCTCTTTCCTCCCAAGCTCTTAGGGAACTGAAGACACCCGGTTGGTCTCCTTTATTAACCTGTAAGCAGTGAGGACAAGGGCTCTGTGGAAGTTTCCTCCACATGTCCAAGAACCAGAGAGTTAAAGCTTGTGGAGCAAATGACCACAGTTCCTCCTCCCCCCTAACCACACTCACTCAGTATACCGACTATTGTTGGCCACACACAATAGCACTTGGCCAAAGACACAGCTGATGCTGACTTTCAGCCAGGACATAACACTGGGCTCCTCCACTCTCACCAAAACACCAGACCTCATCCTCATGCCCCAACCATCTAAAATATGGCCCAAACACACCCACCCAGTCAGGCCCTCTGCACCCACCACTTGATCCAAGGACTGACTTTGCCTGGGTGAGTCCCCATCTGCAATGCCCTCTCCTGGGGAACAAGATGAAATGCCACTGTCAGAGAGCTAGGCTGAGCAATAGCGGTGAGTGCTAGAGAAGAATTGGAAAGAAGAGAAAGTTTTTTGTTTTTGTTTCTTTGAGACAGACTCTTAGTCATCCTGGGCAGAGTGCTGTGGCGTTGTAGCTCACAGCAACCTCAAATTCTTGGGCTCAAGCCATCCTCTTGCCTCAGCCTCCCAAGTAGCTGGGACTACAGGTACCTGCCACCACACCTGGCTAGTTTTGTTGTTTTTGTTTTGTTTTGTTTTTAGTGGAGATTGGGGTCTTGCTCTTGCTGGTCTTGAAATCGTGAGCTCAAGCAATCCACCTGTCTCAGCCTCCCAGAGAGCTAGGATTACAGGCATGAGGCACCGCTCCTAGCCCAGAAAGAGAAAGTCTTTACAGTCAGATAGTAAGACCAGGGTGGGCCTAGCAGCCCCGTTCAGGCAGCAGCCACTCTCCTCCATCTGGCACTGATAAAATGTCAAGGGACAGGAACGAGGCAGGGAGGAAGAAGGGTGCATCTGATTCTCCAACCAGGACTTCAGGGCTCGTCCCAAGGCAGGCAAACCTTTCATCATCCGTGAAACCATATCTTGCTTATTATGACAATTTTAAAAAGTTCTCTGATTATTCCTTTGAGAATCTAATTTGTTTCCTTTGTGAAGAGGAAACAATTCTCTTTTCAGTTTGGGAGGTGGGACATTCCATTTATCTTGAGGGGGGAAATCTGTTTCCCATTACAAATCACGTTCTGTAAGTCTATTTGTGAAGAATGAATGTCTACACTTTACATGGGGGGGAAATCGCTTTCCTCTCCTACAAACATCCACGAAAACCCACAAGAGGACAGTTCCTACCCTCTTCTCAGCCATTGTGACAAAGATTGGATTTCCACCCCTTGCTTTAAAAAAGGAAATGTGTTAGAAAAATCAGCAGTATCCCCAAGTCATCCAGCGTACCTGAGAGAGCCCTCTATGAAGTAATCCAATCAGCATCTATGGATGGTGACACAGTGCCAGGACCATGCAGGTCCCAGGAAGGCACAGATTAAAATAAACGCGTATCCCTCCAAATGCCTGCTCTCTGAGACGGTGGTCAGCAAACAGAGCCCACGGGCCAAATCGAGCCCACTGCCCATTTTTGTATGGACTAGGAGCTAAAAATGGCTTTTATATTTTTAAATAGTTGGAAAAAAATCAAAGGATAATATTTCGTGACACATAAAAATTACATGAAATTCAAATTTCAGTATCCATAAATACAGTGTTCTTGGAACACAGCCACACTCATCGGTTCATACATTGTCTGTGGCTGTTTTCACTCTCCAGGGGCAGAGCTGAGTAGCTGCGACTGAAATAGGATGTTACTCAGAGCCTACATATTTATTATGGGGCCCTGTGTACAAAATGCTGACCCCTGATCTAGGAGTTGCTATAGTCCAGGAGGGTTGCAATCAAGGAAATGGCAGTCAAAAAAACAATCATTACCACCCCAACAACGCATGGTAGGTAAAATAAAATGGTTAAAAGTGTGGACAAAGGCCCAGCAGCTCACACCTGTAACCCTAGCACCCTGGGAGGCCGAGGCAGGTGGATTGCTTGAGCTAAGGAGTTGGAGACCAGCCTGAGCAAGAACAAAACCCCCATCTCTACTAGAAACAAACAAACAAAAACTAGCCAGGCATAGTGGCGCATGCCTGTTACTCAGGAGGCTGAGACACGCAGATCACTTGAGCCAAGAATTTGAGGTTGCTGTGAGCTATGATACCAAGGCATTCTACCTGGGGCCACAGAGTAAGACTCTGTCTCAAAAAAAAAAGAGATTAAAAAAAAGCTTCAGTCTGACTGGCTTATTCTACTCTTGGTAGATAGACGTAGCAACAAGACTCTGTGCCTCCTCATTTTTAAGTAGGGATTATCTGTTCCTAGTGGGTCCGCCTCCTTGGGCTAGGTTGAGAATTAGGCAAACTCATATATGTCATGTGTACGAAGTAGCTCATAGGTGCTGGATCTCTCTCTGCTCTTATTACCAACATTGCTGCCTGCACAACTCCAGAGGGGCATTGTTTAATGGTACATAGCAAGAATGGCACCCCTGGAGCATATAATATGAATGGTGACCCAGGAATTCGGGGATGTAGTGGCCCTGATTACAGCCCATCTTACAAAGACGCCTGTGCAGTTTTGCAGAGAAGTGGGGGCAGATAGATATTCCAGATGGAGGGGCAGGCCCATGCATTTTTATTGCCACATTATTCACTTTTCCATTATTAAAGAGATCTGAGAGGACAACTTAAAGTGAGCTACAGGGGGCCCCAGCTCAGACCCCCCCCAATCCTATACCTCCCTCCCAGCCCCTCCTGCCACAGCCCCCGGGCCTCTCATCCTGAGATGACTCCCCAACACCCATTCCTGTGATTACACCTTGCTCCTGGGTCCCTCAAACTCTCCGACTGTGGACTATTTTAAGCCCAAATTAAAGACTCCTCTCTCTGAATGGCTGCAATTGCAGTCTGTGGTTTGTTTACTCTGACGTGGCTCGGGGCCATAGTGTTGGTACAAGGGGCACTGCAAGGGGGTGGGTGGTTTCAGGGAGGCGGCAAGGGGGTTTTGCAGAAGCCATTTCACGGCAACACATTCTTCGTGGAAAATACAAACACATGAAGATATGGGTGGACAATTAAAAAGAAAATAACAGTGGGACAGTCCTGTGTATCTGGAGATGGATGCTAAAAATAGCACCACATCAGAAGCAAGAAAGCATCAGAAGCTATGTAGTGCTGCAAACCCCAGAGAAAGGGACTTGCCATTCTCATTCCAGGAGCCCAAGCCCCTGGTGTTCCTTCTTCAGCCTCTCAAGGAATGCCCCTTTGGGGCTGACACAGGCATCTACAGAAGGCGTGCTATTGATGCTGTCATCATGGGGTAGAATTCTGAGGCTGAGACCACTGGCAAGGCCTCCAGGGGCTTCCCCCACTCTGGAAGCTCTGGGTCCGATGTGGAAGGTGAGAAGAAAGGGAAACCAGAGGAAACAGGGTAGACACAGGGAGGAAATCCATCAAACTCTCCGC
>NW_003852398.1:7758994-7764568 GCF_000181295.1 Otolemur garnettii | reverse complement strand
AAGAATTGAGAGCAGCTGGCACTGTTGAGTACTCCGGCCCCCCGGGACATGGGCTGAGTGCGCCACGGGTGAGCACCAGCCCTTTCCCCTTTTTCTTCTTGTCATGCTTAATTACACCAGGATTGTGCTGAGTCAAGCAGCCTGCTGGGGTGGGGGCTCAGGCATGACCTTTCCCATTGCTCTCAGCCAGCTCGTGGGTCTCAAGTAGCCGTGTGTGTTTCCACCAAGAAACCCAAGAATAAACGCAGCACCGATGCACATGGTGCCAAACGCTAAGCCCCACGCCTCAGCCCTGGGGAAGACAGCCCCTTCTGAACCCACAGAGAACAAAAAGGCCTTTGGCAGCAGCCATACCACCTGCATTCTGCCCACCAGCCCCTGCCTTCAGCCTTGAAACAGAGCCCCCTCTCCGTGAAATGTGGCAACCAGCAGTCAGCCATGGGAGAGGCAGGCAGGCATCCCTGATGCACTCAAGTGCCCTCTGGCTTTGCTAAGCTTTGTCCTGATGCTGACTTCCAGCTCCTTGCACCCTGTATCGGAGTCAGAGAGGGATACTCAGTACCACTCAAGTGGCGTGCATAGCTCCCCACTTCTTTGCAAACGTGTGTACCCACATACACAAGCAGCCTTCCCTCTGTAAATGTCCACAAGAAAAGCATGCAGCCAAATGCTCTAGCTCTCACAAGGTTCCCAGCCTTGACTGCACCTTAGAATCACCTGCAGGACCTTTAAGAGTTGTGCTACCCAGGCCACATTCCAGACCAGCTAAACCAGAACCTCTGAGGATAGGTATTAGGCATCATATAATGGTATTATAAAGCCCCCAGGTGATTTCAATGTGCAGTTGAGAATCATTGCTGGAGGTGAACTGCAAGCCTTGGAAAATTCCATCCACCAAATTTTGCTTTGAGGCTGAGCTCCCAAACCGGAACTGACTCCTGAGATCAAGATGCCAGGGAAACCCTCAGGCTATTGGCTACGAAGCTGCAGAGAGTGGTGTTAGTCATTCAACCAACACTACTGAGCACCAGTGATGTGTCGGGCCCTCTTCTAGGTATCTAGAGATTGTCTCAAGAGCTATTCCTCAGAGCTCATTGGCTTGCAATTTGGGTCGTAGTAAGGTGAGGCTCTGAATCAACCAACCAACCAGCTAATATTTACCAAACACCCAGTTTGTGCAAGCCACCAGCCAAAGTGCTAAGAACTGACTCCAAACAGTATAACTCTAAATGGCAAAGCCTAAGAATTTGCACATTGATGTAAAAACACAAATGGCACATAAAGGTGAAATGAATGTGCAGTTGAATAATTCACAATAACACATCATGCAGCCGCTGTGTCCCAGGCATCATAGTAGGGAAACCACAAAGACAGGAGCCCTACCTTCAAAGAGCTCAGAGCAATGATCCCCAGAACATCAGCGTCACCTGGGAACTTGCTGGAAACTCACATCGCTGGGCCTCCTCCCAACCCACTGCCTCAGAATCTTTCTGCAGAATCTTTCTGCAGAATCTTTCTGCAGTTGTGTCTTAACAAGCCCTCCAGGTGATTCTGGTGCCTGCTTAAATTGGGAACTACTAGTCTGGAAGACTAATTAATACTACAGAAATTGGAGAAAGGAAGACATCTCCTTGGTCTAGGGTTGATGAAAGCCTTGAAGGATCTGAATCCTGGCTACACCATTTACACTTTGAGGAAACCCAAGGCAACTACTTTTGCCTCCTTATGAATCTGTTTTGTTAACTGTAAAGTAGTAATAAGCAGTGAGTCCTAAGAGGCCTACCGTGCAGAGTTATACAAATAATACGCAGAATAGTACAAAATATCACTAGTGCAGTGTCTGGGGCCTGGTCAGTACCCAATAAATCATCTCAAACACTAGCAATGATAGTGCAAAGGTGTTGGTCAGCAAATGATCGTTGAGGGAATGAATGAAGGGAAGCGTGAGCTAATTCATACGTGATTGATGGGAACTGGATTTGCCAAGCCTGGAAAAGCAACATTCTCTGTGCAGACCGGGAGATGTTCACGATAGGACAACGGCTTCTAAAACTGAGTGGTCAGAACACATCCCTGATCCGCAGACGGGGAACTTCTTGGCTCGGTCTCCTTTTTGGACACAGTCCCCGATGTGCTGGTTATGTACTCGGGCTCTGCGGTCAGACTACCTGGGTTTAAATACTTATTAGTTGGGTCATCTTGGGTAAGTCATCTAAATCCATTAAGCCTTGGTTTTTTTCTTCTGGAAAAATGTGTATAAAAATAGTACCAACATCATGGGGTTATTGTCAGAACTAAACATGACAATATGTGTAAATGAGCTTGATGCTTTAAATACAGTAAATGATCTATAAATATTAGCTCGCTGTATCATGGCACACAGCTGAGCGCTTACCTGCACCTCTGTGAAACCATGGCTGGTTGGGATGTTTCAAGCTGACTGGCGCCAGTGTGCTCTGATGCCAGATCCAATTAACACAAAATGGTTGTTTGGTTTCTTCGTATTAGCAGTTGCTACCGAGTGTGGGGCAGCTGCTCATATGCAGGCGGTACGTAAGTGCTTCTCATGTATGGTGCTATACTCAGAAATCCTGGGACAACAGGTGTTACTGCACCCATTATACAGATGTAATTGAGGTTTACTGACTCGTCAAAGTTACATAACTGTTAAGACTCAAATTCACTCCTAATTCTAAAAACCACCATCTTTCTACCTCTGTAAATCACCCAGCCTTCCCCCAGAGGCTCCACAGTGAATTTCCCAGATAGGGTTAATCCTGCTCTGGTACCAGAGGGACAGGCTTTTTTCCTGGTGTCACTGTGTCACCAGCGTTGGAAGGGCATATAGCTCAGAATTTAGTCTGGAAGAGGCAAGTCATAGGTGGGCTGGGGACAGGATGCCGGCCTTGCAGAAAAGCAGGCTTTGGGATTCTAACACCAACCCCACTCGCCAGTCATGGTACATGTGTGTGCGTGTCTGTGTGTCTGTCTGTGTGGGGGGCAGGGTGGGACAGAGCACAGCCTTTCCTTCCCAATCCAAAACCGGTGATCTAAGTCTAATCACACAGAGAATACAAGTGAATGCCACACAAAATTCACACCAGCTTTTGGAAACCATTTCTTTTTTCTAAAAAGAGGCATTCTGGCCCATGACACAACATGGTGAAGATGAGTCCCTTTTATTTCCTCCCCGGTTTATTTCCTTAAAGCCCAAATTGGGCTCTCCTTTCTTCTTCCCAGATACCAGTTGTGACTCTGCTAATGGGCCAGAAGACAGGTAGACCCTTAACCGCTCTTCCTGAGGATTTGAATGAGGGGAGAAAAGTGTGGTTGGCCGCCCGGCTTCTTGTGAAAGCTTCTAACAAAGCTTCCTGGAGTCCATTACCAACCTAGACTTCATCCTCTATCCCCTTTTCAAAGGGTTCAGTTGGCCCAAAAAGCCACCTGGATGCCCTCCACTGGAACAAAGAGGACACATCCAGGTGGAACCGGAGTTTTTATAGCAATTACTAACAATGTACTCTCCCTTGAATCCTGCACTTACCTGCAAGGAGGCACGTAACCTCCAGCTGACCCCGTCTGCCAAAAATATGACTGCATTTTCATATTTATCATCTTTGTGTTCCACAGTTGCCATGGTAGTAAAATTTACACTCAACAGCCTCACTGCCATTTTCAACTACAAATAGAATTATTGTGTTCCCAGTTTGGCTCAGCAAAAACAGAAATGTGCATCTCCTGCGGGCCAGGCTGTGTGCAAGGCAGAGGCCTGGGGGCTGAGCGGAATAAGAGAAGAATTCCTATAAGATTTTCCTCCATTACAAAGCAGACTTTCTATTTCTCTTGTGAGGAGATTGTAAATTTTTTTAATTGTGGTAAATACATATAACATAAAATCTGCCATTTTAACTATTTTTAAGTGCACAGTTCAATGGCACTAAGTATATTCACAATATGCAGCCATCACTCTCTATGTATTTCTAAAACATTTTTATCACTCCAAACAGAAACTCCATATCCACTAACTCCCCTTGCTCTCCTCTCTCCAGCCCCTGATAACCTTTAATTTACTTTCTGTCGTTATGAATTTGCCTATTCTGAAAATAGTCTGGATACTTAAAGTACGTGGAATCATAGAATATTTAACCTTTTCTGCCTGGCTTATTTCACTCAGCAAAATGTTTTCAAGGTTTACCCATGTTGTAACATATCAGAACTCCATTCCTTTTTAAGGCTGAATAATATTTCATTACACATCACATTTTGTTTCTCCATTCATCAACTGATGGGCACGTGGGCCACTCCCACCTTTAGACTATTTTAATCAATGTTGCAATGAACACTGGCATACAAGTATCTGTTTGAGTGTTAGCTTTTTATTTTCTGGTGTATACACTTAGGAGCAGAATTGCTAGATCCCATAGTAATTATATGTTCAACCTTTTGAGGCTACACCACACTCTTTTCCACAGGAGCTGCACTGTTTCCCATTCCTACCGCAATGCACAAGGATTCCAATTTCTCCATATCTTCACCATCATTTGTTATTTTCTGGGATTTTGTTTTTTTTGTTTGCTTGTTTTCATCATAGCCATTGTAGTAGATGTAACAAGGTTGTTTTTTGGAAGAACAAATGAGTGAGGTGAGACATGGCTTGTTCATCAGGGCATTAGAGGTGCACATGGGTGTGCTGACTACAGCTTTGTCAAAGAATGAATGAATGAGGTCTCCTGTTTAGAATATTGTACTAGTCCCTTGGATTTGAGGTCCTGCCCAACTTTCCCCTGACTCTCTTGTTGATTGGATTTGAAACTACCCATCCCTTTCAATGTCCTCTACCCCCCCCCCAAAAAAAAAGCCAGCTCCACTAAAGAGAACCAGGCAGCAACTGAGATCACAAATATGAGGGTGTTTTTGTCCTCAGGTACCATTTGCACCATATTTCTGCATTGTTTCCACTCCTAAAACTCAGTAAAACCTATCGCTTTAGAAGCAGGGAGCCCACCTGGTAGCACCTGAAAAGTGAGGCTCTTATAAGTGCTGTGGTTAAGAAATCAAAGCAGTGGGCTAAAGAGACTGTCCTGAATTACAGTTTTGCCTCTTGCCACATGTGTGTCCACGGGCAACCTATCTGTCCTCGCTGTGACTTAATCCTGTTCTTGTGAGCATTTACACAAATCCATAAAAATCATGTAGCACAATGTGCGTTCTTGTTAGCTGTTATCATTACACTAAAGTTCTAGTGTTAATCCTCAGACCTAAACTAAATCCCTCCTGCAGTTATTTCCTCTGAGCCTCCAAACCCCCTGGGAAAACAGAAGGGGCTCCAGAAGGAGGGGCAGACTCTGAACTTAGTTTTCTTAATTATCTTCTAGCTGGCTGGAAAGACAGAGAATACCCTCCAGATGCACAGCCAGGGTTGGACATGAGAAACTCGGCCTTGTTTCTTCTCTTCTTGGGCCACCAATCCCTCCAAGTTCATTTTGGCAAGGGGCGTGGGGAGAAAGTAAGTCCAGAACTCAGAGCCCAAGCGGTGACAGAGAACTTTCACTACACTAAAACCCATAGATGAGA
>NW_003852398.1:7746297-7758895 GCF_000181295.1 Otolemur garnettii | reverse complement strand
GCAGGATGCTATTTTATGTGGACAGTTCCATAATTCTGAGATATGTGGAAGGCAGCAGCATTTAGTTTGGCTTGACAGGGAGCTTCGCATTACACTGAAGCATACTGAAGATACCAAGTCCCATGGAATAAAACGTACCTCCTGGGCCCAATACTTCACCTGTATGTAATTTAAAGGTTTTATTGGACGTGGAGACCCTCACACCAAAAGCCAAGACAGGGGCAGCGTGAAGGAAGAAGTACGGAATAGCAGGCCCCTGCAGGTGTGTGTAGGGCCATGGCTGTGACCATCTCATAACAATGAATCCTCGCTGAGCCCTGTGTTAGCTGCTCCCTCCCTGCCCCCACACACATGCCATCTCAGTGACATGATAAAGCAGCATCACACATTAGGTGGTGTTAGCACCATCTTATGGAGGAGGAAACTGAGGTTCAGAGTTAGGAAATTGCTGAGTTTATCTGTAGATATTGTTTTAAAAGGTAAGAGACTTACTGACTTACATACAATATTATACACTAGAATGAACTGTAATGACTACCCCTCAACCTTTCCTACTGACAAAAATGCCAGTTCCATGGGGTGCAACCTAATATAACACAGTGTGTGAATTATTTTATTTTAGTAAATTATAAACAAATTATACATAAATGTCTTATTTTTTCAGTATACAATGTTATCTCTAAAGTATATAATACGTACAAGAGGCAAAATGCTTAGTGGTTGAGAACGTGGATTTTTGAATCAGACTGCATGGGAAACTTGGCTCTGCCACTTACGAGCTTAGGGATGTGGGGTAAATAATATATCCTCTAATTCCTTTGTTCCTCAGCTGCAAAATGAGCTAATAATAGTACCACCTCACAAGACGGTTGTAAGAATTTAGAAAACACCAAGTGCGAGAACGGTGCCTGGCACACGGCACTTATTAGCAGCCATTACACATGCTTTTGTTCACTAATTCCTTGCAAAAAATCCTTGGCAACAGTCAACACTACCTTCCTTTCACAGTGAGAAGCCCGAGGATACTCGGAAATTTGCCTAAAATTACCCATCTAGCAAGATGCGTCAGGAATTCCAACTCAGGTCCTTCTGAGTCCCAAACCCTGCTATTCCCTGTAAGCTGCAGAGCATCTCTTGGTGGTCCTCTTGAACCTTCATTCGCCATTCGGGGAAAGGAGAGGTTGGATCCAGCTGACCGTATGGTTTCTTCCAGCATCCTCAGGCAAGGAGGCTGTATCAAAGCAGCAGCATGAGAAATAACAGGATCAAATGCTTTGCAGTCCCACTGAGCACAGTATCCTCGGCCATGTGGCCAGAAGCATTCTGTATTGAGGGTTCCAATTTTTTTTTTCTTTTCTGCTATTTCTTTCCAGCGTCCTCAGTACATTTCCTAATTAATCACTCCCACTTAATTTCCTAAAGCAATCACATCCTCCCCACAGGCAAGCGGCCTCGTCTTAGGCAGAAGCACACACACCAGCTGGCCCCTCGGCTACGTGGGAGTGTGTGAGCAGCCCTTGGACACAGCCCAAAGAGTGGCGCAGACACAGGGAGAAATGCAGCTTGGTGAGCTACACTCAGAGGACACTCTGGCCATTCTGCTGACATGTGGGTTTCCTGGTGAGCAAAAGGGATACCGAGAAATGGTTCTTTAAGGAAAACCAAGAGATGTAGCAGAACTCGCTGGAGCAGCTCGGGATGCTGGCAGACTCCACCGGCGCTTCTCTGAGATGCCAGGAAGGGCTATGCTGGGGGGGGGGGGGGGGTGGCAGGAAGCTCAGGTCTCACTCCCAGGTGGGTGACTTCAGACAAGTGCTGTTCTTTCGTTGAGCCTCAGTTTTCCCATCTTTACAATGAGAACAGTGTGGTTGTAAGGCCGGAGCCACAGATACCACAGCCTAGAGAAGCCAGGCAGATAGCACCAATGAGTGGAGGTGGGCTGAGCAAAAGAAAATGAACACGGCATCACAGGGCAGCTGACACAGTCTCAGTGTTGGAGTCACAATAGGGAGTGTCAGGGGACACACCTAATCCAAAATTGAGCAGGCAATTACTGCTATAGAGCCAAGCTGACCTCCTATCATCAGATTTTCCATTTTTTAAGAAAAGAAGCTAGAACAGATTTGTATATGTCTTTACCCAATCTTAAAGTATTGGCAAAAAACTGACACCAAAATGAACAATTACGTGAGCCCACAGCAGGGTGGTTATTATCATTACTATTAACTTCTCTGTAACGCAGAACCCTCATCTCTAACGGTGGATGGCAATTCCCATAGCTGCCTGGTTCATGGACATGGGCAAACATCTCTAGGGCACTGGGAGATGAACCCCTGTGTGTACACAACATTTACGCTGCTTCGTTTATTTAAACATACTTCATTGCAATCGGGCTAGACAGTGTTTCTCAATTAGAGGTGATTTTGTCACCCGGGAGATATCTGCAGTATCTAAAAATATGTTTTGGTTTTTACGACACAGGGGTGCAATTGGAATCTAGTGGGTAGAGGTCAGGGATATTGCTAAATATATTATCATAAACAGGACTGCAACCCCCTCAACAATAAAAATGTTGAACCTAAAATTCCAGTAGTACAGAGGTAGAGAAACTCTAAGCTAGATGGAAGCTTCCCCTTGCATCCTATTTACAGAAAAGACTTTTTGAAGATAGAGGTTTGGACAGGTTTTGCAGAACATGGGAGACACCGACAGGTGGGAGAAACAGCATCTATAATTATCTCCTCTGTGAGGTTCAAGGCCCTGCCTTCATTCTGCCTCCTACAGCATCTCCTAATCATTGTCTCAACAACTGTCACCTCAATGTATTTCCTTAAAAAAAAAAAAAATCTGCTGGAGGTGTTCAGATTGGGAAATAGGCTCTAGGGAAACTGAGGACTTAAGGGCCAACAGCCCTCAGCAGGTTGCAGGAAGACCTGGGACAGAATCTTTCTAGGTCCCGGTCCAAGTACCTTAAGCAGACCTAACTCCATTTTGCTGTTGCCATGGTAATTATAAATCAATTTTATCTATGCATTACAGCAGTTATTCTATAGAATGTTCTCACAAAGCATTGTTGAACTCACCCGAGTTATTCCATGGATGTGAAAGAAATCACATTTTTGTAAATTCTGTAATTCAGGCTACTTACCAATTGTCCTTCACCTCACTATTGTGCCGTGATTGTCATGCATTGCTATGACTACTCTAAACAAAGAAAACTGCACTCAAAGCCAAAGCAAGTGATTCTGCTTCACCTTAAGAAAGGGGAGGAAATGAAAGCAGAATGACTTTTATCAATCCTTACATTATGCAAAGAGTTTTACATATCGTACCTCATTTATTCTTCCCAATAATGTGAAGGATCTTTTTAGGTCAATTTTCTCAAACACCGCGGCATATTAGAAACATTTGCAAGGTTTATAAAATCCCAACATCCAAAAAAGCAACCCAGAACCATTAAATCAAGATCTCTGGGTATGGGCCAGAGTATCAGTAATTTTTAAGTCTCCCTAGGCGACTGCAATGTGCAGGCAAGTTCGAGAACCAGGGTTTCAGGACTCATTATTCTTATTTACAATGATGTTGACATCCTAAGGGAAAAATGAACTCACCTAAGGGCACCCAGCTGGTGAACGGTAAAACTGTGATTCAAATCTAGGTCTGTCTTTCTCCAAAGGCGTGCATATTCTTCCTCCTTGTGCCACTTTCTCCCCGGAACTTCGCTGTCTGTGGCTTTCTTATTTAGGGTATTTTGGTTGCAAGTTTGTCAACTTGAGTGAACGGGAATTCTTTAGAAGGCTATCAGTGATTTCTGCACTCAAAGGGCATCTTAAGAACAGACGGGGGGGTGGGGTGGAGCGGGGCATGGTCTGGTCATTGTGCAAGTGTTCAGATGAAATGAAAAATAATCATGTCCAATTTCTTTGTCTCTGCAGTCAAGATTTTAATTCCAGGAAAGAAGCACCCACTTGACGTGTCGTGGGTCACGAGCTAACCTCTTGATGAGGAAAGGGCAGGACTCCTGATCACAAATCTACCGGACTAGATCACCAGGATACAGAAGATGATATTCCAATAATGTAAGAAAGGCTGTTGCTAGGAACAGAGAGTGAACGAATCTTGGGCACCCAAAATATATCTCTACCACAATGAAGGGGACTGAGGGACCTATAAAAGCAAAAGACAATTTCACAAGTACACAATGGTTTGGCAAAACCCCAGAAGCCCATGCAATCAAAATCACTAAGAAAGAGTCATTCAGAAGAAATATGCCACCCGGGGAGGTGGTATGGAATGGCCTCGAAATCATTTTCAAAATATCATGGGTTTGTGCATTTTTCTAAGGACAAGGTCAACGTCTTTTATCAGATGACCTAGACTCTATTAAAAAGAAAAAATGTAAGGTTAAGGCTCTTGGGAGATCTTAGGGAGAAAAAGAAGAGTCCATATTCAATAGTTCCTAACAGAACCTCAGGTCCCAGGAGCTACCTGGAAAAGTGAGACCCATGGTCCTGGCTTGGGACCACACAGACAAGGTCAAATCTGAGCCAAGAAAACAATGTTTTTAAAAGGCAGCAACAAAACTGACACAGGTAAGAGCTAATATGTTTGCCAATAGTTGCATGGCAATGAGGGATAGGATATATCCAGTGTGGAAAGGTGATGTGGATCTCTGAGAAAAACAGCCTTAACTAGAGGAAGCTGGGAGATGTCTGGGGTCAAAAGCAAGCAGGAACAATTACAACTCGGTTGTGGATGTGTTCAAATAGAGTACCATCCCAAGCAGTGTGCCTGAGATCCTGAGCTCCTTTCCAAAGGCCTCTTCTCTGTCCCATGAGGGTATCTTCACAGATTTAAGCATGAACGGACCCTAGCATGCAGGAACTTGCAAAATGAGGCCATTGTTCAATGCCTAAATCCATGGATGAATTTATCTACAAACGAAAGGACAATTGTTGACTGTGGTACTCGATTTACAGGTACTATGTTTAAGTCCCTATTATGTGTCAGGGACCGAGCTTCACATGACTACTCCTCATCCTTATAATAACCCTAAAAGGGAGTTACTATGATACCCATTTAGTAGATAAGCATCCCAAGACACAAAGAGACGAAGGGACATCTTCTGCAGCACAACAGTAAGTGACAGAATTTGAGACCAGATCTGTCTGACTTGAGCGTCTCTGGGCTGGTCACGACACCACATGCTGCCTCCCAGTATCCGTAATTTAGTCATAGCATCGACTGTGTGTCAGGCATTTTGACTATACCATCCCTCATTCTTACAACAATCCTTGAGGTACATATTATCATCTCCATGTTTTTATGAGAAAGACAAGTAGTTTGCCCGAGAGCACATTTTGAATACAGATTTTTGAATCCAGATCTCTTTGGTGCCAAGCTCGAAGTCTTTCTTCCAAGCCTGCTGCCTCTCAAACTCAATTTGATTTTTAAGTATGTATTGACTTCATCTTATTTTCCCGAGCATTATACTAAGCTTCTGTAGAGAAATACACAGCTCCTTCCCTCAGGAAGCTTTTAATCTAGTTAAGAGACTAGACTACATGAGACAAAAAATAATGATGATATGGCTATGGAGGTTTAAAACATAGCTACAACTTCTGAGAGACTTCTCCCATGGAGTGATGGCCCCCCGCCTTGAATCTGGAATACCTTGCACTGTATAAAGCAACTGAATAGAGCACTAGAAATACTGTTATTTGTAAGGCTAGTTGATAAAAGGCCAACTAACTGCAGAGCTGTTGCATACCTCCTCTAGGAGTCCAGAGCCTCCATGTTAGAAGTTAGACTAGTCTGAGGCTGCCATACTGCAAGGAAGCTCAAGTTACATAGAGGTTGCATGCGTAGGCACCCTTGTCAACAGTCTCGGCTGAGCCCAGCCTTTAAGTCATCCCATCCTTGGTGCTATGCATGTGAACAGCCTGCATGTGACTCTAACACCTAGTTATTCAAGTCTCCCTTCATCATTCCAGACTCTCTGGTTGATGCCTCAGACATTTTAGAGCAGAGATAAGCTGACCCTACTGAGTTGTGTCCCATACTCTGACCTAGAGAATCATTGAGCATGATAAAATGGTTGTTACTGTACAACACTAAGTTTCCAGGTGGTTTGTGAAGCAGTGAAAGTGTAGTCATAATAATGGCTTCTTAAATGGTTATTTAGTGCCAGCAACTATACTCTAAGCTTGACACGTATTTCCTTGTTTGATCTTTCCAGCAAGCTGGGGAAGCAAGTTACTGTAAAAGAACGTGCCCAAGATTACCCAGCTAGCAATGGCATTCAAACCCCGGTCACAGTAACTCCAGCATCGATAGTCTGAATGGCTGTGCTATAGAGAAAGGCAAATTATGTCTTTGTATAAAACCTACAAAGCCCCAAGCCAATCAGTTTTAAGAAAACACCAACTGCTATTTTTGAAACTAAACATCTTTTTCTTTCTTAATTTCAGAAGACTTACTGTGGAGCTGAGCTAATTATTTGAGCCTTAATCAAGGACCAGCCACTCCCTGAAGCAGCTGTCCTGGCCTCTCTCTTGCCTCTAGAAAGTCCCTTGGGTTGGCTATATGTTGGCTCAGGTCTAAACCCCAAATCCCAGCCCCCAGAAGTGAGGATGCAGAGGGCTGAAAGGATCCTTGGAGATCGTCCAGTTCACTCCCTTTGTCTCCTTTAAAGATGTGGAAACTGAGGCCCAGAGAGGTCGAATGACTTGTCCAAGGTCACATGGTGGGTTAGAGGCACAGTCAGGTCTCCAGATTCCCAGGCAAGCGTTCTTTCCACTACACCATGCGGCAGTTGCTAAAAATTCCCCAAAGCCGCCTCCCTCGGCCCTCCTCTTGATAAAGCTGTCTCCCCCCCACACAACTACACACAGTCACATTTGGCAAGAGGTGCGATCAGCCCTGCTCTGCTCGTGAAATGCTGTTTTGCAACGAGGCCTCTTTGTTCGTTAGCGACACAGACAAAAGAAAACTGTAGTGCAGTCTTCTTGGAAGGAGATGTTTCTTGTTTCAAAGAGGCGGAGAGAGCTTCCTGGCTGAATATGGCTTGAATCAGCATGCAGCTCCAGTCGGGAAGGAACCCAGAGGAGATTTAGGGCTTTGCAAAATTTCTAGAACGTACAAGGAGGGCACATGGCAGGGGGAAGCTTACGGGAAATGTTTCAGAAAGTATTAAAATATACGGCTAAACAGAGTAAACACAGCAGATTGGTTACCATCTTGTGCCGTGAAGTAATGAAGAGGGGTGGGGATGAGGAACTAGACTCATTAAAAGCTCCCAGGAAGCCATTGGCCTTGCCATTTCTGGGTACCCACTCTGGTCCTGGTTCCCAGTGTCCTTCCCTTGTTTTCTTCAGCTGGGATCTTCCCTCTCCAGACACCAAAGAACCTACAGCCTTGGGGTTGAGAGCTCTCGGGGTATAACCTGCAATCCCAAATGGCCCGTCTGGCATCTCTCCCATCTGGGTCCACATTATCCTTTATTTTGGGAGCTAGATTTCATCCCTCTCGTGTCTCCCTAGCTTCCCAGATTGGCAGAGGCTTCCTACGGCTCTGAGTGCTCTTTACAAAGGACCAATATCGTGAAGGAGGCTGATATGAAAGCGAACCTCTCACGGTCCCACCAGAAAGCCGGGGTTCTCTCTGACAACCTCCCTGGAAAATTGATCTTCTGAGATGGGCTGAGATCAGTAGGGCGCGAGTGAACCAGATGATCTCCAGAGATACCTCAAAAGCCTGAAGATCTCTTAGCCAGGGAAGGAAAAGAGAGGGGGAGGAAGAGAACTGAGTTCTGTGGCAGAAATTCAGAACTTGTAAGCTGGCAGCAGATGGGAGGAAAGTGCCAGCTTCCAGCAGGGGGTGCGGGGGGATGGAGGGGATCACACGTCTTAGGGCCGTTGGAAGCTAGGAGTCCTGCACTCCTCAGGACCAGGTGAATGTCACCTGGGAACCACTAGGACACAGCTCCAGACATGAACCAGCGAGATCTCCAAAAAGAAACTGCAGCAACCAAATGAAGGTTCTCAGACCTCCCCTAAGAAACAGTCTTCCCCACCGCCCACCCAACTCAGGCAAACCCAGCCCAAAGGGCAAATTTCACTCCAAACCCCCTCCTTCATTTTGCTCTTGGAAAATTCCTTCTGCTGAGTTAAACCTAACAGAGAATAATAAAGGAATTACTACCTCAGGGAAACAATGTCTCCCCGTGCAGCCAGGAGGAGAAGGGAAGCCGCCTCCCAGGAGGCCCTGTATCTCCTCCTGGCCTCAAATGTTGCTGTGCTGTGTGTCACTGTTTACGAAATGCTTCTCAAATAAGGTCAGTGTTCTACAGAGTTAGGACTCTAATAAAATGCAGAACTTGCGCTGTTTGCCAGCTAGCTGCGGAGGCATACTCGAATGCTTTCTCGGATACAATTGTTCTCAGATTAATATTTTCCCCATGAGTTTTTTGATTCCACTTGTACTATTTTTTATGATGTGTGAGTCTTTCTACATATTTGTAACCACTAAAAGGGATGGGGGGGCGCTTGTTTCATCAATGATTCTTGAGGTTTGATTCTACATCCCTTATGCAATTCCCCCAACCCATAAATCGCCGCTCTGAACCTAGCAGGGTAGCCTCTGCCTCGTCAGTCATTGGGTGAGAAAGGACAGTCCAGACTGATTTTCATGTTATTTTGAGCTGTTTGGGATATGAGAACATTTTACTTGCTTTAGTCATTGTAGTAAACACTCAATAAATGGCTCCTTAAGTATCCCCATCCCTTTTGGGTTCCCTCATATGCTCCTACCATCCTGGATTATGTCATTAGTTGTCCAATGAGGCAGAAAGTCCTCTGAACTCTACCTGGTTGGGTGGCTGACATGGCTGGTGTCAGAATGCAATTGCATTTATAACAAGATGCATCTTGATAAAAAGAGAAGCTGGAGCAAGAGTTTCAAGACCTGGGTGACTCTGAGCAAGACTCTGGAGCTCCCTGAGTTTCTTCCTATGTAAATGAAAACTTCTAAAATATATCCTGATCATCTTCCAGATCCAGGATTTAGTGGTTCAAATCAGATATTGTGGGTGGACTCATTAAAGTAGTCACGTAGCACTAAAATTAGAAGACATTTGCAGACATCTGATCTTATTTAAACCTTGCATCAGCCCCATGAGATAGATGAGTGTTAGTCATACCATTCCAAAGGTCACAGACGGGACAGTGGAGATTCAGAAAGGTGCTCAGACAGGATGGGCAGTTAAGAAATGATGGAAACCAGGATTCAGTTCAGGTCTTTCTACTCATTAAGGCCATATCTAAATTGGAGTCCCCACTGGTTTCCCACTAATACCACTGAGAAACCCCATATACAGAACACTTTCTCCCTGTATTCTACAGCTGGACAGAGACGGGGAGGAGGAAAAAAAGAGAATGTCAGGGAAGTGCTAGATAGTCCAGAAACTTTTGCAACACATTTCTGAGCTGGATATCTCTCCAATGAAGTCACCACTGCTACACTTCTTAATTGCAAAATCATCTGCTCTTTTCTCTGTTTGGGATGCGGAGAGCTTGGGAGTATGTCTAAGTACTTTATCATTTATAGAGTCTAACCCTGGAGCACCCTTACACACTAGCCTACATACTACATGACAAAAGGCTTCAGATGGCCATGAAGTCTGAGGTTGCTTCCAGGACAAAGCCGTGTGTGAGTGGCATGTGTGTTTCTGGACCCCAGTGAAGGTCTAGTCCTTGAAATCCAATCTCAGGACCTGGGGCTCTGGGTGATGGTCCAAATTCAGTGCTAAAGCTATGGGAAGCTACACAGAGGGCAAGAGAGGACAAGAAGCCAAGCTAGAAGGGTTAAGGCAGGAGCAGGAGCAGCTCAGGCCCAGGGATGGATGCAAAGATGCCCAGTCCCATGGTAAAGCCATAAGCCTCTGATTACAAGAGGACTGTGGCCTTCACCCCATGCAGACAAACCTGAGTTAGGGTACATGGTAATTCTAGAGGGCAGAAGAGCTCAGAGTGGGTATGCCTGGTAGCAGACAGGAGCTTGGGAGGCCTAAAAACCCAAGAGGTAGGCAAGGTGGGTGGTTCACGGTGCTGGCAGAGTTTCAGGAACCACAGTATTCACTGCTGCCAAAGTGCAGAATGAATCAGGGGTCAGGAACCAGACTGGCATTTCAGACAAGAGAAGAGGAGCTTGAGCTCACACACAACGACCTGGCCATGATAAGTGAAATCATGTTCTACTCCAGCCCAGCACGCACCTTATATACATCTCATTCCCTTACAGGCCTCATTCCCTTGATGCCAGGGTGGGAGGAGCCCAGAGATCATGGCTAAGAGAAAGCAAGTGGTACCTGGCTGGAAAGGAAGTGGTACCCCTCGCAGTCAGAACTTGAGTAGATACTTACTAATGGGACACATGCCACAGTGATATTTTTCCTAAGACTCAACCTGCTGGATTCTGCCCTAAACATCCTTATTAGAGAAAACTTCCACGTGTTCAGCTCTTGTCATTTTAATCTGGGCTCAGGCCCCGCCTATCTGACCGTGAATTTCTGCGAATCTGTACGATGTTCCCATTTCTACTATGAAAAATTCTATCCTACCATTCTTCAAGTTCTAATTCCAATGCCACCTCCTTCCCCAAACTGGCCCCGAGGGCTCTCTTCCCCCAGGTGTCCAGATCACATCCTTCACCTTCCTCTCCCGATGCCAGGCAGCAGTGATTCAAGTTGGACTCACGTTTTCATCTTCTAGTTGTTTTTTTGAAAATCAAATTTGGAAAACAGAAAAGGAGGCTGACTTGAAAGATCTGGAAAGGCAGGACAGGACCGGGGTTGGAGTGAGACTCTGAGGCCAGCCGGGCTGGAGGAAGCCGGCTGCAGATGCCAGACCTCGCTCCACCCCTCCAAGGCTGTTTCCTCATCAACCAAAGGGGGATGGGATTCATCCCTACCTCACGGAATTGTTAGAATATTAAATGAGTTCCTGCATGTTGAGGGTAAAAGCAGCGTGGTGCACAAATAAGGGCTCAGTAAATACTAGCCGTTTCGGTGGTGTGGCTGCTGTCGTTGTTATTGTTCACAGAGGTCTGGAAAGCCTGGAGGCCTAGGGCTTTTTGCTTCATTGTCTGTCCTATCTTTCCCTAGAACTACTCAAACAAATGTGCCTCTTGCCAACAGGCCTCCAAGACACTAAAGGAGGTCACTGTGTGTAAACAACTGAAGTTACCCACGCTCTGCTATTGGCAGAGAGGCCCTACTCCTCAGGCTAAAACACAAGGTGTCCCAAAAGTCACCCCCAAAGTCACCGTACATAAAATGGGAAATTGTAGCTAAATGTACCTTTATTTACAAGATAGTCATTGCAAAATTTGGCAAAATACTGTATTTACAAAATAGTCCCTACCTGATAGCAACCTCTTTATAAAATTTCGTATGTAAAAGTACATTTAAGCTACAATTTCCCATTTTCTCCATGTATGGTGACTGTAGGAGTGAATTTTGGGACACCCTGCATTTGCCAGGAGAAAATAACACACACACATACACACGTGTAGACACACATCCTAGGCTGGGGCGGGGGCTTTTGGTATCTGCCTAACAGGACAAAAATAAAGCTGATGTCAAGATGGGAAGTTCCATGAGAAACCAAGAGTTTGGAGAAAACTGAGTAAATGGAAGCACTAAGCATTATGAGAAAATTATTCCAGAGAAAATATGAACAACAGAACCCCAAGGAAAGAAGATGCTTCAGGCTAATAAGACCTCAACATTTTCATGCACCTCAGCCAGAAAGAACGGGACAGTGTATTTATGTGATCCACATGCCAGACCATAGGAAGGCTGCAGAAAATCAGCAGGGAGTACTCTGCAGATCGTACTGATGACTCAGAAAAAGATCCATGAGACAAGCTCACTAAAACTGCAAAGGAGATACAAAGTGGGAAACAGAGAAAGGAGCGGTCAACTTGCAAGATGATGAAATCAAAATACAAAATGTGCCTGAAAAGCTGATGAAATACAGTAATTTGACGAAATATAATTAGGATAAATGCAAAGTGTTGCACTTAGACTGCAAAAGCCAAATACACAAATCTAGAATAAGGGACAACAAGATAATAGCCGGGAAGCTTGGGGAGATGGCTGGATGTGGGACAGCTCAGTCAAAATGGGCCTGCCCAGCAGCAGGGCTCTCCAAAGCCAAAAGTTGCTTTTGAATAAACCGACAGAAGTCACTAAGACAGCAAGGGCACAGAAGGTCTAACTGATGCAATCCAAAAAGGCTGTAACCTACGCAGGGGAAGAGAACTAGGAATGGAAGACAAGGTCGTTCACAAAATGCTAACACATACAGGAAAGGTGGGGGAATCATAAAAGTTTAATGGAAGAAAAAAGAAGACTTGGGTAAGAGAAAAACAACAATAATATGATTTTTAAAAACCCATATTTGAAAAAAAAGGTAATACTTTTTCGGGGGAACAAGTACCAACAAGAGATAAGTTCAACACCCACACAAAGAAAATTTTCTTATTAGGACTATTTTTATTAATGGAATAAAGTACTTCAGAAAGAACTGAATTCCTC
>NW_003852398.1:7744153-7746080 GCF_000181295.1 Otolemur garnettii | reverse complement strand
TGACATCACAGCTCACAGCAACCTCCAACTCCTGGGCTTAGGCAATTCTCTTGCCTCAGCCTCTCAAGTAGCTGGGACCACAGGCGCCCAACACAACACCCAGCTATTTTTTTATTGCAGTTTGGCCAGGGCTCGGCCTGAACCTGCCACCCTTGGTATATGGGGCCAGTGCCCTACCTACTGAGCCATAGGCACCACCTAGAAAATCTCTATTTTTCTAAAGCAAGCTTCATCCTAAGGATGCTCTGGAAATAGGGCTATAGTCTGTAAGCATTACAATACTAATGATGGGAGAATTTACGGAGCCTGCACGAGGTTCTAGTCAGTCTATCTAAATTCATTCAATACTCTCAGCATCCTGTGAAAGAGGAATTATTATGATGATGATTACTACTCTTCCTAGTTTACAAATGGACAAATGGAGGTCATCCTGCTAGCAGGTGGCAGAACCAAGACTTGAGCCCCAAAGTCCGGCTCTGAAGCCACATCTTTAACCATGAAATCATTCCTTCTCCCACATTCTGTCCACTCAGTATTGAGGACTTTTAATCCCACTCCCCCTTAATAATTCTTTCCAGGTGTCACATCAAATATGGCACTGCTCACACATTTACGACAACCACAGTGAGTGGGAAAGAAAGGCCAGCCTATTAGCAGATGGCAGTATTCGTAGTTACGAAACAGTTCAGGCCTGCAGAACAGAGATGCAGAGGATTGCTATGGTGAGCTTTCCCACCTGGGCAAGGCTGAGTTGAACTTACAAACTGGGGGACCATGAATAATGGATAGCCTTGGGAAGGCAGCACAGTGCTGGGCCACCCGCCATGTCTATCCTGTTGGGGATTAGCAGTTGGTCCAGAAGAGCTCTCTGGGAAGGCCTCCACCCCTTGCTTCTTCTTTCTTCTCAGCAGTTCTAAAAAGGGTTAAGACCACCTTACATAGTGAGGGTGGAGCACACTAGTAAATACAGCTGTTTCAAGTAAAAGCAGTAACTTTTAGAGGCAGATGCGGGAAGTCAGTAAAAGAAGGTATTTAGGGAAAGACAGAAGGAATGAGCATTGAAAAAAATAAAAAACCCAGGGCTGAAAATGCCCCATGAAAATCCAGCCCCCCAAAATAAATAAATAAAATGCATTCCTTATTTAAATACACCACAAAGCAGCACGCCCATGGAAAAGATATAAACCACTTCAACCGTAATCCCCTTTTTATGGAACAGAGGCCAACCTGGGCTTAGCTGCAGGGGCAGAATGGGGGGAGGGTGGGGGGAGCTCAGACAAGAGGGTGTCGAGAGGGAGAAGGAGGGGCTCAGACAAGAGGGTGTCAGGCACAGCACCATGCCGGCCAGGAACAGGGCTCTGAGTTGGAGCAAATTGAGAGTGGGTACCTCAAACCACGGTCAGGATCACTGATAGTACGAGGAGGGCCCCAATGTGCCAGGTACAGTCACGTGTCAGTTAACAACAGGGATACATTGTGAGAAACCTGTTGTTAGGGGATTTTGTTATATGCAGACATCACAAAGTGCTTGGACAAACCCAGATGGCATCGCCTGCCACACACTTAGGCTATGAGGAGCAGCCTACTGGTCCCAGGCTACAAACCAGCACGCATGGCACTGCGCTGGATACTGTAAGCAACTGCAACACAAGGGTATTTGTGTATCTAAACACATTTAAACACAGATTGGTACAATAAACATACAGCATGAAAGATGAAAAGTGGTGTGCCTGCATGGGGCATTTTACCATGAATGGAGCTCACAGGACTGGAAGTTGCTCTGGGGCAGTCAGTGAGTGGTGAGTGAGTGTGAAGGCCTATTCTAGGCCTAGGGCATTACTGTTCACTGCTACAGACTGGATAAACACTATACACTTAGGCTACACTAAATTTATTACTTTTAAGTAATTGTACTATGATGTTACTA
>NW_003852398.1:7738683-7743953 GCF_000181295.1 Otolemur garnettii | reverse complement strand
AGCAGTAACAATGAGCCACGGCTGCCATGGTGGGCAGCGTGCTGAGCCACTGCCTCAGGCTACTCTCACAGCATTCCTAGGAGGAGAGGTGAGGATCATCCCTGTATTACAGGTGTGGAAATGAGGTACAGTGGATTAAACAGACTAGAGTCCAGAGCGATGGTGTAACATGCCTTGGGTGCAGCAGCAAGGATGCCACAGACCTGGAACTCCTGCCCAGAGCTGTCTGTCTCTGGATCTCTGGAGCCCATGCCCTAACCGCAAGGCTTAAATCTCTGAAACCTTCTTGCCACAGCATAGTTGAGATTCCCATGGCTTCAAACCACTATTCATTCTCACTTTCCAGGGGAGAAAGAACTCAGTGACAACAAACAGTACTGGAGAGAAACAAAATAACAAGCAAGATGGCAAAAAAATGCAGAAAGAAGACCCAGGTGATAGGCGAGAGCAGAACTTAGTAATGAACCTCCAAATACATATCAATTAATTCAAGACGAGCAACAATCAAAAACCACAGAGAGCTCAGGATGCTGCTGATGAGTTCCTGATTAGAAAGTCCTACGGTTTTAAGTGTTCAGGATTTCTAGCTCTTTTCACCGGCATGTGCACAGTAGGAGTTTTGCAACGTTGCTAAGCAATGCCTGGCAACCAGACTCCAGAGTGGATCACTCAATAGGAGTCCTTGGTAACTCTAGTAAGGCAATAATTTTACTTCATGAAATCCAAATGTTAGATACTAAATACCTAGAAGATTTAGGTTCATAATAACTCATGTATTGGGTTACTAGTAAACAGCTCTTGGCCACAGATCAAAATGCAAATCTTTAATTGCCCATCTAAATAAAACCTATAAGAAGAAAGAGTTGTATTTTTAAGACTCATTATTCCCTCCTTCAACACACATTTGTTGAAACCCTCCAATGTGCCCGACACTGTTCCAGGAACTGGATCCTGACAGTTCATCAGCAGACAATAGACTAAATATGGAAAACCACTAAACCACTAATACTAATAATAGAGTTCGGCTTTCAAGGAAATGAGGCCCAGAGTGGTAAAGCCTTCTGTTCAAAGTTGCACAGCACCTTGCAGCGGGGTGCGCTCAGCTGCTACCAGACTCTCCAGGAGAATGCTGTGCTTTCCCAAAAGGCCACATCACCATGGATGACCCAGAGACGCCCCACGATTCATCAGCTTGCCCCTTCCTCTGAGCTGGCCCGAGGGCTGGGAGTACCAGGATGCAGGGCCTGGCTGTTGAGTATCTTGGAAAGTCTCCCACTTGACCTCAGGACCTCTGTGGTCAAGTGAGGGAAAGCCTGTGACATGGTGTCGGTTTTTATTGGACCCAACCACCAGCAAAGCTCACCGTCATCTGGAGTGATGGAGAAAATTAAGTTACCACATTCTCACATTTCAGCCTTTCGCCCGTATTCCTTCGCAAACAGGAAATGTTTATTTAAATACAGCAGTCTCCTGCGTGTTCTGGAGCCAAGTGAAAACCAAAGATGTCCACTCTTGCCCCCACTCTACCATCTGGGCCACCGGCTCACTGCAGTGAGAAGTGGGCCCCTGCCTGCCTCCTGGCTGGACAGCAGGCCCAGGAGAAGAGGCCCCACATGAGAGTTCATTTTCATCTGTCTTCTTTTTCCAGGCCGAGATTGTGGTTAGAGAAGAATTACATCTGTGGGCTCCTTTTGTACTCAGAAGGGTGAATGCAACATCTGTTTACTCTCTGCTCCATGGTAAATGTTTGGGTTCGGGCACCACCATTCACTTCCTCTCCTCTCGTCCTCTATCTTTGCTGCACGGATAATAAATTACACCAAGTTCTCCTCTGTGTTTATTTAGCTTTCTTGTGGGTGTCACCTCCTCACTGAGGGGGAAAAATTGTCAGTAGTTTATAAAAGACATAGAGTTTCTTTTTCTGTGTGATATGTTGACATTACAGGGAAGATCTTGGAACACAAACCCCCGACTCCGATACTGGCTTAATTGCAAACAATTCAGGCCCCATTCCAGGCCTGAAGCAAAGTCCAAACGGTGAGCACATGATCCCCACTCAGGTTTTCCTTAATGTCATGCTGCAAGGTTTCCTAAGTCAAAAGCATCCAGAGAAACAACAAACACACACACACACAAATTCCTGCATAAAAGGCTCTTTGGGAGGCAGAGTACCAGAAATGGAGAATGGAAAAAAGGCTTCTCCTTTGTTTTAAAACACAAGTTAAACATCTGAGATCAGAAAAACGGATTTTTAGAAAGGTCCTGGGCATTTTGTGCCCCATGATAAAATGGTCCCTGGAAAGTTTAAAACGCTCATCAGACGAAGTTTGTTTCTTCTGTCCTCTGCTTGTATTCTTTAAGTTGAAGCGCTGGTTTTCTTCTGCATATGCAATGATTTCATACATGTGCGCAGACACTGGAATGTAGTAGAGACTCAAGGAATGTTTGTTGAATGAATAATGGGAGGAATGAATGAAAAATTGTTGCCGGAAGAAATCCTTAGACAGCATAGAAATGCCAAATATCCCCCCAGGAGTTTGCAGAATTGAAGCATTACAAGGAAGTGGACGGACAGAAGTTGTGGGCTGGTAAAGGATTGTTGGTGGTCCTCCCTGACACTCAGAGGTGACCTTGACCCAGCTTGCTCCTAACGGCTGTTTCCCCCTCTCCCAGGGAGGAGGGAGACTAGAATGAGAGACCAGCCTGGGTAGCCCCCTCACCACCATGCATCCTAGCACCACTGACTAGCACCCAGACCAGTGACTTCAAAGCAGCTCCTACTCTCTCTGCCATTGCCTGTCAGAACCACGACTGTAGCAGGAGGCTCATGGGGATGTTCAGGCTTCCACCCCATTTTTCAGTTGTAGAGCAGATGGGCTGCCCTGAGCTGCCTGGATCTCCCCACCCACCCACCCAGTGGCATCTTGGCGTTGTTGGTGATTTGGAAAACTTCCTACATACCAAGAGGAGAGGTGTTCACTCTCACTCTCTTCGCTTTCCCAAACCTGCTATATGATTTTGAAGACAAGGAAGAAGATGTCTCAAGACCTGGAACAGGAGGTCCAAGTGAACTAAAGCTTTCAGGGTCTACCCAAAGCAGTAGCAACAATGGCCTATTCTAAGACCCAAGCCCAGCCCAAACCCTCCCAGGAATGTTTATAGATCTTGGCCCAAACAGACCCTTGTTCTAAGGATGTGTAGCAGAGTGGTAGTGGGGTCCGGGCTCAGAAGCTAGTCAGGCTTCAAATACTTCACTTGCTACAGGACTTTGAGCAAATGACAAGATGGCTTAACAGTAAAATGGAGTGATAAGCATTTTCTATGTAACTCACGAGATTGTTGTAGAGATTCAGTGAGATAAAAGAGACACAGAAATCAAGGCAGGGAGAGTATTCATTAAACAGTAGCCACAGTTATTATTTCACTAACTCCGGTGGCTAGCACCACTGTTAGGAGGAGGGCGACTTAGTTTGTAAGTTATAAATATTTAAACATGCCGTTATAACATTTTTTTCCCAAAACAGATGAATACCATGTCCAAATTAAGGTGTGAAAACCTGGATTCTGGCCCTTTTTTAAGCATCAACTTGCTTAGTTTCCTTGGGCAAGTCATTTTACATTTGCAAGCTGGCTTTTCAATGAGGATTTAATGAAGATTCAGCTCTAACCCTTTAGGACTGTGTGGTTTCATCCAACAGAACAAATGTTGCACTTGGGAAAAAAAAAATGTTTTGAGCCAAAGCACCAGGAATAAGGAAGGCAGTTTTGTTGAGTCTCTGCCCAGAGATGCACAGAGTAAGAGGAAGAGAAGAGGAGGTGGGGTGATAGGAGGTGACTAACAGGAATAACATACTAGGACAAATCACTACTCTCTTCCAGCACCAAGTCAAGAAGGCAGAAAGGAAGATGCATTCATGTGGGGAAGGAGAGGAGAGGGAGACCAAGACTCGGGGAGTCTATCGCACTACAGCAAAGGGGCACCCGCTGGGTTCCCAAGACCACCCCCACCCTCTCCATCAGTTCTCCCTCCTTCCCCACACCCCTGACTTCGGATTAAAAGGAGCCCACCCGGAGTCCAAGTTTTGAATTTGGTCCGAGGATCAAAATGATAAATGATTCCAAAACGTTGACATATGAAAAGTAAATATTTGGTTGCACAATTGGGGTTAAAACGAGGGTCAATCCACCCCACTCTCCAAGCTCCTCTCCACTCACTGCCAAACCCAGGAACCGAGGCTGAGTGCGGTTTGTAAGATTACAGCGCTAGGGCTCATTTGAAGGGCTGTCAGCATTTCCATTCTCCGGTCCGTTTGGGGAGGCATTTATAACCGAGCCATAAAAAATTCACCCCGTTGCAATTTGGCATCTCCCAGGCTGTGCTCCAGGCAGGGCGGGTTTTGTGAGCACCCACTCTGAATCTGTCCGTATCCTCAGAAGTTAAACCTTCACCTACACTCTCAACTTTCCTTGCAAGGGCAGCCAGAGAGCGAGGGGCCCATCCTGATCTCCAAGCCCTCTCAGGCCCTCTCTCTTGCCTCTATGCCCTGACATCCCCTCATCTAGAGCTTCCTCCTTCGTCACCCTCTTTAATGAGCGTGAACCCCTTGCCCTCACCCCAAGACCTCGAGGCTGCAGTGTTCTCTCCTCCCCTTGCCTCCTGCCTCGGAAGCTGTCAGCGGGCCCTGCGTCTGGAGCCCTGACCCCTGGAGAGAAACTGCTCTCTGCCCATCAGAGAGAGCTTTGAGACGTCTCTCCAGATCTGCCAAAAGCCAAAGACCCCCGAACTGCAAGAGAGAGGGATCGGATCAGGGAAGGGGTGAGAACAGAGTGCATCCAGTGTAGCCAAGGGGAAAGGAAAAAATCTGGCGCCTGGGGGCCCCTCTCTGGGACCCAGGTGGGTGGCCCTCGCGGGGCGGGGCGGGGCGGGGGTACTCACAGGCGCTCGGCGTTGCGGGGAATGCCCCGAGGAACAGCTCGGAGGCCCAGCCCGTGGCAGTCCACGCTGGCGGCGGAGCAGGTACACTTGGTGGGGCAGGCGACGGCAGGGGGCCAGCTCAGGACGCTCGCCAGCGCCAAGGCCAGCGCCAGGCGGGCGCGCACGGCGGCGCCGGCCCCGGTCCGCCCGGGGGCCATGGTGTGCTGGGCCCCGCGCCCGAAAGAGGCTGCCTCTTCGGGGCAAGACGCGTGGAGCCCTAGGAGGCGCGCGGGGAGCGCAGGCGGCCTGGGGAGCGGGCGGCGGAGTTGGCGCGGAGGAGGGGCGAGCTCGGCGC
>NW_003852398.1:7738058-7738261 GCF_000181295.1 Otolemur garnettii | reverse complement strand
TGGCTGCGCCGCGCGTCATGTCGACTAAGTTGGGAACTTTGCTGGAGCGACCCAGAGCTGGGAGGGAAGAGGCAGCAGAGGAGTGAGAGGGAAGGAGCTGGGAAAGGAAAGGGGTTCGGCCAGCAGTGTCCCAGAAAGGAACGCTGAAACTCATTCACTCGTAGGAGCCGAGGACTGCTAAGGCTTCTGACACTTTTTTTTTT
>NW_003852398.1:7699964-7736985 GCF_000181295.1 Otolemur garnettii | reverse complement strand
CCCTCCAGTCCTGCATCATTCATAAACACATTAGGTGCAATTTACTGCTGTTATTCTTGGGAAGGGCTTTCTGTACAGATGCTGTTGTCATTGCCCCCTGGTGGCCAGAGAGGGTCTACGCTCTGGTCCTCAAGAGTGACTTCAGCATTTAAGAACTCTAAACATCCTTTTCCCCTTTCCTCTGAAGCTTTCCTCCAAACCTTGAACCAATTTAGTACCAGGAATGAGGCAGATGAGAGAACCGGGCAAAGGCCCAAGGGCACAAAAGCGTCTCAGACTGTCTGGAGCAGAAAGGAGTAGAGTTTTCTTTGTTTTCCCAAATGCACGCTGCGGCCTGTTTGCCTCAGGCCCTTCAGGCTGGGCCTGGTCTGTGCTCCCGGCACTCTGGGGGACAGTGTTTTCCATTTAAGCTGCTGGGGGTGGAGTGGGGGCTCATGGGCCTGACTAACTCTTTAAGTTGACTTCATAGGCATTCATGTGTAATTTTTTTCCTGGGAGAAGGCTCTAGAACAGATCTCAGAGGTCCTTCAGAGCCAATCATCCCCAAGGAACAGGCAGCTGGAAAAGACAAGAGAGGTACAGAAGACTGTTTGGGCAGGAATAGCCTTAGACATCACCTAATCCAGCATTTGTACAAACATCTTCTGATGACTGCTGTTTCCGCACATTTCTCCATGGGGGAAACATTGTTCCTTGGCCAAAGATAGCGTGAGAGATGTTGCCCACCTTCACCCCTCTTGGAGATTTGCATCACAGACAGATGAGTATATTTAACACGCTGCCAAGTCCTGCAATCAGTGAGGAACACCTCCCCACCACCACCACCAATAAAGATTTGTTTGACCCAGTTTCCCAGTCTGTTCGGTTCATTTGTATGTAAACTTACAATTATTTTGGAACATATTTTGAGAACCTCAAATATAATTCAACCTTTATATTTTACTAATAAGGAAACTGAGCTTCAGAGAAAGGTGGGCACTTATGCAAGTTCACCCAGCTAGTGCATGACAAAGCCAGAGCCAGGGCCCAGGGTTACCTGTACTATGTGGCTCTGTCCAGTCCCTGAATGATTCTAGAGCACCTTAAGAATGTGACAGCTTGCCCATGGAGGAATTCCTCTCTCTGGCTACACCTTTAGGAGGTAAGCCTGTTAGATAGAAGTTTCTATGTCCAAGGATCAGAGAAGGCTCTACTCTGGTATGATTTTCAGATTTCCACAACAGCCTCCCTATCCAACTTTTGGATTTTTCCTTTTCCTTTTTCATAGTCTTCTCAAACAACTCACCTTTGCCCTAAGAAAACCCATGCCAAACATTCTCTTTCTCTGTATAAGGTACCACCATTCACATGGCCACCACCGTCAGTTAAGGTTTCTGATGGCAAGCAACAGAAAAGATAACTGTAGCTCATTGAAATAAAACAAAATGACTTTTTAAGAAGGCCTTGGGTGGTATACAGAATCAAAGGAAAGAACTGAAGAAGGAGGATTAGAAAAGGAAAAACCTATGATAGGATCTAGGTGCCAGGCCCAAGATTTCCAAATTTCCAGGAAAGAGCTACTGATTGGCCTGGTTTGGGTCATGTGCTCACCCTTTGGGGCAGAGAGGACGAGAACCTGTGGGTGAAATTCCCATGGAGACTACACTCAGTTGGGCAGGTAGGAACCCCGCTCTTAAAGGAAAACCAGGAGCTGTTAGCTAAAAAAGTGAGTGGAAGTGTTGAGAAGGCAAAATAGCTTGAAAGCACCTTCCCCATCTCTCACAGCACACCTGCTTAATTCTTTAGTCCTATTGATTCTTACCTACGGTCTTATCTGGAATCTGTGTCCTCTCCATCTTTGGTCCTCCTGCCATTGTTCAGATCTTAGTTGCATGCCTGAGTATTACTCACATTGGCACCCAACATTTCTTTATTTCTTAAGTTTTTCACTTCACCAATCTGTCCTTTGGCTGGATAATCCAGGGATCTTTTCAAATGCAAACCTGATAATGCAATTTTGAACCTTAGAGTAGTTTTCAGCCTCTGCCACCTCATGTCCTATTTGTTCACACCCACTAAAATCCCCTCTGAGAACCTCCTTTCTTCCTTTCTTATCTAACTAGCCCAGAGTCGGTTTAGCAGTCAATTTCTCCCGGAAACCATGCTGGTCCAGACTATTAGATTCTCAAGGACAGCAACCCTGTATAATAATTAATTTCTTCCAAAACATTATTATAAAAAATTTCAAGCACACAGAGATGTCTAGTTCATTTTTGCATGCTTAATGCCAAGAGGACCCAATGAAGGTTTGATGATTGATAAATGAATGAATAAATAAACTAATGATCTCAATCGGCTAACTTATTTGACATTCTCCTATCAAAGGTTTATTTCTTTTAATTAGTGTTACTTATTCTTTGGGGGAAAGAAGGTTAAATTCTTCCAGGATGTTTTTGCAAACTACACACATCCCCACCCCATTCTGTTACATTTGCTTTCACCCCATCAAGCTAACCACTTGTGCTCATCAGTCTCTGATGGATCTCCAGTTCACTCTCTGCCCATTGTCTGAGGCAGTTCTAGTCTCCTGGAGATGAACCTCCACTGACAGTATCACGTGCATTCCCTTGGGTCTGGCCATATGGGGAACTAGCTCAGAGAGCTAAAGCAGAGAGGCCAGGGCTTCCTCCAGCAGAACTGCAGTTTGGCAGTGGCTGCCTCTCCATATTGAAGGTTATAACTCATGTCTGGCAGCCCTCTCCTCTGGTTTTCTTTAGGAACCATGCCCATCTCCTGAACCTTTAGAGGACAGGAGTAGAAACAGCTTTCCACTGTTGCGAAACTTTGGGAAGTTCCTCTGCTTTGTTGATTCCTTAAACCCTATCCCACTTTTCCATACAGTTTCTTTATTACATAGTCTTTAGTTACTCCTTTAAGGTGTGCTGTCCATTTCCTCCTAGGGATTCTGAGAGTGATATGCTATCTCACTGAGCTACCAAGTTAGATCATTGCAAAGTAAGTAAACAGGAAGGGTAGAGAGAAAGATGAAAACTCCAACTTGCAAGTAAGGCTAGGCTAGCTATTAAATTCTCCTTGGAGGAAGAATAACTCAGCAATGTGTATTTTGTGTCATTTCTGGAAAGCAGGGATAAGGAAAAGGTATCATCAGCTGGACCTGGAAAAGCATCATTTTCAATGCACATGTTACTCTCTCTCCTCTGAGAAAGAACAGTAAAGGTTTATTGCCAGTTAATTTATTGACCCTCTCCAAGAAGCAGGATCTACTCTTGACTAGCTAAATGTTTGATGAATGAATATGCAATTTAAAAATAAACAAGCTATTCTGGGCAAGATAGAGCAACAAAACCTTCCAAATTCCAGATCCACCTGTAATGGGTAACTATTAGCTGGCCTTTCACTTTAACCGTGTGATTGTGGTTTGGAACTTTCTTGTTTTTTATGATGCTGCCTCCCCCAATACACTAATTTTCTGGGGGGCAGGACTATGAATGAAATGACGAGGAGAAAGAAATCTAGTTCTTCTGTGATGTTGAAACTGGGACATGTGAAGGACAGGAGTGAGTGGTGATATTTTCAGCTATGTGACCAAAGCTGGTTCAGATAATGTTTAAACTGATGCAAGAGCAATTGCAGTTTTTTCATTATTGAAATTTCTGTTTGATATTGGAATGCATTCATAAATAAATGTGGTTATGTTACACATCATTTTAATGCACATTTCTTGCTTTATGTTTTTTTACTAATGATTTATTACATGCTTTTTATTTTGTATTTATTTTGACTATAGAAATGATGTTAGACAAAAAGCAAATTCAAGTGATTTTTTTTTATTCAATTCAAGTTCAAAATGTGCTATAAAGCAGTGGGGACAAGAGGCAACATCAATAATACATTTGGCCCAGGAACTGCTAACAAACATACCATGTAGGTTCCAGAAGTTTTGCAAAGGAGATGACAGCCTTGAAGATGAGGAGCACAGGGGCTGATGAGAAGATCCTTTCACCATGACATGAGAAGTTGCCAAAGAAGTCAACATCAACCATAGTATGGTTGTTTGGCATTTGAAGCAAATTGGAAAGGCGAAAAACCTTGGGTGCTTCATGGGCTGACCAAAAATCAGAGCAATAATAATTTTCAAGTGTTGTCTTTTCTTATTCCACACAACAACACATCATGGGACATATGACAAGCAACAAACAGTAGATTTCATAGGACAACCAGCAATGACCAGCTCAGTGGTTGAACTGACATGAACTTCCAAAGAACTTCCCAAAGGCAAACTTGCACCAAGAAAAGGCCATAGTCACTGTGTGGTGGTCTGCTGCTGGTTTGATCCACTACAGCTTTCTGAATCCCATAGTCACTGTGTGGTTGTCTGCTTTTGGTTTGATCCACTACAGCCTTCTGAATCCCATAGTCACTGTGTGGTGGTCTGCTGCTGGTCTGATCCACTACAGCTTTCTGAATCCCAGTGAAACCATTATATCTGAGAAGTCTTGCCCAGCAAATCAATGAGATGCACCAAAGACTGCAATGCCTACAGATGAAATTGGTCAACAGGAAGTGCCCAGTTCTCCACGACAAAGTCCAACCACACATCACACAACCAACACTTCAAATTTGAACAAATTGATCTATGAAGTTTTGCCTCACCTGACCTCTTGCCAACTGACTGCCACTTCTTCAAGCATCTTGACAACATTTTGAGGGGACAACACTTCTACAGCCAGCAGAATGCAGAAACTGCTTTCCAAGGGTTCTTGGAATCCCAAAACATAGATTTTTATACTACAGGAAAAAATAAACTTATTTCTCTATTGGCAAAGTTGTGTTGATTGTAATGGTTCCTACTTTGATTAATAAAGATGTGTTTAAGCCTAGTTATAATGATTTACAATTTGTGATCCAAAACCTCAATTTCTTTTGTACCAACCTAAATAAATTTTACCCATTTTTCAGATTTATAAGTGGTATTCAGCTTAATCTAGCAATCAAACACTTATTGAGAGCTTATTATATGCCCAGAAGAAGATACAGCCACAGTTGCCAAGAATCCAATTGGGAAGATAAAATTAATATACACAAAAGAAGTAAAAATAGATGGTATATAACTAAATGCTAATTGAGGTGGGCCAGGTAGTAAGTAAGTGCTACAGAAATTTTAAAGAGGGAGAAATCTCTTTAAGCTGGATTGAAAAAACTGGGGAAAGCAGTCTGGTTTTTTGAAGAAGGCATGTGTTTGATGACTCTGCTGAGAGGGAGAAGGGTGCTGGCATTGAGGGAAGTAAAACCAAGGAGGTAGGAATAGAATCATGTTTGGGGTGGGAAGGAGGCTTTTGAGAGTGTGGAATATAAGAGAGTTTAGGGCATGTTGATATTGGCCTAAGAATCAATCTGAGAACAAAAGAAAAATATAAAAGCTTTGATGCCTGATTTGCCCTTGGCTTTGGCTTGGCCACCTTGCTATAAGGCTCTGTGCAAGGCAATGGCTTTGACCTTGAGAAGTGATACAGATTGGAATCCTCAAAAGGAAATCAGAAATCTGTCCCCAGATCAACTTTGTCCTGGTCTGAGAAGAAGCCAAATGATGATGAGAGGAGCTCTTGTTTCCCTAAACTGGTACATCAAGAGGCAACTCTGCCAGGTGGCGAGTCAGTCTCCTGGTACTCAGGGCCAGAGTGACGACCTGGCAGACAGAGGAGTGTGATCATGGGCCTCTCCAAATTATATGATGAAGATTTGTCTCATATTTGAGCAAAATAAGAACTGTCACTGGGGAAATGGCTCTCCAATTTGAGAAGTATTAATCACCTAATTAACCAGAACACCTGCTCATAAAACTTATCTCACACAGGAATCAAATTAAACAAAGTATGAGGATGTGCCACACAGACTTGGCTGCGGCATCTGTATCCCTGTCTCCCTGGCTGGCCTCATTGGTTACTGGGGCTCACAACACTCTCCAACCAGCTGTTAGGCTTGACAGAGGCTTCAAAACATCAGCCTTGTTTAGCAAGCAGCAATTTGTGCAAACTCAGAGAAACTCCTTTTGCAACTTACTTGGAATTGTGGATGCCCTGGAGAGTGCTGGGCACTGTTCTGAGTATTTTGCCTACATTAACTGTCTAATATTCACAATACTCAAGTAAAATCCCCTGGATGGCTGGGGCTAGCTCAATGCTTACAGATCCGGTTTCAGAAGACTTCATTTCCCAGCCTCCCTTGCAGTTAGGTTGGGGCCATGTACCTTTAGCTGACCAAAGGAGCATTATGCAAAAGTGATGCTTGCCACTTCCAGACTTGGTCTTTGTAACCTCTTATGTAATTAGTCAAGCCCTCTCTGCCTGCTGTTTAAGTTCACAGAGTGGGTCCTGTGAAGGATCCCAGGATGTTCTGAGAGGATGACAGAGGTACACAAAGAAAGACACTGGACTGCCCGAATCTCCATGTACAGGGCAGTGGCCAAATAGTGGGTACCATGAAAAAAAAAACAAATTTCCCACTGAGATTGGAAGGTTGTTTATTATACCCACAAGCACACAGACATTAATGACCTTGCCTGATACATGCAAACTTGATAGTTATATTCCCCCAAATCACACATGACCAATCTTAGGGAAAGCTGCTACCTATGCGGGATAATTTCAGAACCAACAGGAAATTCTCCCATCCCCAAATAATACCTCCTTCTGTTGGTTAATCACTGGCACGCTTTTATTTTTTATTTTATTTTAAGTTTTAAATTTCAGAATATTACAGGGGTACACATGTTTTGGTTACGTGATTTGTTTTGTACATTTCAGGTCAAAGTTATAAGTGTGTCCTTCACCTGGAATGTGTACATTGTGCCTGATAGGTGTGACTTAAATCCACCCTTACCCTTTTTCACCTATTTGATTTCCATTGAGTTTTACTTCCATATGTGCACAGAAGTGTTGATTGACTAGTTCCAATTTAGTACTAAGTACATGGGGTGTTAGTTTTTCCATTCTTGTGATACTTCACAACCAGTTCCATCCAGGTTATTACCAAAGATATTAGATCACCATCTTTTAGTGGTCAAGTAGTACTCCATGGTATAAATATACCACATTTTGTTAAACCACTCATGTATTGATGGACATTTAGGTTATTTCCACATCTCTGCAATTGTGAATTGTGCTGCTATAAACATTTGAGTGCAAGCGTCTATGATAAAATGTCCTTTTGTCCTTTGGATAAATACATTGTAGTAGAATGTATGGATGCTGGATCAAATGGTAGGTCTACTTTTAGTTCTTTGAGGTATCTCCATACTACTTTCCATAGAAGTTGTACTAGTCAGTATATTTAATTGGTAACCCTCCCCATCTACCCTTTCTATACCTCTTATTTATTCATTCACTTGACATACACAGAAGGTGCCAAAAATGTAGACAGCTTTTATGGAAGGAAAAAACTGTATTAAAATTGTAACACTCAAGTCATATTTGACCTCTGCAATTTCAAGAGATACCAGATAACAATATACAAGAAAACAAATGTCATTGGTATAAGTGTTAACAATTTTAATACAGTTTTTTTTTCCTTTCTTAAAATGTGTGTATATTTTATTGGCCCCCTCTGTAGTTACAGAGTACTTTCCCGGGGCAGGGAGTGCTTGCTGTAAGTGTTATGATGAAGACAAAGGGAACATGGTTGCTATTCCCATGGAGTCTGACACGGCCAACCATTGTAAAGCAATCAATTCAACAAGGAAATATACAATTGCAAATTATAAAGACAGGAAGGTAATTATTAGGGTAATGTGATAAAGGCAAAGAGAGGGATAGAATTCTTTTTTAAAAAGTGGTCAAGGAAAGAGGCCTTGAAAAATCTAGTTATGACAAAGTAAGAGGTGGATTGGGATAGGTCACTATTCCGAGAGAGAAAACAAAACAGTGCATGTGACTTCAGGTGTGACTTGGATAGTCAGAGGAACATAAAGGAGGACACTGGCTAGAGCCTAGAAAGTGAAAGAGACCTGTCTGGAAAGGTCGGAATGATTTCTCCGCCACTGTGGCACTGTATTTAATGCATGTGAAGTATGAGGAACAACCCCTTTCTTTTGTGTATATCAAGGGAAGCCCAAACTTTCAGATAAATCTGTCCTGACATACAGCCCATTGCAGTTCCAGGGCCATTTGTATATGGGGGCTGATAAAAGACAGTCTAGTTAGGGGTTGCTCCTAACACTATCTTGTACAGGAAGCGTTGTATTTTCCCACAACTTTTCAGTGATTTGATGTGGCTGGGGGAGAAGAGGAGGAGGTTGAGTTAATGAAGACCGCTGGGGTATGAAATTAAAGCCCCTTCACCCCAACACTTGGAGCCATCACTTCACTGAAGGCACGCACATTTTTGTGAAATGTTTTGTTGTGCAAGTTTCCATCTTCCAAAGTTTACCTAACGGCAACATCATCTAGACCAAAAATCAAAATGTCATCTTGACTCTTCCCTTTTATTCCTCTTAACCTACCTCATCTGTCAGCTCACCAGGACCTTTGTGAGACCCTCAAATGCTCTACCCCCTCTGCCTTCGCGTGGTCCCCAGTACCTCTCACCCGGGGCCCCTTTACTGTTTACTCTCAGAGATTCAGAGCTGTGGTCCCCAACTCCTGGGCTACAGCCCAGACCCAGTCTGCTGCCTCTGTATTTACCCCTCCCCTCATCACTCACATCACAGCCTGAGCTCCACTTCCCATCAGCTCAGTGGCAGCAGCGTTAGATTCTCAGGAGGAGCTTGCGCCCTTCTGTAAACTGGACATACCGGGGATCTAGGTTGCATGCTCCTTATGAGAATCGAATGCCTGATGATGATACAAGGTGGCGAAGTGATGGGCTTGAATCATCCCCAAGCCATCCCCACCCCTCCTGGAAAAATTGTCTTCCATGAAACCATTTCTAGTGCCATAAGATTGGGGACTGCTGCCTTAGAGTACTGTCCACTACTCCCATTGTGTGAAGTCTGCAGACCTCACACGGTAAGATCCTTGTCACTGTTCTTGTCCCTGCCTTTATCCCCTACTCCATTTCTTCACTAGTCCCCAGTCCCACCTGCTGACTGTAGAGATGTGAAATTCCCTGAAGATGTTGAGGTGTTTGCCATCTGTGAACTTACCCCATGCCGTTCTCTTTTTCTGCACCTGCCTTGCCCACAGGACTGTGCTGGGAGTGTTGCCCTGCCTCCACCCTACCATGACTGGTGCATCAGCACTCACAGGCCCCAACTCCCCCCACTATATTAGACGTCTTCCTCTGACCTGTGGCTGCATAAAGCTCTGTCACTGCACTCCTTCCACTAACATAATTATATCTACACATCTCTCTCCTTCCCCAGCTAGACTGCAAATGTGACTTGTTAAACTCCTTGAAAGAATTGTCCATCCTTACTGTGTCCACATCCTTTCTTCTCGGTTCTTCTTGAAACTGCCCTTCCAGAATTTCTCCCTAGAACCTATTCTTTTCAATCTCCACGTCTTCTAGTGGGCCAAAAGTCTTGAAATCATCCTTAATTTCTCCTTTCCTTTCTTATTCAACATCCAAACAGTCAGCAAATCCTGTTTATTTTTCTTCAAGCCCAGAACCCCACCATTTCCTTTCATGTCCACCATTACCTCAAATGACTGTCATTTCTGGCCTGGATTATAGTCATAGACTCCTAGCTCCTTGCCTCCATCATTCCCTTCCTTCTGTAGTCAACTTTTAACCCAGCAGTCCCATCATGTTAACACGTGTCAGGGCACGTCATTCTTCGGCTCCAAAGCTTCTGATGGAGACTTCAGCTTCTAGCTGTGATGGGGTAACAGGAAGCAGGTTTGCTTTCCCACCTTAAACAGGTAGAAAACTGGACAAACTAGGTGAAAAAAGTGGTTTCCAACATGGGAAAGTTGGAAGTGTATTGCTGTGCTCCCTGATGTGATGGACAGATGAAGCAAGCTGTGATTATGCTCGTGGATAATTCCCAGGGTGTGGTGCAGGAAGAACCTGGCATTCTCTCTTACTTGAGCAGAGAGCAGAGGGGATGATGTGTCTGGAATTGTAAGACTGCATACCTCAGAGGTGGGAGCTGAAGGTAAGAGAGCTCCAGAAATCAACAGAGAAGTTCCCTAGAGTCTTTTTTGAGTATTTGTGAGAAAAAATAACTGAAGATCAGTAGGCTGAACAATTCCCCAAATTCGCATATGACTGAGGCTAGTTGGTGTTTTCACCAACCACAGGAGAAAGTCCTAATAATACTTTGCACTTAGGGCAGTGTTTTTCAACCTCTTTTATTTCACAGCACCCTTGAACCTATAGTTAAACTTCCGTGACACACTTAAATTATGCTGATTTTTTTTTAAAGGAGTAAAGAAAAGAATATACTTACTGTGCTTTGAACTTCTGTTGAAAATAATTTAATTAATGATCTTTAAAATTTTTTCATAGCACACCTAAGATCTTCCTGTGGCTTGCCAGTTGAAAATCACTGATTTAGAGTCTTGAGTCAAAGCATCAGAAGACTATTGCCTTTGAATGGAGCTAAAGATTCATCCTTCAAAAGCTTCAAAACAAGCCTTAAAAGGTTGCACCTGATGCCATGTAACTTAATTGTGAGACGGAATGCAACTCCATACTCTTTAAAGAAATATAACAAGGTCAATCGACAATGTAAACCTCACGGTGACTGACATGTAATCAAATCAGGAATATAAAGAAGCCTGAACACATGAAAGGAAAAAAAAATAGAAAACAAGCTCATATATGTTAAAGATGATACAATTAACAGACAAGGATGTTAAAGCAGCAATTATACACATCATAAATTACAAGGTAAGAAAAAATGGAAGATATTTTTAAAAAGAACCAGATAAATTGTGTCGTATGCAAAAACATGGATGAATCTTGAGGACATTACACCAGGAGAAATAAGCTAGTCACATAAAGACAGACACTGCATGATTCGGTTATATTAGGAATCTAGAGATGTGAGAGAATGTTTTTCATGCTATGTGTTTTTATTTCACAGTAAAGAAAAAAATAACCAAATGGAACTTCTAGAGATGTAAAATACAGTACATGAAATGAAATTACACTAGATAGGATGAATAGCAGGTAAGATCCTGCAAAAGGTGGTCTCATACCAGGATTTCATTCAAAAAAGCAAAACAACTTACAACTTAATTATAAAAAGACCAATAGCCAAATTTAAAATTGGAGCACCTCAGGTGGCACTTGTGGCTCAAAAGAGTAGGGCACCGGCCCCATATGCCGGAGGTGATGGGTTCAAACCCAGCCCCGGCCAAAAACTGCCCCCCACAAAAAATTTTTTTTGAAGGTGACAGCAGTGGTATTCAGCAATGAGGTATGCAGCAATTTTTCTAGGAGGAATTCGTGGACTTAATTGTCCAACCTCATACATTTGTCATTAAACTCTACACTTAAAGAGGGCAGATTTTACCATCTGTAAATATTTCAGTAAAACTGACACCACCACCACCACCGCCACAGAAAGCCCGAACTCACAAAATCCTCAGTTCACTCATTTATAAAATTCTAGCCACTATTAATTTTTTCTTAGAAATGACCCTTTTCCATGGAAATATGTGATTCCTGAGTCATTGCTTAAATTGGCATTTGTCATTTTGTGTTATTGATAAATAAAGATGAAACACATAAGTAAATTGAAATTATACAGTAACTTGCAAAGTACTTAAATGAGTATGAAATTTAGTAAAAGAGGCAGCATCTTTTCAGAATCTGACCAGACACCACACCAGACTCCAGACTATGGTGAGAACAATTTGCTTTTGAATTCATGCCCTGCCCTCTTTGCTTAGTTTGCAATGGAATGTTTGTTGACTGGGTTGACAAAAGAATTCTCAAAACTGTTTCTATTTCCTTCTCATGGCCTAGGAGGTATCTGGATTGTGACTTGTAAATGCATTTTCGTAGTGGACACAATTAGACTTTGTGATTTCTTCCCTTCCATTTCCACTTGGTCTCAGAACTCAACCCATGTTTACATCCTATTCCAATTTTAACAGGAATTTGTGTTGCCTAACATTAGACAGGGGTCCTCAGACTTTTTAAACAGGGGGCCAGTTCACTGTTCCTCAGATCCAGGCATCCTCAAACTATGGCCCACGGGCCACATGCAGCCCGCCGATGACATTTATCTGACTCGACGGGTGTTTTTGCCCTCACTATCTGTCCTGCTTAGCAGCCGACTAGTCCCAGGCCTGCAGTCGGCCCTCCACTGGTCTGAGGGACAGTGAACTGGCCCCCTGTTTAAAAAGTTTGAGGACCCCTGCTCAGACCTGATTATTCTTTGTAATAATAATCAAAACAACAACAACAATAATAATAAAAATATTGCAACCATAGCATAAATTGATGGCTGAGCCCAGGGCAATGCTAAATACTTACCACTAACCCTCACAATTATCACATGACAAGGGTAGGATCCCCACTTCATTTTGTGATGGAGAATTGAGGCACAGAGTATCTCAAAGGCTTTATCCTGACCGTAATCCAGGGAAGGGCAGAGTTGGGTTCCAGCACAGGTGTAATTCAAAAGCTTATGTTCTTTCCCTGGCTGAGAAGGGTCCAGAGTTCATCTACCTGTCAGCAAGGACCTATTTGCCTCAGGAATTAACTTAGGCCAAGTATTTGGAAAGAAAGAAAGAAATGAGACTCCAAAAAATTACTTTGCAAAACTTTCTGTTTAAGCAAGCCACTGAGAGCCTTAAGATTTCCTCCTCAGTTACAACAGGGCCCAATCTCCAGACAACTGCTTTTCTTGAGACTTCTGGTAGGAAACTCCCCTCGCAGATCCACAATTACATGCCCACGTGACCTTTACCTATATCTAACCTCTGGCAGACATCATTAATCAATCATAGGAGTTTTCGCCAGCCATGATTTCCCAGAACCATCTATGGGCTGTGTGGCAAAAACTGCTATGATTGATTAATGATGTCTGCCAGAGGTTAGATATAGGCATTCCCGTTATTCTTCTGAGACAGCCTCCAGCAACAGATGTACCTTCAATAATAACTTAAAAATCATTTCTACCGTCTCAGTCCTAGCTGAACTTGTTTGGCTTGTATTTTGATTCTTCCCTTCTACAGGTAAAAGCAAAGACAAAGGTCTTTGAAGGTGACTTGGAAAGGTGTCATCTTGTGATTAGACTGCTTTGACATCTCTCTTCCAAGATTCACAACTGCTATCAAGATCTGTCAGCCCTCAGAAGACTCAGGCAGCATCTCCAGCACACAATTTTATGCATCAGCATCTACATTTGCAAAGCAAAAAGGTAGGCAAGAATTCAACTATACTTGAAAAGGATTAAACCTAGAGCCGCAGATCCCAACCCTGCCTACATGACAGACTCATTTGGGGGAGGCTTTAAACTGTACAGATTCCCAAACACCATTCTGGACTACTTCATTTCACACCGAGTTCTACATCCTCAAGAACTCAGCAATTCCACTTCTAGTTGTAAATGCACACAGGTGCACAAAAGAACATGTAAAAAGATGCTAAGTTTAGTCTTGCCTAGATGTCTATCAAAAGGATACTTAAGTAAATTATAATTATACATATACTGGAAAACTATGCAGCTGTTCAAATTGATGAAAACATTAGGTATCAACATAAATATACTTTTAAGACACTGGTGAAAACCAAAGTTCAAAAATGCACATGCTATTATGCTACTGATATAAATCTTAAAACAAGCAAATATAATTCCTTCTTTATTAACACATTTATATGATCAAAATAATTAGAAAATAGGAAGGTAAACATTTAGTCCTGGACAGTCGTCACCTACCAGGAAGAAGGAATGCAATGCAATAAGGAACTTTGGGATTTCTTCTAAAAGTTCTAGAATAAATAGAGTCAAATATTAAGATTTAACAATGATGCTCCATCAGTTCAAGGCTGTTTTCATATTATTTTAAAGTTATTAGATATGCCAGCCTCTTTCAGCATAAACATTACCTTTTCTGCTATTAAGATCATCAAATAAGATGCATGAAAAATTATTTGCACAGGGCAAGTTAACTAGTAGTCAATAAATGGCCATTAAATGGTAGATAGCCTGTTATGAACACATCAATTATGTTTACATATGCTCAAAGACATCTATTGTATTTTAATAACATATTTGAGGCTATTTAAATGTCTAATAACTGTTTTTTCAGCTTGACTGTTATTGGTATATATAAAAGCTACTGATGTGTGAATATAGATTTTGCATCCTGAGATGCTACTGTATACCTTGATCACTTCTAAGAGTTTTGTGGTTGAATCCCTGGGGATTTCCAGGTATAAAATCTTATCATCTGTGAAGAGTGAAAGTTTGATCTCCTCTGACCGTATTTGTATACCCTTGATCACCTTCTTGTGATCTTAGCCATTGTGATAGCTAAGACTTCCATTACAGTGTAAAAAAGCAGTGGGGACAATGGGCAACCTTGCCTGGTTCCTGATCTGAGTGGAAATGTTTTCAATTTAACTCCATTCAATACGATATTGGCAGTGGGTTTGCTGTAGATGGCTTCTATCAGTTTAAGAAAAGTCCCTTCTATACCTATTTTCTTAAGTGTTCTGATCATGAAAGGATGTTAGATATTGTCAAAAGCTTTTTCCACATCTATTGAGAGAATCATGTGGTCTTTGTTTTTAATTTTGTTTATGTGATGTATTATAGTCATAGATTTACATATATTGAACCAACCTTGAGACCCTGGGATAAAACCCACTTGGTCATGGTGAATAATTCGTTTGATGTGTTGCTAATTCTGTTTGCTAGGCTCTTATTAAATATTTTTTCATCTATATTCATCAAGGATATTGGTCTATAATTTTCTTTTCTTATTGGCTCTTTTTTGGGTTTGGGGATCAGGGTGATATTGGCTTCATAGAATGTGTTGGGAAGTATTCCTTCTTTTTCCATGCTTTGGAAAAGGTTAAGTAATATAGGTAACCAGTTCCTCTTTAAAGGTTTGATAGAATTCTGATGTGAAACCATCTGGTCCCGGACTCTTCTTTTTTGGGAGATTTCGTATAGCTGATGCTATTTCAGTACTTGATATAGGCCTGTTCAGCATTTCCAATTCTTTCTGGCTGAGTCTAGGAAGTCTAGGAAGGTGGTGTGCTTCCAAGTCCTGCTCAATTTCTTTCAGATTTTTATAGTTCTGAGAATAGAGTTTTTTGTAGTATTCATTAAGGATTCTTTGAATTTCTGAGGTGTCTGTTGTTATTTTGCCTTTGTCATTTCTGATTGATGATACTAGGAATTTTAATTTTCTATTTTTTGTTAGGTTGGCCAAAGGTTTATCAATTTTGTTGAATTTTTCAAAAAACCAACTGATTCATTGATCTTTTGAATAATTCTTTTGTTTTCAATTTCATTTAATACTGCTCTAATTTTAGTTATCTCTTTTCTTCTGCTGGGTTTGGGATTGGAATGTTCTTCCTTTTCCAGTTGATTAAGATGTCCCATTAAGTTATCGACGTCCTCTCTCTTTCCGTTCTCTTGAGGAAGGCTTACAGCGCTATAAATTTCCCTCTTACGACTGCCGTTGCAATATCCCACAGGTTCTGATAATTCATCTCTTCATTATTGTTTTGTTCCAAAGATTTGGCAGTTTTCTTCTTAATCTCATCTATGACCCAGCTATCATTCAGTATAATGTTGTTTAGTTTTTAATCCTTTTATAGTAGTGCCAAAGAAGATGAAATATTTGGGAATTTACCTAACAAAGGATGTGAAAGATCTCTGTAAAGCGATTTATGAAACTCTGAGAAAAGAAATAGCTGAAGATGTTAACAAATGGAAAAACATACCATGCTCATGGCTGGGAAGAATTAACATTGTTAAAATGTCTATACTACCCAAAGCAATTTACAAATTTAATGCAATCCCTATCAAAGCACTGTCATACTATAAAGATCTGGAAAAAATAGTACTTCGTTTTATATGGAACCAGAAAAAACCTTGAATAGCCAAGACATTGCTCAGAAATAAAAACAAATCAGGAGGAATCATGCTACTAGACTTCAAACTATACTATAAATCTATAATGATGAAAACAGCATGGTACTGGCACAAAAATAGAGAGGTAGATGTATGGAACAGAACTGAGAACCAAGAGATGAACCCAGACACTTACCATCATTTGGTCTTTGATAAGCCTATCAAAAATATAAATTGGGGGAAAGAGTCCCTATTTAACAAGTGGTGCTGTGAGAACTGGTGGTTGGCTTGTAGAAGTGGATCCGCACCTTTCACCATTAACAAAAATTGACTCTCACTGGATAAAAGATTTATACTCAAAGCATGAAACTATAAAGATTCTTGGAGAGAGTTCAGGGGAAACACTTGAAGAAATTGGCCTGGGAGAATACTTTATGAGGAGGACCCCCCGGGTAGTTGAAGTAACACCAAAAATATATTACTGGGATCTGATCAAACTAAAAAGCTTCTGCAGGGTGGCAACTGTGGCTCAGTGGATAGGATGCTGGCCCCGTATACCAAGGGTGGTGGGTTCAAACCCAGCCCCAGCCATACTGAAACAAACAAACAAAAAATAACCAGGCATTATGGCAGGCACCTGTGTCCCAACTACTTGGGATGCTGAGGCAAGAGAATTGCTTAAGCCCAGGAGTTGGAGGTTGCTGTGAGCTGTGACACTACAGCACTCTACTGAGAGCAATAAAGTGAGATTCTGTCTCTAAAAAGTAAAAAAAAAATTTTTTTTCACAGTCAAGAACACAGTAAGTAAAGCAAGTAGACAGCCCTCAGAATGGGAGAGAATATTTGCGGGTTATGTTTCTGACAAAGGTTTGATAACCAGAATCCACAGAGAACTCAAACTTATTAGTAAGACAAGAACAAGTAATCCCATTTCATTGTGGGCAAGGGACTTGAACAGAAGCTTCTCTGAAGAAGAAAGGTGCATGGCCTACAGACACAAGAAAAAATGCTCACCATCTTTAATCATCAGAGAAATGCAAATCAAAACCACTTTGAGATATCATCTATTTCCAGTAAGAGTGGCTCACATAACAAAATTCTAAAACTATAGATGTTGGTGTGGATGTGGAGAAAAGGGCACATTTCTGTACCGCTGGTGGGAGTGCAAGCTAGTACATCCCTTTTGTAAAGAAGTGTGGAGAATACTCAGGGATCTAAAGGTAGACCTGCCATTCTATCCTGCAATTCTTCTACTAGGTGTATATCCAAAAGACCAGAAATCACTTTATAACAAAGATATTTGCACCAGATTGTTCATTGCAGTTCAATTCATAATAGGCAAGCCATGGAAGTAGGCCAAGTCCCCATCAACCCATGAATGGATTAATAAATTGTGGTATATGTATACCAGAAAATATTATGCAGCCTTAAAAAAGATGGAGACTTTACATCTTGTATGTTTATGTGGATGGAACTGGAACATATCCTACTTAGTAAAGTATCTCAAGAATGGAGGAAAACGTATCCAATGTACTCAGTACTATCATAAAACCAATTTACAATCACTCACACTTTCATATGAAGAATAGATCACAACTATGGCCCAGGATGAAGGACGGAAGGAGGGATGGGAGGGGAGAGGTCACATGGAGAGAGGGTGAGTGGTGGGATCACACCTAAGGTGCATATTGCAAGGGTACATGTCAGATCTATTAAGCATAGAGTATAAATGTCTTAATACAATAATTAAGTTAATGAGGTGAGGGATATATTAACCAGTATGATGTAAGCATTCCAAATGTATATGAAATCAGCATTTTGTACCCCCTAAATGCATTAATGTATACATGATCTACCTCTTTTTGATAAAAAAAGAAAAATAAATAAATTTGCATTGTTTTTTAAAAAATCTAATAATAAATTGTATAGAATATAGTATATTTATTCATTCATAATTTTTCATGTGAATGGACACATGGAAAATTATGCAACCACTGAAATGATGATTTTGAAGATTAGCATAATGTTAAATGAAAGAAACAGTATTTAACATTGGATGCATATGTGAAATCCAATTATGGGGAAACTGCCATAAAAAATTACATTCCAAAAGCAAAACACCAGAAGAGGTGATAGAATTATGAGTGATTTATCTTATCTCCTCTTTTTGCAATTTTTTATTCTAATTTCTTATAATCAAAAAAAATTAAGAAATAAAATGGAATTCATTCATTAGATGATATGGGCAAGGAACTTAGCATGGGGCCATTTACATAGTACACTCGTTACATGTCTGTTGGTACTGTTAATATTAGCATTTGTCTTTTGTCAATGATTGTGATGTTCATTATAGGGCTTTGTGGAAGTAGGGTTGCTAAAAGACTGAATGCTTTTTCAAGAACAAAGTAATGATATTCACTCACATGACTCCTATTGTATTACAGGTCTTAGCCAATGCAATAAGGTTAAGAAAAAGATTTCCACATTAAAAAAGAAGAAATAAAACTCTCTATATTCACAGATAACATGATTGTTGCATAGGAAATACCAAAGAATTTACAAAATTTACTAGCACTGATATGTTGTTATGGGATGAAAGGACTAAAATAGCAATTGTTTTTCTGTAAAATATGTAAAATACTAGCAGTGAAAAAGTTACAATTTTATATAAGCAGTATAATTAACAATATAATCAAAAACATGAAATTAATAGTGTACATCTAACAAAATTCGCGTAAGATCTAGATGCCAAAATAAAACAAAACTCTCAAAAAACATTTTAAAGGCTATAAAAAGGAGATATGTGAAGGTCATGGATTGATAGATTCAATAGTCTAAAGGTGTTGATCCTTCCCCAAATTGACATACAGGTTTAAATAATTCCAGTTGACATAATTGATAAATTATAATTTATATGCAAAGGCAAAAGAACTAGAATAGTCAAAATAATTTGAAAAAGAATAATTTGAAAAGTTAGAGAATGTATGCTGTCTAATTTAAAGACTTAACATAAAGCTACAATAGTTAAGATAGTATTGGCACAAAAATAGACATGTAGATCAATGGCATGGAATAGAGATCTCAAAGTAGGCTCACGTATATGAGTGTAAAGACAACTCAACAGAGAAAAATAGTCTTGGCAACAAATTGTGGCAGAACAATATAAAAAAATCAAGATCAAACCCAAGAAACCTCTACTCATATCTTGCACCATGGGCATCAATGAATTCAAAGTGGATATGGACTTAGGAGTAAATTCTAAGACTATAAAATTTCTAGAAGAGAGCACAGGAGAAAATCTTTGTGATCTTCGCTTAGGCAAAGATTTCTCAAATATGATACCAAGAACATCATATACATAAAAGAAAACAGATAAATTAGGCTTCATCTAAATTAAAAGTTTTGGTTTTTTATTTTTATTTTTAGAGGTCCTCAGACTTTTGATTTATTTATTTATTTAATTATAGCTGTGTACATTAATGCAATCACAGGGTACAGTATGGTGTTTTCATATACAATTTGAAATACTCTCATCAAACTGGTTAACATAGCCTTCATGCCATTTTCTTAGTTATTGAGTTAAGACATTCATACTCTTCTTTTAGAGAGATTCACTTGTACCCTTGTAAGATAAACCATGACCCCACCAATCACCCTCCCTCCACCCATCCACCCCCTCCCCTCCCCTCTCCCTCAAAAGTTTTGTTCTTTAAGATATAGTTAAAACAATAAAAAATAAAACGTTCAATCCAACCAAAATGGGCAAGTAATTGAATAACACTTAAGAAAAGAAGAGTAGCGATGGCAAACAAGCACATATGTAAAAAGGTACAGACAAAGGGAAATGCAATGATATATCACCACACAAATATGAGACTGGGAGAAAAGATTGATAATACCAAGTGCTGGTGAGTGTGTGGAGCAACTAGAACTCTCATTTATTGCTGGTAAGAAGGCAAAATGGTACAGCCACTTTATTTTTTTTAAAACTTTATTCAAATTAATATAAGGGTACAATATTTAGGTTACGTTGTTCTTACTTCCAAGGTAAAGTTCCATTTGCAGAAGAGCCCTTACTTTAGAAAAAAAGTTAGACAGTTTCCTCATAAAGTTAAATATATTCTTGCTATCCAACATAGCCATCCCATTCCTAGATTATTTATCTAAAAGAAATGAAGGCACCTGTTCACACAAAACCTTTCTTCCTTCCAAAAAGGAGACAATTCTTCTTTCACTATAGACATTCAGATGTTCATAGCAACTCTGTTCATAAGTACATTGGAAACAACCCAAATGCTTTTCCACTGGTGAATAGGTAAATAAGCTATATTACATCTAGCTGATAGAATACTATTCAGCAATGAAAAGTGAGCTCCAGAGATACACCACAGCACAGATGGATCGCAAATGCATTATATTAAGAGAAATAAGCCTGTCTGAAAAGTCGACATGCTGTATGATTCCATTTATATGATTATAGGCAGAAAACAGATTAGGGGTTGCCTAAGGTGGGCATGGGGGGTCAACAACAATGTGGCATGAAGAAATTTTTTGCATGCGATGGAACTGTTCTGTATCCTGACTAGAGAAGAGATTGCATGACTATATCCCTTTGTCAAACCTCATAAAACCATACCCTAAAAAGAGAATTTTGCCTTATGGAAACTATGCCTCAACACACCTGAGTCAGACAACACAACACAAAACAAAACAAAACGTGTCTATGCTGACTGCTGTGTTTCTTCCTCAGCACTTAGAAATTATACTTCACTGCCTTCCAGCCTCTATTGTTGTTGATTATGATATTTTTTGGTTTAGCTACAACATATCAAGGTATGTTATTTATTTTCAGGTTTATTTATCAACTGCCTTCCAAATCTGAGGAGTCAATACAGATATTAAGTGAGGCACATTCTCAGCTTTATCTTATTTTCTCTCCCATTCTCTCTATTCACTCTTTGTGGCACGTCTGTTATAGATGAAGTCGATCCTTCTCATTTTAAGAGTCCTTTTTGTATTTGCCGCCTTTGTGTTTTCTGGTTGCACCCTGGAAAATTTCTTCAGATCCATTTCTCGATTTTCAATTCTCACCTCAGTTGTGTCTGACCTGCTTCTGAACCAACCCATTGCCTTTTTAGAGTAAAGCTTTTTATTGAACTATAGTGTGCATACACAAACATGCACAAATCATAAATGTCAACTTGAATAATTTTCGAAAATCACACTGTGAAACCAGCACCCTGATCAAGAACTTGAATGTTGTTCACACCCTGTGGTCCCCCTCTGCACTCCCCATCAGACTCCCTGCAGAGGAAACAACAATTTTGATTCTAACACCATATATTCGTTTTACTAGTCTTTGAACTTATTGTAAATGGATTTTTAATCTGAATTCTGTTGGCTTCTTTTACTCAACATTATGTTTGTGACAATCATTACATTATGTATGTGACCGTCCTTGCATATTGTGGTTTAGTATTTTGTTACATTAAGAAGCTACAACTGATCTATTGTACATTTATGGAAACTTGGGCAGTCTCCCATTTGTGGCAGGTATGAATAAGGCTCTGTGAATATTCTTGTACGTGTCTTTTGGTGCACTTATCTCTGTCTTTCTGTTGGGCATATTTCTAGGAATGGAATTGCTGGGTCATGGGAGAGAGATTTTTTTCCCTTGCTGCTGTGACAAATTGCCATAATTTAATGGCTTAAAACCACACAACTTTAATATCGTATAGTTCTGCAGATGGGAAGCCCAACATGAATCTCACTGGGCTAAAATCAAGGTGTTGGCAGGGCTGTTCTCCTTTCTGGAGGCTCTAGGAGATATTATAGTTTCTTTTATCCTTTTTTGTCTTCATGGAGTAGTTGACCCTGTCTCCCACCTGCTTTTCTTGGTTCATGGCCACCTCCAGCAAAGTTGGTCTGAATTGTTTTCACACCTTCATCCTGTTGTCTCTTCTGACTCTGTCTTCCATCTGGGGGGACCTTTTAGAGGGCCCATTCAGATAATTCAGGATGACCTCCTTATTTCCTCATTTTGTTTCCCTAATGACTAAGGATGAACTGGTCTTTGGAAACCTTCTTTTTTTTTTTTTTTTAAGTGCTTGTTCATGTCTATTTTTCTGTTTGCCTATTTTTCTATTGAGTTTCATGTGTCTATTATTAACCTGTATGAGTTCCTGACCCATTATGGATTCTAGTCCTTTCTCAGATAGATGTGCTGTGAATGTCTTCTCCCAGTGTACGGCTTGTCTTTTCACCCTCACTCAGAGTGGTATCTTTTGATAAGTAGCAATTCTTAGTTTTAATGCAATTCAACGTTCTTTTACTGTTAGTATTTTATGATGATTCTACTTAAGGAATCTTTATCTAAAGATATTCTTTCATGCATTCCTTTACGAACTATTTTTATATTTAGACCTGTAATACATCCAGCTTTTTGCATAATGTAAAGTATAAATCAAAATTCTGTTTTCTCATGTATGTATCCAATTGACGCAAACTTAATTTTTTCATAATTCACTTTATTCTCCACTACCTTTCAATTTTACCTTTGGCATAAAAGGAGTAAATATGGATAGGTGTGTATTGTCCACTGACTTTTCAATTTGAAATGCAATGGTTTTTTTTATTTCATTTTTAAAGATTTACTACTTTATTTTAAATAGTTATTTTTAATTTCCCAAATGGTACCCTGTGTTCCTGTAAATGGTATTTTAAATATTCAAAATGTACTTTTTAATATAGTTTTTATCACATGGTTCTAATGTTTGAGGCTCCTGAGCCACTAATTCCTGGTTTGTTGTGTCTGCTCTTCCCCTGTGGTAGATTGCCTCCCTGGGCAGTTTTAGTTTTTGTATGTGAGCTTATTTTCAATGAGCATTGTGTGTGTGTGTGTGTGTGTGCACACGCGTGTATGTTTGTGTATAAGAGTCACACTCAACGTGAGTTGTGGCCTAATACATGAAAGTTTATTTTTTTCTCCTGCCAAGTCTACAGCTGCCTTCCAAACAGAGATTTAGCAATCCAGCTGTTTCCAGCCAGTGACTAAACTATCTCAAGGTGCAGCTGCCCCATCACTGAGGAATGAAAAGGGAAAGCAGATCTCAAACCTCCTCGTCTATGCTTTAGCCCCAAAGTGACTCTAGCACTCCATTGCCTAGAAAGAGTCGCAGGATCCTTGCTAACTGCACATGGCCTGAAACATGGGGATACACATCCATATTTGCCAAGCAGTAAATGTCTCTGCTTTTCTAATTACTAACTATTCTTTTGCCCACTTCTTCTCAGTCCTAGAAAATACTCAAGCCCTCCCTGCCTTAAGGAAGCAACCTAAAGGCCCAACCAGTTATTTTACCCAGTGTGGACTCTTATCAGATCCAGACATGTCTCCTCTTTGTGTTGAGGCCTATGAACCAAAAACACGAGCTATCTAACCCTCCAGGAAAATACACATATTTGCCCCTTTCCTCAACACGGTGGTTGGATAATTTCTGTGAACATATTCAGATAGGGTGAGAGGGAGACACATAGCAGTCGTTGGTCTAAAAGGGCACTGGGCTGATGTTGTAAGGGCACTGCAGTGGGAATGGGAGCTCCTTGACTACTAAGTAGTTTCCTTAGGAATATTCCATGGTATCAGGTTTTGGGAAAGCTGATTCTTCTGTTAATGATGCCTGCTGACTCTTTCTAATGATGGCCTACCTTCTAGTGTGTTTTGTAAGTTTTGTATGTGAGCTGATCATCAGTAGAGATCTACGTTTGTGCTAGTTAGTCTCATGGACCCCAGGTTGTGAAAGTGGTTCTGCCAAATGCTCCAGGAGATTCATCAGTCTAGGACTGCTTTCTTGTTTATAAAATACTAGTTTTTCTATGCCATGCAGGTGGCATAAATTTAGGCTCCTACTCAACTAAGCATAAGTTGGGAATTTGATTTCTTGTTGGAAATTTCTGACCTTTCTGAGCCACTGGGCCTTCAGTGAAAATTTCTTTTGTGGTCTTCCCATTCTTATTCCTAATTCTCTTCCCCAAGGGTAATTAGGATTCAGAAGATGGCCTGTATACTTCCCATCCATGTATTTATATGCTTAGTATTTACGTATGTGTCTAAAAATTTGTAAATAGTATTGATATTTCATTTCAAATTTATACTAATGGGAACAAATTATGGTAATTGTCTAAAACTTGTTGTTTTCCTCTGTAAAGATATTTTCGAGCTTTAGATATGTTGATAAACACAGATCTAGAACATTCCTTTTATTTGCTGTGTAGTATTCCCTTGCAAAAACAACCCAACATTTAAAAATTTCTCTATTAATAGAAATTTAAGTTATTTTCAATTCTTCACTATTACATACACATGAATATGCTTTGTACACTTTTGTGGAAGTATATTTGAGGTATATATTTAGTTATGGAATTACTAGATTGTAGGATATGGACATCTTTGGCTTTACTAAATCTTGGCAAATTATTGTCCTAAATAGTTGTGCCAATTTATAGTCATTTTGATAAAGGATATGATGTGTCTCTTAAATATTCAAGCCAAAACTTGGGTCTTTTTAGAACTTTTAATTATTTTCCATAAGAGAGATATAAAATGTTATTTCATTGTAGTTTTAATTTTCAGTTATAAGATTACCATGTAGTTAAGATTTTTTCATTATTATTGGCTTTTCAGGTTTCTTCTGCAAACTATTTTTCTATCATGATTTGATCTTCCTCTATTGATTTATGACTTAGTTTTATATTTTTTGGACATATGCCCTTGGCAGTGCTGTATATTTTAAATACTTTCTCACAGTTTTTGTCTTGGATAACATCCTTAGAGTCTTGGGAACACTTTCCTTGGAGGTGCCTGGAGTGTGTTGGCTAATGATCGATTGTTCGTTCCTTCCTTGCTATGGCAGCATGGAGTGAGTGACATTTCCACGTTCCTTGGAACCCACATGGACACTGTACTTGCTGCTAGATTGATTTTCCCTGATGACTTGTATCTCTGGTACTCTTGATTGCTAGGAGTTCTCAGGTGCACCAGTCACCCTAGACTTCCTGGAACCCTGTCACCTGATGCTGGAAGTTTAAAAAAATAAAAAACAATGTAAGTGAAAGCTCACTGGCAGCCAGGGGAAAGACTTCAGACTTGTATAAGCCTTTCACAAACTGGAAAGGGTGTTTACATTCAGGACCAATGAACAGAACGTTTTTCATTTTGCAGAGAAAACCGGCCAGCTATGAGAATCATTGTGGTAGGTTTCTACCCCATGTTGTAAGATTTCATTTTGGGGGAGCATCACTGAAGCAGGGGAGCAGTTCTTGGCCGGGGCTGGGTTTGAACCTGTCACCTCCAGCATATGGGGCCAGTGCCCTACTCCCTGAGCCACAGGCACCGCCGCGGGGAGCAATTTCTATTAGAGCATCTCCATAGAGTGAGATATCTCTTCGTGGTTATTTAAAGAGCACTGAAGAGCCACTGGCAAGGGCCCTTATGCTCACAGGCCAGGGCTTTCTTCTCTGCAAACCTCATTCTCTCTACACACAAAACCAGAGAAAGGGATCTGGTATCTTACATTTTACCATTCTCTTTTCCTCTGACCCAAAATATGTGCCTGTTGATCCCATGCAATTTCTATCACTATAACTAGTACCTCTCAGTTTCAGTTGTGAGTCTCAAATTTAGGTCACCAAACTCTAAAGAAGGTTCCCCATAAGGTCTGGGGGCAACTCCAAGCCTCCTACTGTAGTGTAACATATTGGTAAATTATCATGTTTTATCTTAAATTTTCAGATGAAGTTTTCAGTCTGCTCCACATTATATCTGGATTTATTTTAACAACAAGTAATGTGATGCACTTGAAATTTAATTTTCAAGTAAGTTGAAGTTCTGGGAAGAAGTATCATGTTTATCTCCTGACTGTGAATAGCCTTTAGTTCGTGTACAAAAATACCCAGTGGGGACTACAGTCCTGGAGCCAAGGCTTCCCCCGGTCATATACACTGGTGCTCTCCAAAACACATACAAAATGCCCCAGTCATATTTTGTTGTCCTTTGAACTTGGGATGCTATTTCTCACCTAAAGGTGCTTACTCGTGCCATTTTCCAATCCAGAATACTGATTCTTCTCCTTTTAATGTCTCTGAGAACTTGAAGGCCCTGCTTCTTGGATAAGATTTCTTTCTTTCCTTCCTTCTTTTTTTTTTTTTTTAAACAGACTTAATTCACTGTATTATTCTTGAATAAAAACCCTATGTTGTAGCCACAGCTGGAGCCTGGGTTCTCTGCACAGAGATTCTGTTTGGGTCTTGACAAGATGGTCAGTGAATTCTTGTTAAGGAGACTTGATGAACACTGTCTCTTTCCAGAGGTCAGGAGTGAGATAGCTATAGGTCTTGGAAATGGCATCAGAAGTGGCCTTGGCAAAGTTGCCCAGGGTGGCAGTGTAGCCCCTGGCTGAAGTATAGTCATCGATCCCAGCCATCATTAGCAGCTTCTTAGGCACAGGTGCTGAGACAATGCCATGTCCTCTAGGAGCAGGGATGAGATGTACCAGCACAGAGCCACAGTGGCCTGTCACCTTGCAAGGAACAGTGTGAGGCTTGCTGATCTTATTCCCCCAGTAGCCTCTTCGCACTGGGACAAGTTCACAGAGCTTGTTCCTTATTCTGTGCTCAAACAACTGTGTACCTTTTGGATTGAGAATTTAGAGCTTCTTATATTTTTGGTACCTATAATATGCACATTTTTTCACATGCTGGGAGGTGAGCTCCCCTAAGTTAGCTGCAGGTCTCAGACCTTTTGGTCTCTCCTGGATTTAATTAGGACCATCCCTGTCGTAGAAGGCATCTACATCTTTGACAACTCTGTAAGTGGTTGTAGACCAAAGCGAGTTACCCTCATAACAATAAAAAATAAATAAGTAAATAAGAGGAAGGGGGAAAGGGGGGAGGAAGTGGAGCAGAAGCCGACATTGAGGGGCGCTAACTATGTGCTGAGTACCACGTAAACAGCACTGCACATCTCACACTCCCTCTTTCAGCTCTGTGAAGTAGGTGTCATTGTTGTCCACATCTTAGAGATAGGACCAGTGAGGCTCTGAGAGGTTAAATAACCCCACAAAGGTCACACCACTGTGGGATCTGGAACACCAGCCCCTAGTGTCCTGATTCTGGATCATAAATTCATAACTGTTAAGGAGAAGGAGGGGTGAGAGCACAGAACAGACTCACTTAACACAGGTGAAGGGAATGGAGCCACACAAGGTATTGAAGCTATTGCCTGCAGTCAGGGGTGGGAGGTGAAGTTCTTTCCAATAGACAGAACTAGTTCTTTCTAGTAAGAAAGGAAGGATTGTTCTAATTAGGTCCAGGAGACACAAAGAGGCCTGAGACCTGGACCTGACCTTGAGGAGCGTGTGGTCCAGTTGGTGGTAGATGGGCACAGCATAGGAACAAACAATATAAGACGGTGCCCCAGGCTCCAGAGCTCCCCTGAGCAGCAGAGCAGCCCGTGGCACCGGGGAGAAGACATAAAGAAAGTGCAAACAGCACGTACCACCTCGCCTCCTCATCAGCTGGCCTCTGGCTGTTCTGATTGTCCTGGTCTTCTCTCTCACGTGGCCATCCACAGAGAACACAAACCCCTTCCTTTCTTCCAGACGACCCCCTCTGGCACCTGCACTGCCCCCAGCCTATCGGCTACACCTGGCCACTGCAGGAATGCCTGATCAGCATTCCCACTGGTGACTGTCATTTCTTAGAGTGGAGTGTAGAAAAATGATTTTTTCCTTCTGCCATGATAACATCCCCCAACTTGGGGGGGGGGGGCTAGGAACTGGTATTTTACAAGGTCACACTTCATTTTCCCTGGCTTGATACAGTTCAGGACGGAGGTTTGTTTTCTGAGAAGTCAGTGGGGACACTGTGCCCTCAGAGTTCAGAGACTCCTGTACAGTGAACAATTAAGTGAGAGAACATAAAATTGTGCAGAGGACTGGTATAACATCCAGCCAGCCAGGGAGGACTTGAAAGATCAACCAAGGCTAATTCTGAGTGTTCCCTGCTGGGCTTCCTAACGCACTGGGACACTCAGCTGAACTATCTATTAAGAATATTTTTCTAAGTCATTTGTGTTAGATTACAGGCTATAAACTGCTTATTGTTGCCTGTCCTCCATAAATATAAAGCAATCATTTTTAATGCAAGCAGCTGTTGGGATGGCTTCCCTGAGATGCTTTGCCCGGGGACGCAGATTCCGGCGTGTTCTCCTTCATCAAGCGCGTTTCTGATTGTTTCTCTGCTCCGCTGCATACCACACGCATGGGGGGTGGGTAATATCATCCTTGCAGAGCTTTGGTTGGATACAGGATTTCTAAAAATATCCAAAAGGAATCGAAGGCACAGGGGGGTAAATTAAGTTGTATGAAATTTGATGTGACTCAAGTCCCAATCATAGCCCTATTTTTTTTTTGAAAAAGTGCCCTTCAAAGCAGCGTCCCTTTTGCTGACCTCCAGCAACAAAATACGGAATTTCAGATTCTACTTATTGACGATACACATATGTTCACATACAGTACAACCTCTGTAAGTTGACCACTCAGGGGACTGTAATAAATTGGTCAGCATAAGATGCAGTCAGCCTAAGGAACCAGGTCTACTGTCCTGATACGTACAGGTGGTGCATGTCTGCTCATGAAAATTAGGTCAACTTAAGGAGGTGGTCAATGTAGGGAGGTGGTTATGTATATTTATTGAAGATATATTTTTGCATCTTCATGTATTCATTGAAGATAAACATTTTGAGATTTTTTTTGGATGTTGGATTGTATTTATTACTCAAAAATTCTTCCAGGAGGAGGTTACAGTGTACTAGGGCACCATGCTAACTACTGAGGATACCAAAGTGAGCCCACGTCAACATGGTACCTGCTGTCCGGTTTCTTGCCATCTCGTAAGACAGACAGACTGATCACATAATTACATAAATTGTGATACGGAATGAGAAGGATGATTTTTAAAACTAATAAAATGCCTAATCTAGTGATCCCTGAAGATTTTCCTACGCAGCATGTGGGCTGAGACACCAAGGGTGAGTGGAGTTAACTTGGCGAGAGAAGAGGGGGAATGGAGAAGAGATTTCCAGGGAAACAAAGAGGCATATTCCAAGGTTGGAAGTGAGCCTCATGCTTTATAATAGGAGAGTCTAAACGTGTTTTTCTGCTGCACATTGGAAGAGTAAGAGTTGTCTTGGGCTACATAAGAAATACACAAACACTGATGAAAGCTGAGAAGCAAAAAGAAAAGTTTTGCAGACTTTTTGTGATAATCTGGCACCACACATAAGCAAAGCAAGTCCTCACAAAATCTGCATGAGCCCTGTGGCACAGACTGGACTCCAAGATACCAGGCTAGGGCATAAAAACCAAGATATCAGGTCGGGGTAGCTGATGCAGAGAAAGAAACAGCACAGGTGAGGCTGGAGAGGTGTGTAGAGTCTAGATCTGGCAGGGCTGTGGGGGTGTCTTAGTCGATTTCTTATTGCTTTATAACAGAATATCCTAAAGTGGGTAATTTATAAAGAAAGAAATTTATTCCTTACAGTTATGGAGGCTGAGAAGTCCAAGGCAGAGGAGCCCCATCTGGGGAGAGCCTTCGTACAGGTGGGACTTCTGTAGAGTTCAAGTGTCATAGGGCATCATGGGGAAAGGCAGCTGAGCATGCTAGGTCAAGGCTCTCTTCCTCTATAAAGCCACAAGTCCTAGTCTTATGATAACCCAGTAATCCACAAACTACCCCTTAATTCATTAATCCACAAATGAATTAATTTATTCACAAGGGTAGAGCACTCATAGCCCAATCACCTCTTAAAGGCCTCACCTCTCAATTCTGCCACCTTGGGGATTAAATTGCAACATGAGTTTTGGAGGGGACAAACTTTCAAACCATAGCAAGGGGCTATGTGAAGAGGAGTTTGATCCTCATCTTGAAACTGATAGGAGGCTGTATCATCAGTAAGGCCTCGAGGGAGACTGCTGATTTCCTGGAGCCACACTGCAGTGAAATGTTGTGGACAACTTAAAGAAGGATTCTTTTCATAGGTGTGGGTCGAATTAAAGGAACGAAGGAGGGATAGAAAGGCACCCAACCAACACAACAACAACGAGCCATTATTCCCCTCTTGGCCAGAAGAATCAAGGGAGGGGACAGTGAGAGCTGGAGCCAGAGAGGGGCCACCCTGTGGGAGTGGTGGTTACAAAAAGCCACTGCTGGTGACAGAAATGCTCGGGAGGGAATAGGGACCTCAAACTCTTCTGGCTCTTGCCCTCCAGTTTCCTGGATCCTTTGATTGGCTGAACCCACACGGAAGCCAGGAGAGAGCTATTAAGATCAGCAAGCCCTCCCATGAGGACCAGGCCACAAAGCAGGGCAGAGAAGGATGAGGAGCAGCACTGGAGGGGGAGGGGAGAGTCAACAGCACAGAAGGCTTTTAGCCTATGATCAGCATCAGAATTGTGTTACAAAGTGGATCATTCCAAGCGCCCTGCAGAGAAGTAACAAGCAAAGATTAACAGCAGGAGGACCAGTAAAAAAGCATGTTTAGTAATCAAGGGACCAATAATGAATTGCAGCCTAAGCCAGGGTGGGAACCAAGTTGATGGAGAGAAGTGGACCGATTTAGGGATTTCTAACTTTGTAGAGCTGGGCCAAGGCCTGAAGGAACTTGGCAGCCTTCTTACTGCACCCAGCCATTGCTGTGAGATGACTGAAGCTTGGAGAAAAGAAGGGACTTGAGCCAGAGGTAGAGTGCGGCCCCCACCTCCTTTACCATACGGCCTCTGTCCACATGCCCTGCCTAGATGGAACCTTGTTCCTATTTGCCAGGACAAATGGTCTAAGACCTTCTTTCTCTAAGACCTCTGAAGGTCACCTTGGCAATACTCACTCTCAGAGCCATGACTTTATCTTGCTGACTGGAGTTTCTGGACTCCATGAGCTCCTTTCTGGGAGAACCTAAGCCTTAGCTGCCCTGTGAGGCTGTAGGCCCAGAGCTCACCTCGAGGCTGGGCCAGGATAAATACGGAGTGCTGGGTATGAAAGGCACAGCCCCTTTTCACCTTGATTTCTATTAGTAAATAATTATTGGGTGCTTACTGTTCTCCAGCCAACACTTAAATCCTACAACCATCCATGAAAACGTGTGTGTGTACACACACACACACACACACACATATATTTTAAGAAAGAGAAAAATGGTATTAAAATTGTAATACTCAAGTCACATTTGACTTCTGCAATTACAAAAGGTCCTCAAATGTGACTTGTATCTGTCTTTTGTCAGTAATTGTAATTCATTATTACAATTTTAATACCATTTTAAATCAAAATATGTATACTTTTTTTGCATCTTGTATGTGTGTGTATGTGTGTACGTGTGTGTACGAAACCCCACTTACAAATGAGCAAAGTGAGGCTCAGGTGGGTTAAACAACTTGACCAACTGGCTTGGCACCTATGTCTCAAGTGGCTAAGGTGCCAGCCACATACACCTGAGCTGGTGGGTTCAAATCCTGCCCAGGCCAGCCAAACAATGATGGCTGCAGCCGGGCGTTGTGGCAGGTGCCTGTAGTCCCAGCTACTTGGGAGGCGGAGACAGGAGAATTGCTAGAGCCCAGGAGTTGGAGGTTGCTGTGAGCTGTGATGCCACAGCACTGCCCAGGGGGACAGCTTGAGTTTCTGTCTCAGAAACAAAAAACAAAACAACTTGACCAAGGTCCATAGTTGGTAAGTGGAAAAGCCCAGACTCAAAGCTGGGGCTTCCTCCCACTAATTGCGCGTGATCTTAACCCCTACACCACACTGCCTCTCACCTGCTTGCCACTGCATTGTGCTCGGCTCCTGTCTGAGGTGTGAGGTTGGGGAGGTGGGAGTTAGAGGCATCAAAAAGCAGGAAGTGGCAGATGGTAGCAGATGGTGACCATCCATCTCTGCCCTCCCTGTGTATATGTAATGCTCATTGTGTCAATAGCAGGAGTCTAATTTCCCCTCTTTTTGAATCTGGGCTGGGTTCTGTGATTTTGCCTTAACCAACCCAAATCCAGGATTTCTGAGACTATGTTGCAAGGAGCTGCTCCCTCTTAGAAGCCAGCTGCCAGGCCGAGAAAAGCCCAAGGCACTGGAGAGGCCATGTGCAAATGTCAGGTGAGAGCTTCAGCTGCCTCTCCGCACCAACAGCCAATGGTCACCGCCACCCACACAAGTCAGCCACCCTGCAGATGACCACAGCGCCAGCCACTGTCTGACAAACAACCACATGAGAAATCCAAGTGAGAGCCACCCAGAACAGCCCAGTCAACTCACGAATTGGGAGAGATACGAACAATGTTGCTTTAGGTCACTTACTTTAAGGGCGGTTTTTATGTGTTAATAGAGTCAGAACACAGGCTAAGGTCTCTTGTGGGAACAATATTTAGATAAAGGAAACATACCCTACCACATATACATCCACTCCCAAACCATTGCCAGTGAGAAGTCGTTTTCTGAAAGCTTTCCCTCCTCCGCACAAATCTCCATCCCACTCTTTCTTGAGCCCAGCCCTTTAGTCTGCAAGGGTTTCCCTTCCTGTGAAGATCTCAGTGGGCAAGTTAGAGGCCACTGAGCGGGGAAGATGGAAGCTCTTTGGTCCCCACCTCTCTGCCTCCCCCTCCTTGCAGCAGGTGTGTTTCCTTCCGCAGCTGCCCTTCCTCCACTGTTCCCAGGGCGTGACTCAAACCCCCTTAGCCATCCCCACCAACCCTCCAGTCTCAGGCCTCCCCTGGCCAGATGGCACTTGAGCTCTCTGGAGGGCGTTTCATGGACAAGACAAGGTACTGCAGGCCTAGTTCATTCTATACTCCAGACTAAGGGTGATACAGACCAGATTAACATATGAGCCACTGTGCAGCTGTCCTCAGCACCAATCTCTGGGGGTGACTAAAATGTCCTTGGAATAAAAGTGGAATAAGCATCCACTTAACTCCGGTCTCTACACATGACTGCTAACAAAACTGGTGAAACAAAGATTGGCTTGGCCACAATTAAACACTCCCTAATGCCGCCAGCCTATCTCTGTGGGTAGTTCTGTGTTAAGTACGTGCAGTTTACATGGTATGTCTCCAGCTTCACCACTCACTTCACGTTTGGCCCTCTGAGATCCCTGTGCCTGTCTAGCCCGCTGACATTCTGACACTAGAACATTCACGATGCCCTCTGTGCTCTTTACCGGGAATAATTTATTAGAATGTCTGCATTTGAATGGTTTAAAATGCCTCTTAAGAAATTGTCTAGTTCAGAAAAATCTCATGTATTCTGTACATGGAAAATAAATCTTTATTTTGAACAGAATAAAGCATGTATGTTAAGCCAGGCAGGTGGCTTGTGCCTGTAATTCCATTGACTCAGGAGGCTGAGGTGGGAGGATTGCTTTAGTCTAGGAGTTTGAGACCAGCCTACACAACATCATGAGCCTCTGTCTCTGAAAAAAGGAAAACTATAAGAAAGCAAGCAGATGCTTTTGTGACTTTTCCCCATTCCTCCTAAATGTTGAACAGACACGTGAAGAATACTAGTGTAAAGTGGCCCCAGACTCCTCCCTGGAATTTTCATGTCTCAGTCTGGTGCATGGATAGTGAGTGTCGGTGGGGAGGCAGAGAGGCAGAAAGTCAGAATTGCCCTGGAAACCTTCTTTCCACTCACACTTATGTCCATGTAAAATCAGATCAAACTTAATGTGATATGAAGTAAAAACAAAACAGAAATAGTCTGAAATATAAGTCAGGAGATGGGGGAGGAAGAGACCATCTATTTGGCCTTGGGGTTTTGAGAGAGAGACTGGGTGCTGAGGGTGTGTGTAGGAACCTCAGGTCCTTTTCAGCTCCCCCAGGTAGATTCAGTGTCTCCTGCTCCAACTGATGCTTCCCTCGTTCTCTGGTCAACAACTCCCCTTCCTCTGCAAGTAAGGAGGTACTTGCCAACCCCTGAGGAGAGGGAAATCTCTCTGTCAGATGTGTCCTATATGCAATCTCGGAGGTGTCGCTCCTGGTTCTCTGAGAAGCAGAGGCCAAGATGGGGTCAGGCAGTAGGGGTGAGGAGGCAGGAAGAGCAGTCAGACTGCAATGCGGGTCTGACTCTGAGAAGGAAGGAGAGGGGGAAGAAAGCAGGTTGGCTGGGAGGCACAGTCTAGCACGTGCTAAGAGAGTTTTGTCCAGCCTTCTGAGGGGTTCTAGAGCCAGCTTATCCAGGATCTCACAGAAGTGGGCCCCCTTAACATCCTTCTCGCACTCAGTTATTGGCAGGATTTGCTGTCCTGGATGCAGAGCATAGCAGCTGGGGTGTCTGTCAATTACAGTCTCCGGGGTGCCAGAGGAGATCTGAGTGGTGCATTTTCATGGCCACCACAGCCGTACAAACCTCAGTGCAGCAGAAGGCCACAGACAAGCAGGAGGTTAGGGAAGAGATTCCAGCAGGTGAGGGGATACCAGACACCAATTTGACCCCATTTTGCCTTGGGCCCAACTCCCACTTCAGATGAAGGATGCAACTATTTTTAGGCCTCTGACTTTTGCATCCCAGGTGAGCACTAGGATCACGAGTTCTGCATACTAGCCCTGGAAACAAGCATCATGTCTTACATTTTACCTAAAAGAAAAGGCAATCCAGTTCCCAAGCAATCAATTTTCATTTAGACTTTAGGGGGCTGGCAGACATTCAAACACAAATGATTAGCCATGATAAAATATTTTAGTTCTCATGACGCTGAAGCCATCAGCAGAGAACGCTAAAGAGGAGGATAAGCTTTCTACCTTTTCACAAGTGATACCGCTACATGGCTGAGAAACGATTGCAATCACTTCTTTTCAGAAATATTTTTCAAGTGCCTTACGTGTTGTCAGGAATTGCTGTAATCATAGATTTATTTAGGGTGGTCCAAGAATGAAGAAGTAAGAACATGTGGGGTGGACGTCATCGGCAAATAGATTTAGGTTTGAAATAACAAAAAATATCTTAAAATTCTTCCAGAATTCTCAGACTGAACCCATGTCACCTTCCATTGTGCTCACAAGCCCTTTACTAAGGTGGCTGTTGTTCCATGGATCACAATTTATGCCAGTTCGCTATTTAAAGATTTATTTCCCCTGATAGTGTGCAAAATTACCCAAGGACAAGGGGCGCATGTATTAATTAACTAATTAAATAATTCACTCATCATTCACATTTTTATTCATCAAAGGTTTGCGAGTGCTTTGTCTGTGCCTGCTATTGGTATCTGGGGAAACCAAGATAAATAAGATGTAATACCTGTTCTCCAGGAGCTCACGGTAAATTAGGAGGGGAAATGAGAAGATAGCAATGTAATCCTGAATGGTGTGTGCTGTGGTCGAGATATTGACTGCAACGAACAAGAGCACTGAGGGAGGAATAACTAACTCTGTCGAGGGAGCAACAGGAAAGGAATTCTTCACAGCCCTGATGACTGCTGAGCCACCTCGTGAAGGACAAGTAGGTTGTCTACAATTCCAAGCCTAGTTTCAAGCACAAATATGTCCTCAGTCCAACTCTGCAAAGCGTTTGAATGAACAAATGAAGATGAATAAACAGTGTGATTGAGAGAAGATTTTGCTGATCATCATCAGGAAACTCCCTGGTAGCACACCACGCACCGCAGCCCTGGCTCCAGACACAGTTGCTTTGCCAGTTGGTTCAGGAGTGTGGATGTGCTTGAAGTGGGTCTGATGAGACTCATCCCAGGGCTTGGTTGAGTAATAGGAAGATGCAATCTCACTTTCTGCTGGAACTGGTGCTGTAAGGACATCAGCCTGGGGCCTCTGGGGGCCGCATGATATGGGAAAAAAAAATCTACCTGAGGATGAAAGCACAGTGAAATAATAGGACTAAAAACTGGAGAGAGAAAGAGACTGAGTCCTGATGACATTGTTTTGGCTCCCGGATCCTGTAATGTAAGAAGTGAGTTCATCCTTCGTCCACTCTTCAGATGATCATTAAATTTACTTTTGTGGGGAGGGGTGGTGTTTAGTCCAGTTTTTTGAGCTGACTTTTCTATTACTTGCAAAAAATGGCTAGGATCCTTCACCAAGTATTGAGTTCTCTATTCCCAGAGTGATTCACATAAAATTATGACTTGCCTAGCAGAGGAAAAAAATGTTGTTACTAGAAGACCCTAGAAATCTGTGTCTAGTACCTAAAGCAGGGCTCTGTACCGTAGTATCACCCAGACTACCCTGCCGGCTTTTAATAAAGGCTTCCTGTGTTTACCCTCACGTATCATTTCAGAATGATTATTTGTTTGCTGTATTTCGAGTGAGAGACAAGATTGACCCAACTAGGGAGACCTGGCGTGCACAAGTTGTTAAAAAGGAATCAAGGTTGCAGGTCTGTAAAGAGAAAGAGGTGTGGCTGCTAAGACGCAGCACCTGACACAGGAAGTTTTGAATCTCTCTTTTCTGTAAGTGTCCCATGTAGGGAGGAATTACCGCCGGTCCCCACAACGTCTCAGTAAACACAAACATCCTTCTCATCAGGCCAACTTTGGCAGGAACCAGAGGAAAAAGTGCCCTCTGTCCCTGGCCCGGGGATTTGAGTCAAGAGGCCAATCTGTACAGTATATCTAGGGCAGGTGGGCACATGGTGAATGGGATGAAAGCCTAGAACCGGACAAGATGAATTTCATGAAGCAGAGACACAAAAAAATAGCTGATGCCAGAAGAGAGAGCATCTCCTGACTAGTAACTGGATTCAGTTCTACATAGAAAGACAGCCTGTCCTACAGAACCAGTTTTCCCTGTTCTACAGATTCTGCTTCAAGTTTTGCCAACTGGTTATTCAATCCTAGACAACTTCTTTAATGTCTCTGAACCCTGGTGTTCTCACCTTGTAAAATGGGCTTAGATAAAATGTTTTCCCAGTTTGTGTTCCTCAAACTATAAGGAACTTGGCTGCACGTGTGCGTACTGAAGATCTTGACATATATGAGAGTAAAAAAAA
>NW_003852398.1:7669044-7699916 GCF_000181295.1 Otolemur garnettii | reverse complement strand
AAAAAAAAAAAAAAGAATAGAGCCACATTTTGGTATTCCATGTAGGTTGGAAAAGGCTGGTTGTGGCAGATACTTGAATTCGTCTTCTCCACTTCCTTTTTACCATATTTCTATTTAGAGAGGTTGGGAACAGAACTGTATTTCTCAGACTTCCTTGCAGCTAGGGCTCTGCACTTAGATTGCATTCTGCCAGTTCCGTGTACTCACATAATCACATGAGATGGAGGAGATATTTTGATTTCTTGCCCAATCCTGGTGATACACTGGCTTCAGCAATCTCTCAAGTTCAGTTCAGTTGTATGGGACGTCTGTGTCTCTCTCCTAGCCCTGTCTGCTCCTAGGAAAAGAGCTTATTTAGATAAAGTGTGTATAGTCCATTTCTTCTGAGTTGTAATAAATCCCCAGAAATAGTCCCAGGATAGATCAGTGAAGGGTAAAATGCTAACTGGATTCATCTTTCTCTGCAGTCCCCATCATCTTTTACAATTCTTTTCTGATTCAGTAGGTCATGGTTCATCTTCCAGGATCTCACAGCAATTCCAGAAAGAGAGACTTGCAAGATTTGAAGCTGTAACCATGGTGTCCCATGGACCCTCTGACAATTCTGAGGCTGGATTGAGCTGGGCACACAGAAACTTTCCCTTCTCAAAATCCTCTATTGTTAATTTATGGGGATGGTTATATTTCTTATAACAGTCCAGGACCATCGTAAATGGTGCTACTATAGAAAAGAGAGCTCTGAGAGGGCAGAGACCTCAGAAAAAAATAGCCAGTCTGTCCCTTAGATTTCTTGGACTAAAACTGACAAAGCACCATCTTCCCTGGCTTATGATACTTCAGACAAGTACGAGGCCCTGTAGTGCAATGAGCTTTAAAACTGAGTTGTTAAAGTGGTTGTCAGAGATTACCATGGTCAGTCCTTCCCTTGACTACATAGAGGTTAAGCATTGGAAGTCAGACTCACCAGAACAGGGGATGAAGAGAATCCCCTAGGTGGTGAATTCTTTGAAAATCTATAAGGTGGTTAAAACTTGTCTTTATCTTCTTCCAAAAGAGAAAAACTCCAGCATCAGAACCCTTTTTCAGTCCCCCTTTGCCTGCCCCCAGAACTGTGCGGCTTTGAAACTCTGCCTTCCTTCTCAGAGAAGGAACAAATAGAAAGCTCATTTGTCCTGAGTCTGGCTCTCATCAGCCCTGGAGAACTTCAGAGAGCACAGGTGCCAGGCCAGGGCCGCACACCTAGAAACCCACTCGGTTGGTCTTGGAAAGGGTCCAGGTATCCTAACTACTCAAAACCTCCCACGGGTTGAGAACCACCAGGATATTGTTACCTAAAAACACCTCTTCCCCTAAGATCACAGAAACAGATCCAAGGATGAATTCATCTTGCTCCATCCCTACTCAAGGTTTCCATAAAGCATGTCATTGCCATTCACTTTTGCTTGTAAACTTCAAGGTAGCCAAACCCAGAGTTTGGCTCTTACCGTAAATAAGAAGCTCATAAAAATCTTTCAGCAATGCCAAGGTTAGCTCAATGTGAAGTTTCTGTCTAGTAGCCAGCACCCTGTTCCTAAAATTCTGTGCCCCTGCTGGCTACCTGCTTGATGACAGTCAATTATTCCACGTTTGAATACCTCCAGACTCTCATTCGCATCCTCTGCCTCATCTAACCCTCCAGTACTAACCTAATCACATCAAACAATGACAACTTATGGGCTCTGAGTTACAGCTTGTTCAGGCTTTGAGCCCATCACTCTGTAACTCAGGATACCTTGGGAAAATTATTCAGAGCCTTGGTGTTTTCATCTGTAAAGTAGGTGATACATGTATCACCTATTCTGTTCAGTGTAGGGCTTGACACATAGTAAATACTCAATAAAAGCTAGACCCCTTGCCCCAATCTTGTGAACCTTGTACTTACTTCCACCTATTGTCTATGTCTTTTAGACATCCAGAGTGTGATGAATAACCTGAAGATATCTATCTAACGTAGCTTTTGGAGTATTGGCAGGAAGATGTTTTAAGGACAGCAAGACATTTTTTGTTGCAATTGAAATGACAACTGCCTGGTCCTCACTAAATCTCTCTTAGTTCCTATCATAGGAGCTGAAGGCTCCTCGCTTATGGAATTGGAAGAATTAATGGATATAGTGGAGGAGTGAGCTGAAGAAACCTTCCAATAGTCACTTATGGGAGGCTGAAATATAAATCCAGAGAAGATGTGGAAAAGACAGCCCACCAGATGTCCAACTGGGAAGCAGAAATCCTGGCTAGACTCTGCTTCAAACCACAGAATCTGAATTTTTGGAAGGAAGCATTAAAAACAATAAATTACCCCAAATGGCAAAGTTAGAATTCAACTGCCTCAAACCATAACAACTTGGGCACTTATAAAAAAGAAGTATTCCAGATGGCAAAGTGGAAGGATGAATTATGGAGAAGGAAGTGGCTAATATCCTGTGTAAGACTTTGAAGCAATGTGAAGGGAGAAGAACCTTCCCTGAGGGAGCAGGCTGGGGAGCCTGATGATTCTGGGAGACAGAAATGGGGTGTCATTCAAACAGGGTCAGTTGGCCCCATGGCAGCCTTGGGTGCTCAGGGCTCAGGTATGATTTCAATTTGCTTTCTGTTTTCCAAATGGTCTGGAAAAATTGGCTCTGGTGGCCTCAGAAATGTGTCTGGAGTAACCACTTGAAACTTATAAGACTTTGATTTGACATGGTCCAGGTGGTCCAAAATGCCTCTTCAGGGGTCCATGGGCTTAGGTATGATTTTAAAGTGTTCCTGGTTCCTTTTCATCTTCTACCTCCCTTTACATGAGGTCACTCCAGGCCTCAAATCAAAATGATTTGATCTGAACAGCTATGCTACAGGCAATCTAAGCACCTTGGCTTGGTCCCCATCAAAGGGGCTTCTCAAAATGTAGTCCTCAAACCAACAGTCCTGTCACCACCTGAGAGATGACTGGAAACACAGCATCCCAAATCTATCAAATAAGAACGATCCACAGATAGTTCATATACATGTTTTTGAGAGACAATGTGCAAGTAGGTTTTAAAGCAGAAAATCCATGTAGGCCCACACAAAATCCCTGTGTCCACCAGAAACAACATTGCCTATGGAAGTTGTCCAGTCTTTTCAAGGAGTCTACACCTTTCTTAACAGCACTAAGACCTTTACCCCAAACTGATAACAAAGGCCTTTCAGTCTGAAGTTGGCTCCATAACCAGAGGGCCATGGGGTGCTCAGTCTCAACCTCAATTACTCTCCTGTTTCTCCTCCTTCTCTCATGGGGCAATCCATCCCAGCTGGAGGGAAGTTATGTAAAGAAAGATAGTTGCATAAACCACCTACTGGTTCCCCATCACACTCAAAAAATTTAAATTCCTTATTGTGGCCTTACAAGGCCCTTCATGGGCTGGCACCTGACCACACCGTAGATTTCATTTCTTGCCTTGCCCTACTTTGCTCCAGCCACTCTGGCCAATCTTTCTTCCCTGAACACACCAGTTCATTCCCAGTAATGAGCATTTCCAGTCACTGTTCCCACTGCTCTCCCTTTCCTCACATCTTCTCACTACCGAATCCTCGTCCTTTTGGTCTCAGCACAAATACAGTGTCTCTAGAGAGACCAGCCTGCCACACAGTCTAGAACCCCCCTCCCTGCACCTTACCCATCTGTACCACGTTATTTTGTGTGATGCTCTTCAGGGCACTTCACATTGCCTGGTAGTCTTTTGTTTCTATTTACAGATTTATTTTTGAGAGCAGGGAACAAGTTCCTAATATTGATTGCTCTGAGGAGATCTCAAAATATTCCTGGGGGGAAAATGGAACTAAAAGATAAAAATTTAAAAAAATAGACTTTGTCAAGGTGGGCTCCATCAAGTTCCAGACTTGTTTAGTTCATCCCTAAGGAACTGAGGGTCTTGGGGACTTAATCAAATCAATGCAATCTTTGTTACATTATAACTGAAGGAGAGTAGGGTGCCCTTTAAAGACTTTTTTAACACAAGGAAACACAAATAAGTCAGAAGGAGTGAAAACAGGACTGTAAGGTGGGTGTTCAATAATTTCCAATCAAAACTTTCCCCAAATATTGCCCTTGTCTGATGAGGGGAATGAGTAGGAGCGTTGTTATCATGGAGGAGGACTCTCTGGTGAAGCTTTCCTGGGCATTTTTCTACTATGCTTCGGATAACTTTCTCAAAAGACTCTCATAGTAAGTAGGTGTTCTTTCTCTTTGGCCCTCCAGAAGGCCAAGGAACAAAATGCCTTGAGCATCTCAAAAACCTGTTGCCATGACCTTTGCTCTTACCGGACCACTTTCTTTGCTTTGCTTTGACCGGACCACTTTCACCTTTGGGTGGCCATTGCTTTGATTGTCCTTTGTCTTCAACCATGGTTAAGCCACGTTTCATCTTCTGTTAAAATTCTTTGAAGAAAATGCTTCAGGATCTTGATCCCTTTTCATAAAAATTCCCTGGAATGTTCTGCTCTTGTCTGCAGCTGATCTGGGCAGAAGTGTTTTGGCACCCATGAAGTGGAAAGTTGCTCAGCTTTGTGTAAACTGACCCAATTGAGATGTCTGTGGCCTGGGCTATTTTTTGTGCTATTAATCACTGGTCCTCTTCAATTAGGACATGAACAAGATATGTTACTTTCTGCTGTGAGTTTCATCTTCAACAGCGTCTCCTCCCCTCTTAAAACTAGTTATCCATTTGTAAACAGCTGATTTCTTTAGGGCACTACTCCCATAAACTTTTTGCCAAGCATCAATTATTTCACCATTCTTCCACCTAAGCTTCACCACAAATTTGATGTTTGCTCCTGATTCAATTTTAGCAGAATTCGTGCTGCTCTGATAGGGGTTCTTTTCAAACTGATATGTTATCCTTCTTTGTAACTCAAACTAGATCCTGTTCAGATATGTTATAACAAGTTAGTATGAGTTTATTTGGGTACAAAAACAAAATGAAATTCACCCATAGCATTTTCATAGTAAGCAGTTTCATTTGAAGACCCTTCATACAGTTCAAGTGCCTAGAGCAGGGCCTGAAGGACATTTATTCAATGGATATTTGCTGAATTTGAGTAAATGATAAGGCCAAGGTCAAACTACTGACTTTTGCATTACCTGTGCATTCCTGCTTTTCCTGCTCTAACCTTTTTGTTCACAACCATAGATAGATAGTGATGCTTTAAGTCTGGCTCATAGCATTAAAACAGGTCATGTCAGAGCTACATGGTGGTCACTTCAGACCTGTGTGGTACTTCAATGCAGCATAGATGGGTAAAAACCCTCCTGACTGCCTGCCCATGTACGAGGCACTGTGAAATATAGATGGGAAACTTACAAGCTTCCTGACCTCAAGGGCCTCTCCTTAACCAGGAAGAGGCAGACAAGCAAACAATTTTCATGCAATGTGCAAAGAAAGTTCAAGCTATAGTGGTAAAAAGGAAGAACACAAGTTTCCTGAACAGGGAGGGTTAGAGTTAGCTTCCCCAAAGTAGTGATGTCCGTTTGGGGGTTTAATGCGTAAACAAAAGTTTTGCAAAGGCACCTAAAGGTATTCCAGGCAGCCAAAACGGCTTTTACAAATGTACAGAAGCAAGAAAGAACTTGTGCAAACTGCAAATATTTTAGCAATACCAGAATGCAGTTTGGGCTGGCAGAAGAACCAAGGCTAGAGCAGGAGCCAAGGGGCGTGTGATAATACATCTCCTTGAGGTGTTAGTCCCACTTTATGTTTGAGGTCAGATGCAAATATCTTAACTTCTTTCAGTGCGAATGAACCAGCAGTGCATATAACTGAGAGCATATTGCAACCTCTAGGCCCTCTCTGTGCTTCCCTTGGGCACCTTGAGCACTATGCCCAGTGATCCCCAAAGCCCCCACATGCTGGACCCATTAGGCCTTGCATGCCCCACTGTCTGAGTCATTTCCCCCTCTGCCAGTGGTAAGCAAACCCGGAGGAACTCTCCACTAATTGAATTTGAGATGACTCACTCTGAACCAGGGACTTGAAACTTGAAAACCTCCACAGCAATACCTTGGCAGTTAAGACTCTTGGTTCAAGTTGTCCAGCTTATTGTCTGGGGAACCAGTGGGAGTTAGGGGGTGGAGTGGGTGTAACTGGGGAGGAAGGAGGTTGGAGACAGAGTCAGAGAGCTGGAAAGGGCAATAGAATTCACTGAATGTCATTTCTTGTTTGAGCTCCAGCTGGTAGCCAAGTGCTAAAAAAAAAAAAAAAAAAAAAGACTCTCAAACATGTTTTATTTGGCACACCTAGTTTTGTTTACAATTTTTGATGCAATATTTTAAAAATAAGGAACTTTCCCATTAAATACCAGATTTCTGGTTTCTGTTAAAGGTTCAAAAGACTTGCCAATAATCCACTGCAAGTGAAGAATGGGTGCCCCTAGCACAGGCTGCATGCCCCTAGGTTCCTGCAGTCCTCACCGCAACTTTCACATGCTGGTTGCACTAATATTGAGAATGCTTGCACTAATATTGTACTAGTATTGAGATATGCACTAATATTGAGAATGCTTCATGGGTTTCCTGTTCCTTTTTGGTCTCCTTAGGCAATTGGGTTTGCAACCCCTATTCTGAAGCTATCAATGAAGGGATGAAATCTGATGCCATTAACAGTACAGAGGAATGGACCTAAAAATAGTATCTCTTTGGCAAATTTCATATGCTCAATACCTAGGAATTCATTAGAAAATAATGTAATGAAAGGGTGTGAAAGTCACCAATTTCCACCTTTCCCCCTTTTTCCGTTTAGGCAGAATGCATGGTGATATGTTTGAGGCTGACTTTATGTTTATTGCTCTGTTTTCTGTTTCCCATCATCATTTCATTATGAAACATATTTAGTGGAATCTCAATCAATGCATAATGGATCCAATGTCATTGCTGGTCCAAGTATGTGCACTTGATGCTCTCTTCCAGGGACCTGGCACCCAGGACACTGCATGGAATGTTTAGCTCTTTTCCTCATCTATTCATGTTTCAATTCTCCCCTTCTGGCTGAGGCCGGTGGATCACCTGAGCTCAGGAGTTCAAGACTACCCTCAGCAAGAGTGAGACCCTATCTCTACTAAAAATAGAAAAAAAAAATAGCATTCCTATAGTTCCAGATACTCTGGAAGCTGAGGCAAGAGGATCACTTAAGCCCAAGAGTTTAAGGTTGCTGTGAGCTATGACTCCATGGCACTCTACCCAGGGTGACAGAGTGAGGCTGTTTCAAAAACAAAAACAACCACAGCTCTCCTCTTCTTTCCATCTGTACCCTCATAAGCCTGCTCTTCCAAGAAGCTTTCAGTGACTTCCTCAGTCTGGAAACATTGGCTTCCTCTTCTCTATTCTAAATTAGTACACGTTTGTTTTTGTTATATAATTTCCTGATTCTTTGTTTCCTTCATGGGAAAAATAACATCTACTCATAAGATGCCTATATACATTGTATCAGGAACATGGGGAAAATAATAACTGCAAATACTTAAAACATCTATGTCAGAAACCCTTTCCAGCGTTTTGCATTTGTTGATCCTATTTAATCCTTACTACCCTGTTGTAAGGTAGGTATTGATATTACCCCCATTTTACAGTAGAAGAAGCTGAGGCACAAAATGGTTAAGTAATTTGTTCAAGGAACACAAATAATAAGTGCAGGAGATAAATAGCAAATAGGTCTTCAAACCCAGGAGCTGGACCCAGAGTCTATAGCTTTGACCTGTGTATATAGCACTGCCTCTCTTCTGAAGTGATGTCTGCATACATGGTAGCATCCTTTGTGTTAAATATTGAAAATTGTATATCCATCCTATTTTGTATTTTCAATCATATGCAACCTGACTTAATCCTACATGCTTTTAAAGCTTGATTTATCTAGCAGAAGAGAAAGGCAGGAAAAAGATGTCCCAAATAATACAAATAAAGAGGTGGGATCCTCTGTCTCTCTTTCTCTTCCCTTGTTTAGGTTCAAGAGTGTTCAGGCAAAGAACAAAGAAAGAAAGAAAGGAAGGAAGAAAAAAGAAAACTAGCTGTATCAGCAGATCCTTCCTGAGAGCTCTCTGCCTTCCAAAAGTACTATACATCTAGCACAGATGAAAAACATCCCTGAGGCCAAGCAGACTTGGAACGATCTGAATATAAATGGCATTGGTTTTCTATTTCATAATATTCAGGTATTCTCAATTCTCAATTCTAACACTAACTTACCTGTACAATTTTGGTACAAACTCTCTTGTATTTGTCCTTTGTTTCTTCTTCTGTAAAATGAAGGATTAGAAAACACCACAAATGAAAAACAGGTTTGCTTTTTGCAGGCCATATTCAATTGATTAGTTGTATTTGTCTGGAGACCTGAAAGCCATAAGCACTATTTGACCAGCAATGTCTGCTTTTGGAAAGAAACTGTGTGTCAGCATATTTGCCAAGAATTTGCCTCCCTGGTTAGATGATTCTCCCAACTCCTACACAATATTATGTTCATGAAAATAGCCACAAAAGAAAAAAAGGATTAAAAAATAAGAGACATGAATAATAATGTATTGATTACTGGAAAGTTGCTAAGATAGATCTCAAGCATTTTCAGCACACACATACACACAGAACAACTTTGTGAGATGATATATATTAATTAACTTAATTGTGGTAATAATTTCACAATGCATATCAAAACAATATGTTTTATTTTCTCTCTCTGTATATATGCATATATATATTCATTTCCAATCACACATCAGTAAAGCTAGAAGAAATAAAGACATATAAAAATAAACACAAATAAGATTTTTAAAAAAGAATTGTGAGGAAACAAAGTATAGTAGTAAAATTATGATTTATACTGAAGGCAGTAAAGAGCAGAATTAATATTGCAGAAAATCAAGTCAGTAATGCAGTAAACAAATGTAAAATTAATGCTGAGAAAATGAACCAAGTGTGAAGTGGAGGAGGAGGAGGTGGCAAATGTGGTTATAAAAGGCAGCATGAGTGATATCTGTCTTGATGGAACTGTTCTGACATATGTAATAAAATTACACATAATTGCACAAAGTACACACACATATACAAATGAGTTCAAGTAAAATACGAAATTTGAATAAGATTTGTGGATTGCATAAATGTCAATATCCTGGTTGTGATGCTGTACTATGTTTTGACAAGATATTACCAGGGGAGAAAACTGAACAAAGAGAATGTATGATCTCTCTGTATTATTTCTGACAACTGCATGTAAATCTACAATGATTTCAAAGTAAAACGTTTCACAAAAAGAGAACAGAGACATAAAGAGAGAGAATCAGATACAAGAGAACAAGTATCCAAAGTACAAATAGTGTTATAAAATGGAGCTAGAAGCAATGGTTAAAGGTAAGAATAGATTTAAATGTTTTTGTGTTGAAAAATGTCAATATTCATGAATTGAACAAATTGCACTAAAATCAGGGATAATGAAAGAAAAGAAATCAATTTTTTAAACACACTGTGTTAAATTTTCTATATTATGAAGGTTACAGCCAAACATGACAACCAGAGGAAATAGCCAAGAACCAAGAGTTTGTGAGCAGCCTTTGAGGCGCCAGTAGAGGCATATAGGTCAGTGACATTGAGGGACCTCCCTTCCTTCTGCCACTTGTTTTAGGGGATCCATTCCCCCTTAAAACCATGGACTGGTGATCAACTGAAAACAATGCTGGATCACAAATATTGCATGAGGAGCAGTCGCCACAGAGGGAGATTGGGTAAGTTTTCCTACTATGCTGAATGATTTCTTATCATTAATAAACAATTCCTTAAAAAATATAAAAGTGATTTTTACAATTCATATTTAAATGTAGATCTAGGAAGTCAATCATCCCTGTACTCTCATTCAAAAACATTTTTTGGCACTTGTGCCCTTTTGGCTCTCGAGCAGTACCACGGCAGTTGGCAAGAAAAAGCACCTTACAGAGGGCAGTAAAAAGAAGAAAGTAGTTTAGCCATTTTCTAAGAAATATTGGTATGTTCAATATAAGAAATATTATAAAAACACTAGTCAACAGGATCCAAGGAACCAAAATTGCATCCTATGGCATCAAGTGTCATGTGTTTGAAGTGAGTCTTGCTGATCTGCAGAACGACGAAGTTAGAAAATTCAAGCTAATTACTAAAGATGTTCAGGGCAAAAACTGCCTAACTTCCATGGCATGGATCTTACCTGTGACAAAAAATGGCAGATTATGATTGAAACTCAAGTTGATGTCAAGACTACGGATGGTTATTTACTTTGTCTGCTCTGTGTTGGTTTTACTAAAAAAATGCAACAATCAGTATACATAAGACCTCTTATGCCCAGAACCAACAGGTTTGCCAAATCTGGAAGAAGATTATGGAAACCATGACCAGAGAAGTGCAGACAAATGAAAGAAGTAGTCAATAAAATGATTCCAGGCAGCATGAGAAAAGGCATAGAAAATCCTTGCCAATCTATTTGTCCTCTCTATGATGTCTTTGTTAGAAAAGTTAAAATGCTGAAGAAGCCCAAGTTTGAACTGGGAAAACTCATGGAGCTTCATGGTGAAAGTTGTAGTTCTAGAAAAGCTACTGGGGGTGAGAGACAGATGTTAAACAAGCTGATGGATATGAACCACCAGTCCAAGAATCTGTTAAAAATTCAGGCTTTTAATAATGAAAAATAAAGAGTTCTATTTTGGGGAAAAAAGTGTTTTAGCTTTAATGCAGGGCACTTTGTCAATGTGCGTTTATGAACACTTGGTAGGTACATGGCCCTATGCATAAGTCAGCCAGGACTCCTGCCCGGAACAGCTCATTACAGATGAGCATGATATACTAACAATAAAGTTGTGATTTATTAAGTGCTATCTGTTCTAGGCACTGCATGTGTTATATATGTATTTGTATATATTACATAATTTACTTATCTCATTAATTCCATTGATAGCAGAATTTGAGATTTTATTTTAAATGTGTGTGTTCACTATTTTTCAAGAGGAAGGTCAAATCAAATCATATAGCCACCATGAAATCTTCTCTAAACATGTACAGGTATATATTCATCATTCATTCATTCCACAAATACTTAGTGACATCATCTACATCAGGCACAATGCTAGATCCTGGGGTAAATGATGAGAAAACCAGACAAGAATCCATTCTCAAGGAGCATCCAGCCTAATGGAAGAAACTGGTTTTAATCAAGTAATTAAAAACATGTGAAACTGTATGTGTCCATGGCGAGGGCTACAAAGGAAAGATACATCTTGCTTTAAGACCCTATAAGGAATGGATTTGACCCAGTCAGGGAATTGAAGAGGGAAAGTTTCACCAAGGAAGTGACCCCTAGTGGAAGGAAGGCACTCCAGGAAATCCATGAGCAAAATCTAGGTGGTGGCAAGAAGCATGATAATTACGATGACTGAAAAAGAGCCGCTGTGGGAAGAGTAAAGAGGGTGCTGCAAGATGAAGCTGGAAACTTAGGAAGAGCCAGGATATGTCAAGTTTTGTGGCCCATGTACGGAGTTTTGTCTTAATCTGAAGATCAAGGGGAAGTCTTTGGAAGGGTTTGAAAGAGCAGTAGCAGCATGATACACTGTGAATTTGCAATTAGTTCTTTTTCTTGTCTTCTATAGTCAGAGCTGTTCATGCATGTGCCTCAGTTACATTCTGTCATATACTGTTAATATGACATCAAATGACAAAATCTCTCTTCCAAATTAAATAATTCAATAGGAGATTTCTTGAAGGTTTGGGTCACTTCCTAAACCAAATTTTATTGGGTCTAAGACACCCAAGTAAGATGTATGTTCATGGTTATGTTACACTGAAAAAGGTAACGCACTGGCAACTGGACACGCCATCATCTGTAAGGAGCATCTCTACTCCACAGATTCAAAATGTGAAATAACATGCATTTTAACTGCATGAAATATGATACCTCCTTTGGTTCTCTTGTAGTCTCTACTGTGGAGCTGAGTTTGTCATAAGTGGAGTGAGAAGAGCACTAGACTTCAAATGAGAAGACTGAGTTTGTGACCTGGTTCTGACACATCCCACGCAGGAATGATTTGACCTTTTTGGATGTCACTCTGCTCCTCTGCAAAATGACCATATGACTCATGGGGCTCATCTCAGCTCTGCTGCTTCTCTGCACAATAGTTCTGTGTTAGTAGCACTAAGAAGCTGCCTTCAAGGCCATCTTTGTTGAGGCAAGTTCCTGGTAGGAAGCTGGAGTTCTTTCCTACTCTTCTCCAGGCAGGAGACAGTGAGGAATGGGCCTGGAAGCCATAAGGCCCTGGATTAGAGACAGGAAACAGAGGCCTCAAAAAATGCTTTGACCAAGGAAAGTGTATGTAGTTCCAATGTTAACCAGAAGATAGGAGCAAAACATGTGCTGTGTTGTGGGTGGAATTGTGTCCCCCTAAAATGGTGATTTTCAATCAGTATGCCACAGCACACTGGTGTGCTGCTGTGAGAATCTTAGGTGTTATAGGAAAAAGAAAAAATTTTTTTAAACAAACTTTCACTTTTTCACCCTCAGTAGAGTGCCATGGTGGCATAGCTCACAGCAACTTCAAACTCCTGGGTTCAAATGATCCTCTTGCCTCAGCCTCTTGCCCAGCCTCCTGAGTAGCTGGGATTACAGGTGCCCACCACAATGTCCGGCTACTTTTGGAGACAAGGTCTTGCTATTGCTCAGGCTGGTCTCGAACTCCTGAGCTTGAGATGCCTCAGTCTCCAGGCTGCAAAAATTTTTAAAGATCATTAATTAAATTATTTTTGAAAGAAATTCAAAGCACAATGAGTATATTTTCTTACTCTTCTTTTTGATGTTAAGTGTGCTGTGGAAGTTTACTATAGGTTCAAGTGTGCCATGAGATTTAAAAAAAAAAAAGGCTAAAAACACAGCCCTAAAAGATATTAAAGTCCTAACCTCTAACACCTGTGAATGTGGCTTTATGTATGTGTATGAGTTAAAATGAGGTCATAAGTGTGGGCCCTGATGTAATATGACTGGTGTTCTAAGAAAAAGGGGAAATTTGGACACAGAGACAGACACGTGCAGAGGGAAGAGATGAAGATGCAAGGGAGTGTCATTTGCAAGCCAAGAGATTCCCAGGGCTACCTAGAGCTGGAAAAGAGACTCAGAGGAGATTGTTCCTTGCAACTCTCAGAAGGAACCAACCCCGCCAACGCCTGATTTTGGACATCTAGTCTCCAGAACTGTGGGACAATACATTTCTGTTGTTTGAGCTGCCCAGTGAGCTGTACTGTGTTTTCACAGCCTCAGGAAACAAATTCAGGCCGTTTCCTAAAAGAACTCACTGTGGTGACATCCCAACATCCTCTGGTGCTGAGAGAGCAGTGGATAGTCCCAAACCAGGGGCTGGGAATAGCATAACATGGCTGAGGGGGTCAAATTTATTCCCAACACCCTCCCACATCTGCTTCTTGCACCTGAAAATTCCTTCCTATGTCCTGGCCTTGAGCATTCAGCATCCCATGTTACCTCCCCGAGCCAGCAAGACCTGGCGGCCTTCCTCCTACTGACTTCTCATGGCTAGAACTTAGAGTGTGTTTGTTTATGGCTTAGGAAAATCTCCTTCCACCAGGAACTTGAACCAGTCCTGAAAATTAGGGAGGCATTGTAGAAATGAAATTTCAATGCTAGAAATCAACTTAGAGACTGCCCATCTGAGCATCTGAGGGTTTCTGACTGATCCAAGATCTAGATTGGGGCCTGAGAATTTCCATTTTACGTTCTCATAGGCTATTTCTGCTTCTCTGTGCAATAGCTGCCTTCTGAAACTGCATTCTTTAAACCCAGAGGATGCTGTACATCAGGGGAGAAGACTTCTTCCCCATTTTGCTGAGAAAGAATTGACTGCATCCTGCTACAATGGTCTTTACTCTCATCTGCACATTGGAATTGCCTGGGAAGATTTAAAAACCCACCATACACTCTGATTTAATTGGTCTGAGGAGTGGGCTAACCACTATTTTACAAGCTGCTGATGGAATTCTGATGTGTGGTCAGGGATAAGAATCACTGCCCTAACATTTCTAACTCTCTCTCTCTTTTTTTTTTTTTACCTCATGGCACACTGGAACCTATAGTTAAGCATCTGCGGTACACTTAAATTATGCTGATCAAAAAAAAACAAAGAGTAAAAAAAAGCTCCTGTGCTTTGAAATTCTTTCAAAAATAATTTAGTTAATGAATTTAAAAAATGTTCAGGCATGCTTAAGATACTCTCATGGCACACCAGTGCGCTGTAGAACACCTGTTGAAAATCACTGCTCTAAGGGATAACATAATCTGTCTGTCTCAAAACTTTCGTAATGACCTACATATAAACTCTCAGTCTTCAGTTTTTTCATCTATACAGAGAGATAATAATGGTAATTATTATGGTTTTGCAAGTATTGAATGAACTGATCAATTCAAAACATTTAGGCCAATGCCTAGCATTTAGATAATGTTGTAGATGTTGTCATCATCATATATGTTGTTGGTGTCTCCTTTCCTCTTTCTCTTTTTTCTGCATGCTCTGATGTTCATGGACTCTTTTACATATTGGCAAGACTTTCAGTCTCTCCCCAGCACGGGCTACATTAAAGCCACCAAGATTAAGTAGGGTCATTCGGTGCCCTTTAGCTCTACCTTGTATCCACCAAGTGAACAGAGGCTGCTCCATCCATTCAGTCACTGTTGTATTGTGGAAAGAGGAAAGGAGTCAGCAATATGGATTCTTCTTCATGATCTAAATTCTAAAACACTCTTGTTGAAAATCAAGTGACTGCAAATGTCTTTCTCCTTATTCTAGTGCCACATTGTTTTGATTAATGTCACTTTGTAGTAAGTTTTAAAATCAGAATGTGTAAATCACAAGGATTTGAAATCCACAAGAATTTCAAGATTGTTTAGGCTATTCTTGCCCCCTCCTACACGTTCATGTAAATTTAAGAATGAACCTGTCACTTTCTGAGAAGGTGCAAGCTGGAATTTTAACAGTGATTACATTGGATCTGTGGGTCATTTTGAGAAGTAGTGTCATTAAGTCTTATAATACAGGAAAATGGTGTGTTCTTACATTTGTTTAGGTCTTCTTCAATTTCTTTGAACAGTGTTTTATCCTTTTCAAAGTATAGTTTTCTATTTCTTTTGTACAACAAGTTTATAAATGTTTTAGCCTATTGTTTTAGATACCATTATAAATGGAATTTTCTTAATCATTTTTAGATTTATTCATTGCTAGCATATGAAAACACATTTCATTTTTGCATATCACTCTTACGCACTGCAATCATACTGCATTTATTTATTTTTCTAATAATTTTAGTGAGTTCCTTAGAATTTTATAAAATATGAATACAAGATTATGTCATCTGCAAAGAGAGGTAGAGGTAGTTTTATTTCTTCCTTTACACCTATATGTCTTTTAATTAACTTCTTACCTAATTACATGGCAAGAACCTCCAGTACAATGTTGAATAGAAGTAGAAAGTCTTGTTCTTAATATTGGGGAAAAATCAGTCTTTCACATGGCCTTATGATGTTATAGCTATGAGCTTTCTGTAAATATGGTTATTGGGTTGAGAAAGTCTCCTTTTATTGTTAATTTCTTGGGTGCATTTATCAAGACATAGCGATCAGATTTTTATCAAATAATTTTTCTGCATCTATTGAGATCATATGGTTTTTGTTAATTTGTTCTATCAATATATATTAATTGATATTGAGATGATAACCCAACCTTACATCTGGGTCAAAGCTTTTACATATTTTTAAAAACTGTTTATTAAGGAAAATTTAAGATACTGAAATGTAGACAGAATAATAATTCCAGTGCCAATTCTGTTTATTTACAGTTCCTACTTTTTTTCATCATATTTTTGAGGAAATCTCTGCAATTATTTTTTTTGTCTGTTAATATTTAAATATAATACTCTTTTAACAAAATCATAGTCACAATACCATTTTCATGTTAAAAAAAATTCTTTAATTTCAAAAAATGTCCAGTGAACAAGTTTTCCTAATTATCTCATAACTCTCCCTCCCCCCCCCCAAAAAAAGTATGTTTGAGTCAAGATCAAAATAAGGTCTACACATTAAAATTGAGTTATGTATCCCTTAGGACTTATTTAACTTATTGGATCACTCTACCATCTTTTTCTTTTATGTGAAGAAATTAGGTAATATGTCTGATAGTGCCTTCTGTAGTCTGAAGATTTCAGATTTCATCTTCTTGGTAGAGTTTAACATGGTCCTCTGGCCCCTGTATTTACTATAAAGAGCCATTTGGATTTAGAGACTTGATCAGATTCAAGTTTGATTTTCTGACAGGAATATGTTTACTTCCATTTGGAGATACATAATGTCTGATTGCTTTATTTTCTGTAACTTTAACAGCTATGAAAACTGCATAGATTAATTATTTAATTGGGGGTTTCAAAATGGTGATATTCTAATTTTTCCTCTGGTTTTATGTAGCACTTTTCATTCCCTACAAGTTAAAAAAAAAATTGAGGATCATTAAAGGAGTAGAGTTGGGCTTTTTAAAAGGATTTTGGGGTATCTTCAGGAGTCAAGGTTTTATGAAGGACTGCTGGAGGCTCAAAAGCTATATGGGAATATGTTGTTTCTCTTTCTCATCTTTTCCCCAGCCTTGACTCTATTCTAGGTTTAACAGGTTTACTTTTAACTACCCTATACTAACTGACTAAGTATCTCCAGGATCCATAAACTTACAGAGATACTATACAAGGATGGTTCAATCTCAGATTCCCTGGCTTATATTATCTGATTGATTCAGTTTGGGCCAATTGGCTATTGCCATTAGGATAGTCTGGCAGGGTCACACAGTTCAAACATGTCAGGTGGTCAGGTGAGGTATAACTCTTAGAAAAAATGTGCTTGAGTTGGACACACACTTCAAGATACTGGTATCTGCCTCTCCCATGTAAATCTATGTCTCCAAACCATCATTTTTATACATTGATGAACCTTGATTACTGCCACAGCCTCCTCCTGACTTGATTTCCTGGGTTTCAAAATGGGTCTTTTGCTAATTATCCTCCATAATTCTCATTAAGGGTCCCTTTTATAAAATACAGTTATAATCATTTCACTTTGCTGAATAAAATTCTTCAATGCACCTTCTAACCATAGCTTTCAGGATAAGAGTTCAACCTCCCTATCTTAGCAACCAAGGTCCTTTACCATCTGCTGTTTGACCACTTGTCCAGATTCCTCATCACTCTCTCTCACAGTGGACATATTATCTGGTCTTTTGGAAGTATTTTCAGTTTCCCAAATTTGACAAATCATTTTATGCTTCTCTGATTCTTCTCCCTCCACTCTTCACACTATCTAGCTTGCCTTATTCTCTTCACCAGTCCTTTTCATCCAACCCATTTCTAGTACCTGCTCAAGAACCAACTCAAGCACCACCTTCTGTGAGAAAGTTCCTGGGGAACATGTTCAGCATGACTATGAATCTCCAGCACTTAGCCCAATGCCTAGTATAAACTACATGCTCAATGCATGTTTGTAAGATCCATAAAATTGAAAATATATTGTTGATTCTTTGGGCAAAAGTACATGGTCTTATTGCAACTCTAATTTTCAGGAATTCTGGGCAATGACTCCTTCCCTGTTCCTCGATACCAAAGGATTCCCCACAGACTCCACTGATGACTTAGTTCAGTGTGTCTCAGGCATTGGCCACAGCCCAGTAGCAGTAACCAGATAGCCTTGAGAGTCATCTTTGCTGCTGGGCACCAATGCAAACAGAAGGAATACCAGATAAACATGGAACAGCGAAGGAGAGTAAAGATAGATTCCTGGGAATCTCCTTGCTTGATTGCGGAAAAGTCCAAAATCTAAGACTCACATCTTGGAATTTACTCCAAGTAAACTCCACTGATACCTAAAACCCATATTCACCACTTTCTTGACTGTCTGGAACATTTCTCTATTCCTGTCATTCAATTTAACACCTCACTATATTTTTATATCACTCTATAGTTATTGTCTTGTTTCTCTCGGTATCATGTAATCATTTTGAAGGCAGAAACAAAAACAAAAAGAAAATGCCTTGTCAGTGGGAGAAGTGCTACAAACCTGGATGGGGATACATGTTCTAATTTTTTTTTTAAGACAGAAGAGATGAACCTAGAATTTATAAACTTATTGTTCACAAAGTAAAAAATTGGCAATAATTATTTTTTGAGACAGCCTCAGTTTGTCACCCTGGGTAGAGTGCCATGTTGTCATAGCTCATATCAACTGCAAACTCTTGGGCTCAAGTGATCCTCTTGCCTCAGCCTCTGGAGTAGCTGGGACTACAGCTGCCTCCCACAACACCTGGCATTTTCAGAGACAAGGTCTCATTATAGCTCAGGCTTGTCTTGAACTACTGAGCTCAGGCAATCCAGCTGTGTTGGCCTCCTAGAGGGCAATAAATTATTGAAAAGTGATTTGTGAGTATAGAAAAAAAGGTGAATTTGTAATTACCTGGAGACCACTAGGTTCACTGGCACAAATAGCAGCAAACTAACCTAATTTTCTTATTCAGTAGAATTTCTAACTGGTAAACTAAACTATAATAACAGTTTATACCAATCTGGAGTTTTACAATACAAAGTACTTTCACATACATTATCTCAGCAAGGTACCATGGCATTGTGGAAACATAACAGATTTTTAAGGCAGATGCAAGTTTGACTTTTGTTACTATGTTGCTTCTCAGAGCCTCTTTTTTTCATTTGTGCAAGATCTTTAAGTCATATATCTTAAGTCATACACAAGAGTAAAAGATAATCCATATTCTAGTCCATTTACTGAAGTACAATATCTGCATTTTATGGAGAATTTACTATAATTATCACCATTCTTAGTTTTATCCATAAATGATGAGGAATGTATTCATGTTGTCTTTTTTGAATACAAGCAGATCAAGGGAGAGTTTAAGTAATTATCCGCAAGTTACTCAACAATCATGTTAAAAAACGGATTTGAATCCCTGTTCTTTGCTCTACTCTTCGCTCTGTGCCATGGGGGAATGAGCTCACCTTCTCATGTCCTCATTTTGCAAGACTGAGCGCATGAAATGGTGAAGACCCATGAACCTGATGACATTATTATGCGGAGAGTTCATAGTCATTGATCAGACTCCCATCAGATGGATCAAAATTAGCTGGATGGGGCAGCACCTGTGGCTCAAAGGAGTAGGGTGCCGGCCCCATATGTCAGAGGTGGTGGGTTCTAACTCAGCCCCTGCCAAAAACAGCAAAAAAAAAATTAGCTGGTTGGTGGTGGGTAATTCTCTTTCGACAAATGGAGCTATGGCTTCACCTGTTCTCTCCAACATTTTAATTAACTTAAATGAATAACAAGTATTCTGAGTAAATCTGTAAATGGAGATAGTGACAAGTAGACAATAAGCTGAATATCAAAAATCCAGATTTATTTTTAAAGAGACTAGACAAGGAAAATGGGTCAAAATAATAAGAATAATTTCATCAAAGATTAATAGAAAACCTAATGTAATGTACAGCATGGTAACTATAGTCAATAGCAATGTATCATATACAGTACTTGATATTTACTAAGAGAGTAGATCTTACATGTTCTCACCACACAGAGTAACTATGTGAGGTGATGTTAATTGGCTCAGTATGGTCATCTGTTCACAATGCCCATACATATCAACACATCACACCATACAGTTTAAATATGTATAATTCTATTTGTCAGTAATACCTCAATAACGCTGAAATGAGTAAAAAAGAGAGCAAGAGAAATAGGGCCTATATTTATGATCAAAAACATTAAATTTCAGGAGTATAGAGTTGGAGAGACATGGCTTAATAGCAGTAAATGTGAAAATGACTTCAGGATTTAATTTGATTACACGCTCAATATGAATCACCAATATGGCAAGTCTACCAGTTAACCTTTGGCTATATTCAAAGGAGCTTAGCATCACCCGCAATGAAATCCATGGTCTCAAGTTTCTGCGGGCTGATCAGTTGGCATCTGGAGTTGTACATTTAAATCTGAGCATCATATTAGAAGAGGAACATTGATAAACTGAAATTCATCTGAGAAGCATTCCCAGGATGGTAAAAGGTCTTTAAACCCATGTGAGAAGTGCCTTAGAGATACTGAGGTCTGAAGTAGAGGAAGAGAAACCCATGGGAGATATCACAACGAAGGGTCTACCCAGATGCAAGATTTGGCTTAGTTGGTATAGACCTAAAAAGTGTGCCATACACCTGGCAAGAGAGACATCCAGTGAGGTCTACCACTTACAAGCCAGAGGGGAGGTCCAGCTCTGAGCCTTATATGTGACTTAGATACTTTAATTCTTACACTTTAACTAGCAATCACTATCCAGCCCCATTTTAAAGATTAAAAGAATGGAAGCTTTGAAAAATTAAAATAACTTGCCCAAGTTACTAAACCTAGTAAGTTACCATGCAGGGAGGCATCCTCACAACTTTGTGATTTTGGCATTATTTCATTTACGAAGGGGTCTGAAGCTACAAAATTTGCCAAAAGCCAAAAGTGATTGCATAGTGGAACCAGTTTAATAAGCACCTGGGGCTTATTAAAGTTGGTGCTAAAACATGCGTAATAATTTTTTCAAGCCTAATATCTTTTAGGGTTTTTTTTGTTTTTTTGTTTTTTTGCAGTTTTTGACCTGGGCTGGGCTCGAACCCACCACCTCCAGCATATGCAGCCAGTGCCCTACTCCTTTGAGCCACAGGTGCCACCCCCAAGCCTAATATCTTTTAATACAACAATGGTTTGTGATGGGCTTAGTTATCCCTTTTGTATAGATGAGGAAACTGAGCCTGAAATAGGTAATCAACTTGCTTGACATCATACATATAGTAAGTGAATAAGGCAGGATTAAAACCCAGGACTATGTGGCTTAGCCACTATTCTACACCTCCTCTCTCAGAGAAGCAGAATTTTCTATTAACAAAACCTCTTCTAAAATGCCTGAAGAAGCAGTCAACTCTTTAACACTGAAGCAGTCCAAGTAGAGGCTGGGAGTCTCTGTGTGAGGATAAAATGTGCACTGAGGTGCCTGGATGTTGTGAACCTTCATGATTCTGTCCCTTTGTTCTTTGGAATCCATCCTTCGCGGGGTATACTGAGCACCAGTAAGGAGTTGTTTACCTGAATGGAATAGAAGTCCCCTCTCCAGAAGGAGACCAACTCGGAGCATTGCTGTGGGAGTTGTGGCTTTGCAAGTGAGCTTTCTAGCTATTTGTGTCAAAGCTGAATTAGAGGGAGAAGGACTTCCTAGCACAGCCGGCAATTACAGTCCAACCCACAAATTCCTGCACTGGCCTGGCTACTTGCGTGGGAAGGACAGGAAAGGAGGCACCTTCAAGGGGCAGCAGGACAGAGCAGGGACAGCAGTGGGCAGCCCGGGAGCTGTGGCCACAGAACAGCCTGGACAGCTGGCCTGGGTCTTGATTTGGATTAAGATGTTTATTCTGCTCTGCCTCCCAGGCCTCACCCTTCCTGCCCTAAGGGCTGTCCACTTTGGTGACTGACAAGGTGATTAATTGGATACAGACTTGCAGACCCAGTCAAGAAGTGTTCTCCAACTGAGATTCTCTTGGGAGGTTAGAGATACTCTCCCAGCGATGCTATGTAGAAATCCTCTCCCTTTGCCCACTCCTCTATTCCAAAGGTCATGATCCATGAAAAAAAATCCAAATCAAATGCTTACCACACCAGCTGCTGCCCAGGTGCAGAATTAGCACTCACTGTGGAGATGGTGACGTAGGGAGTTCAGTGGAACTCAAGACTTGGCAGGGAGGGTGTTCCCTGGGAGCAAATGCCATCAGGAACAGGCATAGAGTGTCCATTCGAGTTTTGGAGGGAGTGTAAAAAGTCATCTTTCTCAACACCACCCCACTGGTTTGTGAAAAAAAAAAAATTGATATCACTTCCTTGGGTCAAAGAAGCCTTTCTCAAACATTTTGGTCTCAAGTCCCCTTTACACTCTTAAAAAGTATTGAGGACCCCCAAGAGTTTTTGTGTATATAAGTTGTATCTCTCAAGATTTACCATATTTAAATTGGGCTGCAATGAACATTCTGATACAAATATCTTTGTTGTAGTGTGTGGTTTTTGGTCTTCTGGACCAAAGGAATTATAAAATCAAATGGCAGGTCTAGCTAGGTCATGGAAGAAGCCCAAGAGCCCATCAATCCACGAATGGATCAATAAATTGTGGTATATATACACCATGGAATACTATACAGCCATTAAGAAAGATGGAGACTTTACCTCCTTCATGTTTACATGGATGGAGCTGGAAAATATTCTTCTTAGCAAAGTATCTCAAGTATGGAAGAAAAAGTATCCAATGTACTCAGCCCTACTATGAAACTAATTTATAGCTTTCATAGGAAAGCTATAACCCAATTTTAGCCCAGGAATATGGGGAGATGGGAAAGGGAGGGGAGGGGAGGGGAGGGAGGAGGATGAGTGGAGGGAGGGGGATTGGTGGGATCACACCTATGGTTCATCCTATAAGGGTACATGTGAATCTCTCTAAATGTAAAATATAAATGTTTTAACACAATAACTAAGAAAAAGACATGAAGGCTATGTTAACCAGTTGGATGAAAGTATTTCAAATTGTAGATAGAAATGGTACACTGTACCCCATGATAGTATTAATGTACACTGCTATGATTTAATAAAAAAAAGATTTACCATATTTGAAATAAAACTGAGAAATTTTTAAAATAATAATTTATGAGTTCCTTTAACAACAATCCTGTTATATGTAACATAAACTATATTTTTCTGAAAATCAAATGCATTTTCTAAAACAAAAATGTTTGGTGGGAAGACGGGCATTGTTTTACATTTTTGAAAATCTCTTTACTGTCTGGCTTAATAGAAGGCAGCTGGATTCTAATATCTGCTTCTGCTTTTAATCCAGTGTGATATGTTGTTTGGGTTGAAGGTTATGAAGAAAATCTGGCCTCACACAGTATGTGATTGGAAAAGAGAAGAGTATTTCAATACCTTTTTAGAAAAATGTGGAGTTTCTTTTTTTTTCACCTGCACCAAAACAGGTGAGTTGCAATGTGAAATCTACACCCCATCAGTGAGTTTTTAAACTATGCTCATTAAAATCTGTTCATCTGTCTTGAACTTGTTTGTTTGGAGATAGAGTCTCACTTTGTTGCCCAAGGTAGAATGCCTTGGGTGTCACAGCTCACAGCAACCTCAAACTCTTGGGCTCAAGTGATCCTCTTACCTCAGCCTCCCAAGTAGCTGAGACTACAGGTACCCACTACAATGCCTGGCTATTTTTGGAGACGGGGTCTTGCTCTTGTTCAGGCTGGTCTTGAACTCCTGAGCTCAGGCAATCCACCCTCCTGGGCCTCTCCAAGTGCTAGGTGACAAGCATGAGCCACCTCTCCCAGCCTTGTCTGGAACTTTGAATGGATCTTTTTATCCAGGCCTCACTTTCTAACATCACATATTGGTCATTTGGAAACTATTGGTTTTCTTAGTTATACAGATCTTCCAAATGTACACTTCATTATACAAAAAAAAAAAAAAATCACTTCTATTAATATCACTGATCTTATCAGAAAAATCTGTAAGTATTGGAAACCTGCCAAGCCCATGGTAGTAGATACAAATTTTTCAGAATTCTAATTTTTGCCTGAATGCTCACATTTTATCATTGACATCAAATGCTGTCAGTCGCTTCCCTTGAAATGACAAGCTCACTTTGTTCATTTTTGAGAAAATGTCTGCCAAATATCTAAGTTTGAATAACCAGTTTGTCAGTCATTTTTTTCAAGAAAAAAATGATATTCCGTTACAATCGTGGCTAGGTCAACTCAACAGCTCAGTCACAGGAGTGCTTTTCCCTGAGAATTCAGCAGGCAGCAGAGGTGCTGGGCGTGCTGTTCATTTTGTCACCGGAAACATTAACAAATATGAATACTCAAGGGTCAAAATGTAATAAAATTTACAATATTTATTGCTTCATCATAAACATTCCTAAGAAAACTGACTTCCCTCCCCCCATGAGGATGGTGTTGAAGACTGCAGTGACAATTGAGTGCCACTACTTTGATTTGCTCCAAAGGGCTGGCAGTCACAAACACCACTGCTTTTCTACCATCAGTGCAAGTGTTAACTCAGTGAAAATGGAAATAACATCTTAGTATTATTAGGAACACAGTTTTGACTTTGCAGACCTCCTGAAAGGTTCTTAGGGCCCCAGAGGAGCCTGGACTGTACTTTCAGAACCATTGAGCTATAGTGTTGAAGGACCTTATTAAAATGCAAATGTCATCTGGGAAGGATGGGTAAAAAAAAAAATAAATTGTTGGCAGTCATTGTCAGCTTTGTTGGGAGGCAGGAGAATTGAGCAAGTCTGGATCCTCTGTAGGTCTAGTTTTTGAGGTCTTGGCTTTTTTCTTCTGTAAATGAAAATAATGATCCTAAGCTTTTAAATTTGCTATAAGGATTTAATAGTATAAGCAGGTAATGCACAGTATATACTCAATCATTATGAACTGGTTCTAAAACGTGTGATCTTATAACCTAGCAAGAGTGGGATGAAAGATGGTTATGTTTTTATGGGTTTGGGGTGGAGGGTAGGAAGCTGTCTGGAGGCCATGGTGTAGATATTTCCTGAACATTGACAAAGATCAGCCGTCTAGGGGGTACACAAAGAGATGAAGGGACGATAAGACAGTCTGCATTTCTTCATTCATTCACTCAACAAACATTTGCTAATCACATACTGCATGCCCATCTCCAGTTCTGTACTAAGAAGCTACAACATGAGGACAGCAACTAGTAAGTGGGATGTGGGATTCAAATCAGGGAACCTGGCTTCTGCTCCCTGTTTTGTACTGACTGTGTCAGCTGGGGCGTGTCTGTTAAATTCCCTGAAATTTAGCTTTGTTATTTGCAAAATGGAAAGATAATAAATGTTGCACTCTGATGTTTCAAAGAACAAACATAAAACCATAGTTAAGGTGGTCTTTAATTATTCTGGTGCCTGTGATTCTCGAAGGGGTCACTTTTTAACATCTTGAACTGCAGCACGCTACAGAGGAAAGAATCCCTTCTGATCTGGGTTCTCTTTTATTGTAAATTAGAATGATGAAGCCTGCCTATTTCCAAGGGGTCCTGGGATATGCAGTGACAATATAGTTACTCTGTGGCACATAGTAGTGCTCCACAAATAGCAGGTGTCATTGTGACTTCGTGGTGGGATTGATATACCTCCCATGCCAGCCAGGAAAATAAATGGAAGAAAAGGACTTCAGCATAATACCAAATAAAATAAACACCAGCAAGGATTTCATATTAATAAAATGAAAGGTCTGGTTATGATTTATAGACTCACTCTGGGGCTAAACCGTAGTGAGAGCATCTTCTTGCCTTTTGACCTCCAGTCTCAAGGTCTAACCTCCCACCTTTAAGCTGTGTTGGCAGCGAGAGAGCTGTCTGAATGAATGTCTGCGCTGGTCAGACCAGATGGTTAGGTGGAACCTGGGTAAAGGGTAAGGTGAAATATGGATGATACAAAGAGATTGGGACTGTTAAGAAAATATGGAAGCAGAAGGACAATGAAGCATCCAGGCAGGGATGTGAGGTGCCTCTGCTAACCACTAGGGGACGCTACCAGGAGCACCCCCAGCCCCAGGCCTGTTAGATGAGCTGAAAGATGGCAAGGACAGACAAGCAGGCTTCTCCACTCTCCGCCTCATAGTAGAGTGCGTAAGAATTGGGAAATGCTACCAAGCTCAAAGGCAGAACATTTTCCTGGATTCCTTGTGGGACCTTGACAATCCAGCAGTTAATCCGTTCAGTTGTTGGCTTTATTCTATGGTATTTTGCAGCAAATATTCATATAGCATTTGCTAAGTCTCTAAAACTATTGTAATTTCTTTACCTGTATTAATTCCTTTAATCCTCTAACAATCCTATGAGATATATATTATAGTGTCCCTTTGATAGATAGGGAAACTGAGACAAAGTATCTTGCCTAAAGTCATTCTGTTCAGAAGGGGTAGATTCTCAGAAGCCAGAGAGGATGAAGCCCCAGCATTCAGGGGCCTAACCATTTGGCTCTACTATTGCCAAAGGAGTCAATGTAGAAATACAGTGATTCCTGATAACAGTAATCAATGACAATGTGACATCTACAAGGAGTAGAATGGTGCCAATGTCAAAGTTATCATTACACACAGGGTAAGATCTGCAGACTATAAACAATATGATTGTTATTCTAAGTTTGTAAAATGAAAAGTAGTGTGTTTCAATGTCTAGTTTAACATGCTAAGGGATCATTGGAAGTCTCCATTAGGGCAGGTCAGTGGAATAGGAAAGTGAGAGAAAAGTGAGTGAACTTATAATATGTTCTCCTATCCAACCCTTATCCTTAACTCATTATCCTTTCCCCAAGTTCCCTGCAGGACTTAACCAGGCTTGCCAAGTTACTGACAATGAAGGCCTTAGGGATGGATGGAGCCTTAGCCTCCCAGAAGCAATCCTGCTGGGGGGGGGGGGCGGGGAAGAATGGGGGATGGCAGAAGAGAGATGTGGATTGCATGTACTTGAGAGTTACTCAGCATGAAATGGATTTTTAGAGTAGACCTAAAGCTATGGTTCATGTGATCCTTTGTAACCAAATAGCCTTCTGAAAACCTTATTTATTGTAACTGGCTCTCAAAGAACTCTCTTGTCCAAGAACACCACTCAGAGTGCTGTGGTCAAACTCCAGTCACTCAGCACTAAAACAGTCTGCTCACCAGGGAGAGAGATGAGAATAAAACCCAACAGGATCATCTTGACCTAGAATCAGCCATGCCTTTTTAATCGTGCAAGATAGAAACACATTTAAACTATATAACTGGAGCTCCAAATCCACCACAATTCAATTAAATTAGACTCTTCTGGGAGTAGAGATGGACCACCCTTCTTTTACACGTTTAAAAGCTATGTTATTCTCCTATGATACCAGGGTTGACAGGTGCTGATATTTAAGTTTAAAAATTCTCTGCACAGCTGGGACTGGTCCCACAGCTTTCTGGTCAATATGGAAGGCTTCCTACTAGGAGAGGACACATCATGACAATAGCATGAAAAGAGGCCAGGCTTTGGAGTTCTGGGTCCAGTGGGTCCAGATCCTGGTTCTAATAGTTATAGTACTGACACATATAATTTAAGGCAGTGTGTTTGCTGGGTGCAAAGCAGCGCAGCAGAGACAAATCCAACCTGGGATCTGTCTGGAAGTGAAGGAGGCCTGGAGTGAGCCCAGGTTCTCTCAGTCGCTGGCTGTGTGACTTCACATCTATATCTCTTCAATTGTGTAATGGGTATATGAATTCCTTCCTTGCAAGGGATTGTGATTTGAGATGATACATTCTATTAACCTAAGTACAGGGCTGGGCATATGGTTATTATTGTTATAAGGATTTCAGAATTTTTTATTTTTTTAAGACAGAGTCTTACTTTATTGCCCTGGGTTGAGCTATGGTGCAACCTTAAACCCTTTGGTTTAAGAGATCCTCTTGCCTCAGCCTGAGTAGCTGGGATTACAGGTGCTCACTGCAATGCCCAGCTAGTTTTTCTATTTTATTTAGAAGAGATGGGGTCTCCTTCTTGCTCAGGCTGGTCTTGAACTCTTAATCTCAGGTGATCCACCTATCTTGGCCTTCCAGAGCGCTAGGATTACAGATGTGAGTGACCAAGCCTGGCACAGTGTCAGAATCTTTTCATGTTCTTCCCACTACAGCCTAGTACTAAGGCACACCAATCCTGTGAGGGCTAAGATTTCTAAGAAAGTGGGGGTGGGCAGGGGATAGATCTGAGATAGATTTAAGTAGACCACAGTAATTACCATGAATATTATGCTAATTGATGTGAAATAGGGAAAGGTCTAATTTACACTTTGGGAAGACCACCATGACCAATAGGTGGGAGGTGGGTGGGAACAGAAGGAAAAGAGACCAGTCAGGATGCCAGTATAGCAGTCCTGGGAGATGGCGGAGCTTCAGAGTAATGCAGTGCAGGAAGGATGCAGAGACTGATGTCTACTGAGATGGATTCTGAAATTGCAGGTGAGAGCGGAAAGGCAGCTAGTATGCCTCCCAGGTTTCCGACTTGGACTCTTGGGTAAAATACAGGTATAATTTCCAAGGAGAAAGATTTTGAAGATTCAGCAATTGGAAGGTGAATTTTACACATAGGAACTTGGAGATTCACATGAGTCGTTTAAGATGAGGACCTAGAGAGATAGTCAGACACGTGGCTGTGAAGCTCCAAAGAGAAGACAGGATAGGTGATACACAAGGGTCATCAAAAAGTCATAGAAAATATAAGTTATGGGAAAAATGTGCATGGACTTCAAAATATTTTTCACCCAAATAATTTCATACTAACTTGTTATAGCATATCTGAACAGGATCTAGTTTGAAGTGCTAGGAAGAATAAGACGGGAGTTTGAAAAGAGCCAAAACTGAATCAAGAACAAACCATCAAATTTATAGTGGTGGAAAAATGGTTAGGTCATTGATACTTTGTACAAAGTTTATGGGGACAATGCCCCAAATAAATCAGTTACAAATGGATAGTTTATTTTAAGAAAGGAGATGATGTCAAAGGTGAAGCTCACAGCAGCAGACCATCCCCATCCATTTATGAGGAACAAATTCATTTTGTTTATGTGAGAATTGAAGAGGACAGATGATTAACAGAAGCAACAATAGCCAACACCATAGACATTTCCATTGATTCAGTTTACACAATTCTGACTAAAAAAATTAAAGTTGAGCAAACTTTCCACTCAATCTGTGTCAAAACCATTTTATTCAGGTCAGCTGCACACAAGAGCAGAGCTCTTGATGGAAATTTTACACAAATGGGATCAAGATCCTGAAGCATTTCTTTGAAGAGTCGTAACAGGAGATGAAACATGGTTTTACCAGTGAGAACCTGAAGAGAAAGCACAAAGCAGTGGCTACCAAGGGATGGAAGTGTCCTGTCTAAGCAAAAGTGGACCAGTCAAGAACAAAGGTCATGGCAATAGTTTGGGAGGATGTTCAGGCATTTTGCCCACTGACTTTTTAGGAGGCCAAAGAACAACCACATCTGCTTATCATGAGAGATTTTGAGAAAGTTAGTTAAAGCTTTGTTGGAAAAAGGCTGAAGAATGTTTCACCAGAGTCCTTCTCCACCATGACCATACTTCTGGTCATTCCTTCTCATCAAACAAGGACTTTTTTTTTTTTTTAAGTTTCAGTGAGAAATCATTAGACATCCACCTATTGCAGTCATATTATGGCTCCTTCTGACTTCTTTTTATTTTCTAATCTTAGAAAATCTATAAAGGGCAACCACTTTTCTTCAGTCAATAATGTAAAAAGGAATACATTGACATCTTTGAATTCTCAATCCTCAAGATCCTCTATTCTTTAGGAATGAATTAAATGGTTGGATAGCATCACTTATAAAATTGTCTTGAACTTGATGGAGAACATGTTGAGAAATAGTTTATATTTTCATATTCATCTTTTTTGAAATTTTATTTTATTTCATAAACACATAGATCATGTACACATTAATGCATTTATGAGGTACATTGTGCTGATTTCATATAGAATTAGGAATGCTTACATCACACTGGTTAACATATACCTCATCTCATTTACTTAATATGTTAAGACATTTATAGTCTATACTAATAGATCAACACGTACCCTTGCATTATGCACCACAGGTATGACCCCACCATTCAGCTTCCCTTGAAATGACCTCTCCCCTCTCTACTAACCCCCCTCCACCCTCCTTCATCTTGGGCCATAGTTGTGATCTATTCTTCATATGAAAGTGTGATTGTAAATTGGTTTCATAATAGTACTGAGTACATTGGATATTTTTCTTCCATTCTTGAGACACTTTACTAAGTAGGATATATTCCAGCTCCATCAATGTAAACATAAAAGAAGTAAAGTTTCTATCTTTTTTTAAGGCTGCAGAATATTCCATGGAATACATATACCACAATTTATTAATCCATTCATGAGTTGATGGGCACTTGGGCTTCTTCCATGACTTGGCTATTATGAATTGAGCTACAATGAACAATCTGGTGCTACAATGAACAATCTTTGTTATAAAGTGATTTCTTTTGGATATATACCTAGTAGAGGAATTTCAGGATCAAACAGCAGGTCTACTTTTAGATCCCTGAGTATTCTCCACACTTCTTTCCAAAAGGGACGTACTAGCTTGCATTTCCACCAGCAGTGCAGAAGTGTTCACTTTTCTCCACATCCATGACAACATCTGTAGTTTTGGGATTTTGTTATGTGAGCCACTCTTACTGGAGTTAGATGATATCTCAAAGTGGTTTGATTTACATTTCTTTGATGATTAAAGATGATAAGCAATTTTTCATGTGTCTGTAGGCCATGCACCTTTCTTCTTCAGAGAAGCTTCTGTTCAAGTCCCTTACCTACAATGAAATGGAATTACTTGTTCTTTTCCTATTAATAAGTTTGAGTTCTCTGTGGATTCTGGTTATCAAACCTTTGTCAGAAGCATAACCTGCAAATATCCTCTCCCATTCAGAGGGTTGTCTGCCTGCTTTATTTACTGTGTTATTGGCTGTGCAGAAGATTTTTAGTTTGATCAGATCCCAGTAATGTATTTTTGGTGTTGCTTCAATTGCCCGGGGGAGTCCTCCTCATAAAGTATTCTCCCAGGCCAATTTCTTCAAGTGTTTCTCCTGTACTCTCTACAATAATCTTTATAGTTTCATGTTTTAAGTTTAAA
>NW_003852398.1:7644210-7667280 GCF_000181295.1 Otolemur garnettii | reverse complement strand
CAGGATTTCTATGCATTTGTTAAATATAAGCCCTACCCCAATAATAAGACTTAGTGATGGGCATGGCTATGCAACATATCTGCATAGCCACACTATGCATTTCGGTGTGGAACAGTAAGGAAGACTGGAATACCTTTTATCTACCACAGCTCCTTTCTCCAAGCCATTCACACTTGTGTGGGTGCATGTGTGGTAACCATGGTCACAGGCATCCTACTGCACATATGTCAACAGCTAAGGGAAAAAAGTTCATGCATCAGTAGCGCCAGCCCTACCAACAAGGTTGGCTCCTCCTGTCAGGTTCCAGAAGAAGGTGACTTAAATGTGTTTGAATAAATGTAGATTGTTGTATTATACTTGATAAAATAAGACAGCCCCTGAAAATAAGTCCTAGTGTATCTTCTTGAGAAAAAATAAATATAAGGCAGTGTCTTATTTTTTGGGAAATACAGTACCAGGCTTATTAATACTTTCAATTAATGTGAACGGCTTAAACTGTCCTCTTAAGAGGCACAGGTTGGCTGACAGGATACAAAATCTCAGGCCACATATCTGCTGCATACAAGAATCTCATCTTACCTTAACAGATAAATATAGACTCAGGGTGAAAGGATGGGCATCTGTAATCTAAGTAAATAGAAATCAGAAAAAAGCAGGGGTGGCAATTTTATTTGCAGATACACTAGGCTTTAAACCAATAAATTAAGGAAAGACAAGGATGGTCACTTCATATTTGTTAAGGAAAATGCTCAACATGATGAGATTTCAATTATTAACATTTTATGTGCCCAACCAGAATGCTCCTCAATTTATAAGGGAGACCCTAACAGACATGAGCAATTTAATATCTTCCAGCACCAGAATAGTTGGAGATTTTAACGCCCCTTTGGCAGTGTTGGCTAGATCCTCCAATAAGAAACTAAGGAAAGAACTTTTGGACTTAAACTTTACCATACAACAATTAAATTTAATAGATATCTACAGAACATTTCAACCTAACAAACCTGAATACACATTCTTCTCATCAGCCCATGGAACATCCTCCAAAATTGATCACATCTTAGGTCACAAGGCTAACCTCAGAAAATTTAAAAGTATAGAAATTATTCCTTATATTTTCTCAGATAATCACACAATAAAAGTTGAACTCACCAATAACAGGTATCTGTATCCTTATATAAAGACATGGAAACTAAATAAACTTATGCTGAATGATAGCTGAGTCATACATGAAATTAAGAAGGAAATTGCCAAATTTTTGGAACAAAACAATAATGAAGACATGAATTATCAGAACCTGTGGGATACTGCAACGGCACTCCTAAGAGGGAAATTTATAGCATACTCTTCCTCAAGAGAACAGAAAGAGAGGAAGTCAATAACTTAATGGGACATCTCAAGCAACTGGAAAAGGAAGAACATTCCAACCCCAAACCCAGCAGAAGAAAAGAGATAACTAAAATTAGAGTAGAATTAAATGAAATTAAAAAAAGAATTATTCAAAAGATCAATGAATCAATAGGTTGTTTTTTTTGACAAATTCAACAAAATTTATTTCATCGTTTAATGCCATTTTTTCCATTGATTTTTTTATGTCTCCTCATATATTTATGGGTCATCTTCATAAAACTGTTGTGAATCTACAAGAATGGCCAATCGCACCTAGGTGAGATAATGAACAGAAAAAAAAAAAGAAAGAAAGGAAAAGAACAATAAAAGAAACTTGGTGGGTTTTCTTCTTGAATGTAAACCTCCCAAAGACAGGAACTATCTATCTTATATGCCCCAGTCTCTAGTGTTTGACATACAGTGGGTACTTAGTAGATGTCAAATGAAAGAATGAAGGAGTAGATCAATTAAGTCATCAATTATGTGGGTGAAATCCCAGTAAGTGCCTCTGATACAGATTTTCCAGACTCTGGGTGTCCACGTGCATGTGTATATTTTTGGTGACATAGTAGTAGAGAGTTTTTGGAAGGACGATCCAGCCCCTGGGGAAATATGAGGACTCTTAGCCTTACAGAGAACTCTCACTACTGAAGCTTCATTGCTCCCACTCTCTTTTGCCCGAGGAAGCTATTTGATGTTCAGGCCTCCTCACAAACAGATATTTAAGGCATTAAGAAGAACAAAATGGTTTCGTTTAATTACACGCTTTCAACCCATTGGTTCTATTTAATGAAGTTCATCTCCTGAGACACTTTAATCAAGATGCAAAATAATCTTCTCTGAAACAGACTGACATTTCTGAGGAGACGGAGATGGGGGCTAGTGCATCTCTGATAGCTGTGACCTCCGCATCTCCCTGGTAACCTCTCCATGCCCTCTCTGAGCCACTGCCTTGCTCCTCTTTAAAATTCAGTGAACTCTCCCATTACTTCTCCTGCAGCTCTGACTTCCACCAGGGAAGGATGAAGAAGTAATTCCTCTCCCCCAGGCTCTCTTTAAAAAAATCTACCAGCCACCTGGTTTTGATTTGTCAATAATGGTATGCTGGAGACCCAAAAGTAGGCTGTTGTGACACCCTGAAAAAGAATAAAATTCATAATGAGAAATGTTCCAGCTGGTTTTCTTCTCCTGCCTCTCTGGGTGGGAAGGGAGAAGGCACAGCACAGTGTTCAAGCCGGCAGGGTGAGCTGCTGGCCATCCTGATTCTTGACAATGTTGCTTTGTCTCCCTGTACCTCAGTTTCCTATCTGTGAAATGGGGAAAATAAAATTACTTAGAATTTCCCCCTAAGGCTTAGGGGGAGGGGAGAAAATGAGATAATGTGTGTAATGTGTATAGCACAATACTGGGCCAAAGCAAATACTGAAAATGTCCCAGTTTCCTCTGTTCCTTAAGTCATCAGTTGTGAGCACCTCAACTTAGCATTCTCGGTTACTCCGAAGCTGCCTACAGAAACGATGAGCGATGGGCCAAAACTGGGGCTTTCCCAAGTGGTTATTATCACTCTGGAGCTCTCTGATTGCTTTCTTATGCTTCAAAAGTCCAAGTTGCATCTTGACATCCATAAGTAATCAAGCATAGATTAAAGTATGTGTGCAACATTAATAGAACTTTTCCCAGAAACATGCAGATTAAGAAGACATGTTCATTCCTTAGAATGAAGCTGTGTGCCCAAGGTGTCTATATCCCATCACCGGTGCAGAATATTTGCTGGAGTAACAAGTAAGGATTCTACTGGTGCATGCATATGTAAATTAAACCTCTAGCTGCCTGAAACACCTTGAGGGATAAGAAATAACAGACACTGTGTTATTCATGTCTGGCATTTCTATTACATGCAGGGCTCTATTTAAGCACCTTTTTGGAACTCTATCAGGTACGTTCTTTTTTATATTACGAAAGCTGTTTTCTCAGACCTTGCCATGTTCCTTCTGGGAGCTTTATTCTAAGAGTGATATTAACAAATAATGAGGACATCCAGCAGAGAGAAGGGTTGAAATCATGTCATAAATATGTGGCAGGGGCCCTGTTAGGAAGATAATTTTGTTATTTAGGAAAATATTTTGATAAATAGCTTTGATGTGGAAGATCAGACCCTGTGAGCATAGCCTTGAAGGAGAGAGGTCTGTATAGGTAATGAGTAGGAATTTAAATGTTACTAGGAAAAAAAAGTAGGAAGTGGAAGAGTAATGATGAGAGTGAACTAGGGCAAAATGCTAGAAGACAGAGCCCGAGGAGAAAGGGGCATTTGACAGGTTTCTGTTGGTAAGATGAATAAGGAATCTGAAGAAGTATAATATGAAATTTTTATTTTCAATTTTTTTTTGTTTGGCAGCATACATTACCTCTATTACCACATTGGTAAACTGTACCATGTGGCTAAATGTTATGTGTGTGTGTGGTTTAGGAATTCAAGAAGCTGAGTACCATGTGAAGATGATCAACTGAGAGCTGAGAAGATCTAAGGCAAAAAAAAAAAAAAAAAAAAAAGCTATGTATGAGACAGAGTTCTGTGGAATTAGGAACTTAAAGCCAGAGATCACCTTAAGAACATAAACGCCCAGGAATTCACAGAAACCTTGGGTTGGGTTTTGGATTTGCCACAGGATGTGGTAAAGGAGGCTCTGTCTAGCCAGTTTTATTTAAATCTCAAAGGACAGAGTGTCCTCAGTGACATCTGGTTTACATGAGGAATAATGCAAGTTGCTAGCATATCTGGGCTGGAATGGAAGGTACCAAGTAGATGCATGAGCTTGAGCTGTAGGGCAGTGTCTGAAGGAAAAGCACAAGTGTGGAGGGTGGGGGAGATATTTCATGCACCTCTGAGGGCAGAATCCGAGCCAGCACTATGAATGTATAGATTATTCGCTTTAATATAAAGGAAGAATTTTCTAAGAATAAAAATTCTTGAACAATTGATTGGACTGCCTTGTGAAATGGTGAATTAGTTGCCTTTCCTCTTTGGAGGTTCCCTAAGAAAGGAATCCTTCACTGAGTCATACTGTATCAGGTGACATCTAAGGTCATTTTTCTCTCTAAGATTTAAGTGATTCCATTTTAGCAAACTCTTAGCAGGCACCAATACTGTACCTGACACTATGTTAGTTTCTGAGATATTATAATGGTCAAGATAACACACCTGAAAGGAAAAGCAGAGAGAGGGAAGGAGGGAGGGGGTGGGGTCTTGGTGTGTGCCAGACCTTTTGAGGGCAAGACACGATTGTAAGAGGGACTTTACCTAACAAACGCAATCAGTGTAACCTGGTTTCTTGTACCCTCAATGAATCCCCAACAATAAAAAAAGACAAAAAAAAAGATAACACACTCAAGGAAGAAAATGGTCTAGTGTATTCTATAATTTTATAATGTATCTCTGCCTATGTAGGCAGCTAACAATATTTAGTGTCTATGCCATGCCTGTATATTACATAATTACCTTATCAAATCATCCCATCAAAGATAATTACTATTTACCATCATACAGGTGGAAAATATAAAATAAGAAATGCTAGTAGGAATTCACTAAATGAGTGCATTTGGATTACTAATTAAACTTTGTTTGCATCCATTTTTTCATGAATTTGTTGTAATGATAATAGGGCGTTAAAACACGTAAAGTCCTTGGTAATTCATCCCAGTGATTCTAACAGTAACTTTATTACTATCATTATCACATAGTTTTAGTAGTGGATCTGTAATGGAACACAGACCTAGTATTTTCAAAATGCCTTGGCCTCACACAGGATGGGGTGGGATGAACAGTGGAGGAGCTTAGTGTCCCTTATTTCTCATGAGCAGAAAAGCAAAAGCTAATAGATCCACCAAGTATAGGAGGATAGGTCTCTGCATCTCCAAACTGATACCATCTCATTTCAAGTGTCACTAAACTTGGCTGCCGCTTTTGCCAATAGAAATCTCTTGGCAGGATGTCAAAGAAGGAGATTAAAGTAATCCATAGGCCTCATGACCTTTTGCTCGTTCTTTCTTTTGAGAAATCAGGGCACTGGGTTGCCTCTCCTATAGAGCATGTAATAGAAAGACCAACAGAATTTATTTTTTAGCAGACATGGAAAATAAAATATACAGACAAGATACAAAATAAACCTGACAGACGTCACTTCCATAGTCAAAGGATAATGAGCTAAAACTTTTAGAAACTATTTTTCAGTGGTTTCTACCCACCCTCTTCAGGTTATTTTAGCCATAGAAATGAGCCTGGACTGAAAAAATGCTTCCTTTCCATTTGCATAACTTGACATTCTCAATGAAATGCTAATTATATGATTATTTTCCCTCCTAAAAATAATTTTTTTTTAAATTCTAGAAGAAATATGTAAAACATCTCCCTTTAAAAATATCAAAGAAAAATCCAGTTAGTGTAGCATTACTAGGAAAAGATGCTGGGGAAAATATACATCCCCAAAAGTGGGCCTGCATTTTGTCCCCTTTTGCCCAGGGACTATTTACTATGAGGCAGAAGAGGCTGAGAGTTTGAGCAATATCTTTAACAGTGTCATGCAAGGTTAGGGTGACAAAAGTTGAAGCCCAGGGCTTTCCAAAATTAGGAGTCCTAATATAACATTCTACACTAAGAATTGGAATATGGAAGGACGAGATCCTAAAAATAATCACAAAATCATGTTCATATGGAGTGCAGTTTGTTTGTAAGTCATCTGGGCAGCCCAGAAAAATCTCATTCCCTAAAATTCAGATAATTTTTTATTGCTAGTACTCTCAGGTATGTGGAAACAACAGATGAGAATTATCGCTAAACAGAGATAACAGCATGACAGTAATCAAATTATACTATTTACAAATTAATTTGTATTTACAATAGCTAGCTCATGATCAGGATAACCACACCAGGAAGAGAAAAGAGAACATAAACGAAAACCAGGTAAACAATTGAAATACACCACAAAGACTTCAAATAAGTTAATTTTCAGTAGTCTGTAAAACAATTAGCTTACTATTTCCACAGATATGAAAGTTGAATTTAATATGTTCAGCAAAGAACTAGATATTATAAAATGTGACTTTGAAGATCTAGAAAATATAGAATTCTAAAAGTAACTTAACCAGCCTATTAAATATAGCTGAAGAGAGATTATGTAAACTAGAAGAAAGGTTAGAAGAAACTTCAGAGAATACTGTGGAAGAAAAAAGTCTACAGATAGAGAAGAGAAGGAAAAGTCCTGGGTACGGTAAGGATACCTAACATACCTGAAACTGAAGACCCAAAAGGACTTGGAAGGAGAAAAGACAGAAAATAAGAAAGATGAATGATGGCTGAGGATGGTTAAAAATGGATGAAACTGTTGATCTACAGATTTGTGGTATCTGAATAAATCCCAAGTGCAATAAAAATAAATTCATATAAAAACATCAAAGGAAAGTAGTCAAAGGAAAACACATGATCTTCAAAAGAACAGCAATAAGAGTAACAAATAATTTTCAACAGTTATAGTAGAAGCCAGCAGAGTGAAATAACAAACTTTACTTTTTTGTTTATAAAAACAATTGCTATCAGGTGGCACCTGTGCCTCAAAGCAGTAGGGTGATGGCCGCATATGCCGGAGGTGGCGGGTTCAAACCCAGCCCCGGCCAAAAACTGCAAAAAAAGAAAGAAAGAAAGAAAGAAAAATTGACAAATATTGTCAATTTAAAAAAACAATTGCTATCGTAAAACTCTATATCCATCAAAAATAAAGTGGGAAAGGAATAATGTAAAGATAGCTGTAGTGATGATGGAGGGTGTTTTTTCAGTCTATCTGAATCACTCCAAAAAAGAAAAAAAGAAAGAAATTATACAGGGCAACGAAGATTGCAGAACTAAGGGACTAAGAACAATACCTAAACCAAAAATAGAGTATAAGCTGCCCACAACATACTAGATTTGGATGTGTAGCTACTGGAAATGTGTGGTTTGTATGTGAGAGAAAGTGGAGGGAAGCAACAGGGCTTTTGATTGTCTTGTAAAGAAAACCACAAGATTTCCAGTAGTTATTCTTTGAAAGTGTGAGTCTAATAAGAGATTTAGGAGCTTTAACTAGGAGGCATTTTCTACAAATCAATTTACAGTTGAGGATAAGGGACTTGTGGTAAAGTTTGAATGGGTGGAACAGCTAGACTACCCTTTTTCAAAGCTAACCAGCTCAAGGTTCCCAGGCTAGAGAGAAATGGCAGTAAAAGAATTTAAATGGAGGGCCAGTTGTGGTGGCTCATGCCTGTAATCCTAGCTTTCTAGGAGGCCCAGGTGGGAAGATCTCTTGAGCTTGGGACTTTGAGACCAGCCTGAGCAAAAGTGAGATCCCATCTCTAACAAAAACAGAAAAATTAGCTGGGCATTGTGGGGGTGCCCATAGTTCTAGCTACTCGGGGGGCTGAGGCAGGAGGATGGCTTGAGCCCAGGAGTTTGAGGTTGCTATAAGCTAGGCTGACACCATGGCACTCTAACCTGGGCAACAGTTCTGTTTCATAAAAAAAGAGTCGGATACAATAGGCTCAAAAAGGACAAAGATTGGGAAGCACCTGTGGCTCAGTGAGTAGGGCGCTGGCCCCATATACCGAGGGTGGCTGGTTCAAACCTGATCCCAGCCAAACTGCAACAAAAAAAGGGGGGGGGGAAGAGCCAGATAAAAGTGGGGAAGGGGAAAAATGCCACAAGGTCTCAGAAAATGTAAGGCCATACTTCTTTACAAAAACAACAGAAGAAGGAGGTCTTGTGTAGCAAAGCTGGGAAACTATTCTGATTCACCCTCCTTCCTAAAAGCTCAGTAACACTAATTTCATATATATGTGTGTGTGCATACTCAGTAACACTAATTGCATATATGTGTGTGTGTGTGTATGTATATATGTGTGCGTATACTCAGTAACACTAATTGCATATGTGTGTGTGTATGTATATGTATATGTGTGTGTTCATGTGTGTGTATATGACATGTATATACAGAAGAAATAGGAGAGAGCCTTGATCATTACCCATATGAAGTTATGGTGGAAAAAAAGAAAAGAAAGAGCAGAGTAACATTCCTACAGATGCTGAAGATAACACCACAGAGACATTTGGTCCACAGTTATCAAACCGAACTAAAAGAGGTTGAGAAAATTATCAAAGATATAAGAGAAGAGCATACATCCAAAATTTAAAAATCAGAAAGGAAATGACAGAATTCAAGAAAGAATGCAAAAAGAAAACAAATGTATTTCAGAAGTAAAGATTAAACTAGAAAGAACATAGCAGTAAACAAAAGATACTAGATAATGCCTTAAGAGCTAAAAGGTGAAAGGAAGGAAAAATTTCAAAATCAAACTTAAATGAAACGACTAAGATTATTTGAGAGAAAATAATGGAGAGTGTTAGTAAAGAATCCTAGTCAACTATGTTTCAAGAATACTTGCTGGAAACTGAAAAATAAAATAAGACATACATGGTGTGTGGTATACCTGTTGCGGGTGGGACACAATTGCATGAGGGTCTTTAACAAATGCAATCAATGGTTTTTAGTAAAAACTGTTTTAATGCTGTATCCAGGTTTTTTGTACCCTGAATGGTTTTAGTAAAAATTGTTTTAATGCTGTATCTGTGTTTTTTTTTTTTACCCTGAATGAATCCCCAACAACAATAATAATAAAAGACATAAAAGTATATATTGAAAGGACACACTACTCAGGTGGGAAAATCAAACTAGAACAAATAACCAAATGTATTATAGAAAAACAATTGAACTTTATAGAAATAGAAAAATTCCTTTGGAGATCCAGAAAAATTACCAAGTCATGTATAAAGAAACAAAAATCATATTGCCATCTAATTTTTTAATAGCTATATTTTATTCCAGAAGACAATGGTCTAACATTCAACATTCTGAAAGAGGAGAATGTGAAGTGACTATATACTCAGTCAAACTGTTTTTCAAGGATGAAAGTCACACACAAAATGTGAACATGTAATAATATTATTCTATTTAGTACTCTTTGAAGAAAGTACTAGATGAGAAATGATAAATTCATAAAAAGTTATTGGGATGATACATATAGATAGACTGGATCAATAACTTCTGTTATCCAAGAAAAGGGGCAATTGGATGTTATATACTTCCTGATGGAAAAACTCAAAACTCTGCCTAACTGGGAAGGCTTGTTTTTCATATTTACGGCTTTAATCCACCTAAAATTGATTTTCGTATATACTGTGTTAATACAGGAATCAAATTCATTTCCCCATGTGCATGTCTAAGTATCCTAGCACTATTTATCAAAAATGCCATCCTTTCCCCAGTGCTCCACAATGACACCTTAGGGACAAATCTAATGTTCATACGTCATGTAGATCTCCTTCTGTTATGCCCAATAATTGACTCTGGAATGCTTCACGAATTTGCATGTCATCCTCATACAGGGGCCATGCTAATCTTCTCTGTATTGTTCCAATTTTAGTATATGTGCTACCAAAGCTAGCACCCAGTAATTGAATCTGGATCCAATGAATTCCTTAGCTCTAACTGCCAATTGCCAATTTGTGGAAAATATAGGAGAGAGAGGAACATGGTAAGTGACACTCCAGAGATGCCATCAGCAAAACTAAGTTTATGGGAAACTCTACCAGATAAACAGTGACAGCTTCAACAAATAAACTGCAAGAAAAAATAAGTGGTGATAAAACTACAGGTTAAAAGAATTAAACATTTTATTAGCCAATGATGATGTGTAGGTTTCCTTAGTATCCTGATTCAAACAACTGGAAAACATGAAAATGAAATATAGACATTTTCAGATCAAAGACAACTGAGAGCATTTGTTAATGGTGAGGCTGTACTAAGGGAAATTCTAAAGGCTGCTGCTTTTCAGACAGAAAAACAAGGTACACGAAGAAACAATGGATAATGAAAAGGATATATATATATATGAAATAATAAAAATGAATGACTAAACAAAGTAACATCAACAATGTCAAAATAAAAAAATCAATTACATTTCTAGATTCGAGGGCCGTTTGAAAATGAGCTGTGTAAAATGATACCATTGATAATAGATTTAAAAACATCAAATTCCTAGGAATAAATCTAATAAAATACCCACCAAACCTCCTCATAAAAATTATAAACTATAATGAGAGAAATTTTGAAACAGATGGAGATATACCTCATTTGTGATTTGGAAGGCCCATTATTGCAAAAAGGTTCATTTCTCCCCAGATTGATTTTACATAAAAATCTCAAACTGTTTTCTGTAAAAATTTTCAATATGATTTTAAAATATAAATAGAAATTCAAAGGGACAAGAATAGTGAAGACAACTTACAGGAGAGAAATAAGATGGGAAGACTTATTTTATTGGACATTAAGATATGTAATGGAGTTACAAAAATTAACTTTATTAGTTAGCACCAGTGTAGACAAGTAACCCGATGACCCATAATAGAAGCTTATCTACATAAAATACAGATACTTCATTTATACTAAAAATGTCACTGCAGAGCAGTGGGGAAAGAATGACATTTCCAATAAATTGTGTTGGGATAATTAGATATGTGCATGGGGAAAAATAAATTCAACTCCTATCCTAACACAATACACAAAAGATCAATTATTGGAAGATTATGGATCTAAATATGAAAAACAAACACAATTTTAGAATATAATAGAGGTTATTTTTATGACTTTGGTTGAAGACGAAAGTTCTCAAATGTGACATATAAAGCACTAGCTTAATAAATTAACTGCAGCTGGGCTCAGTGGCTATAATCTTAGCATTCTGGGAGGCCAAGACAGGCAGATTACTTGAGCTCAAGAGTTTGAGACCAGCCTGAGCAAAAGCCAGAGTCTGTCTCTATTAAAAATAGAAAAACTAGCCACACTTTGTAGCCTGCATCTATAGTCCCACCTACTTGGGAGGCTGAGCCAAGAGGGTCACTTGAACCCAAGAATTTGAGGTTGCTGTGAGCTGTGATGCAGCTCTGGCACTCTATCCAGGGTGACAGAGTGCGATTCTGTCTCAAAACAAACAAACAAACAAAAAACAAAACAAGACCACATTAAAATTAAGAACTTTATCATTTCCTCAAAATGTACCACTAAGCAAATGAATAAGCATACCATAGAATGTGACTGTAAATTAATGAAGCACATACTCCTCAAAGGGCTCATAGCCAGAATATAAAAAGAATTCTTATGAATCAATGAAGATAAGATAGATAATCTGGCAGAAAAAGAGGCAAGAGGAAAAAAGCAAGATAGAGAAGAAAAATGGGAAAGAAACTCTAGCCAGTCTTTTGCAAAGGAGAAAGTACAAATAATTCATAAACATAGGGAAAGGGACACACCTGAAAAGGCAAATTAAAACCAAAATAAAATATTGTCCACACACTAGAATGATTAAAACTCAAAAAGTGGACAAAGTCAAATGTTGATGGACATGAAAGCAGCAGGAATTCTAATACACTGCTGGTAGGATTATAAATTAACACAGTTTGGAAACACTCTGATGTTGTGTAACAGATTTGAAGATTTGTTGTTAATCTTCAACCCCCAAATTCATAAATGCACGCACACAGAACCCAAGAGACATGGACCAGATGGTTGATGCTCCAAACTGACAAAACCCGAATGTCCATTGCAACCCAATGTCTGTCCCAAGTAGAACGTCCACATCGATTGTGGCATACTCATACAATGGAATACTACACAATCACAAAATTAATGGATTATACCTACAACACAGCAGCTGAATCACACAACACAGTAGAGAAAAAGAATCCCTGCACAAAAGAACACATAGTACAGGAGTTTCATGTAACTGCATTCCAAATATGTAAAACAAATCATAGTGTTTAGAGATATGTAAGTGGAAAGCTAAAGAAATGCAAAGAATTTGTTAATGCATAATTCAGAATCATGGTTACATTCAGGTAAAAGGGACAGAGTGACAAGGATAAGGGGCGCAGGAAGGGTTTCTAAGGTTCTCGCAAAATTCATTACAATGCCCTGATTGGTAGTGACCTGGGTGCGTTTATAAGAATCCAGGGCTGGGTGGGGTGGCTCATGCCTGTAACCCTAGCACTCTGGGAGGCTAAAGTGAGCAGATCACTCAAGCTCAGAAGTTTGAGATCAGCCTAAGCAAGAGGAAGACCCATCTCTAAAAATAGCCAGGTGTTGTAGCAGGCTCCTGTAGTCCCAGCTACTCAGGAGGCTGAGGCAAGAGAATTACTGAGCCCAGGAGTCTGAGGTCGCTGTGAGTTATGATGCCATGACACTCTACCAAGGGTAACAAAGTGAGACACCGTCTCAAAAGAAAAAAAAAGTATTTATTCATGTTTTATACATTTTTATATGCCTATTTCACATTATACAGTTTTAAATGGTTTTAGAAGTAAAATAGGAAACCAAGGCTCAGAGATCTTTGTTGAGTTTTCCAAAGTAGTAAACCCATCAACTCGAGGCTTCCCTGGCCTCCTGACCCCAAAGCCTGTGCTCTGAAGCACTGTCTAAAACTTAGTAGAGCATATAAGTTCCATTTATACAAGAAAGAAAAGATACAGGGATATCACAGAGGTAGAAAGAGAATCAGACCAAGGAAGAGATCTTATCCAGTCCAACTATGGCAGTAGGCTTCATGGAAATGATGTCACATCTATCTACTAAGTCCAGAAAATCATGGCTTCTGAAATTCTCAAAGTTTTCAGGCCTTATGGATGTGCTCATCCTGACTTAGAAGGATAAATATGGTGCCAGCATTGCATCTGGTAGCCTGGAGACACAGCCTTTTCAGCCCTCTCTGGAATGGATATAAGCCTTAGTTTCAAGAACAGGAGGCCTGAAGAACAACCATCTCAAACCTGAGTGCCCAAGTGCTTCACAAACAGGAAATCGTGCCTGCTAGGAGTAAACTTTGAAGAATTTGCAGCCACAAAATTGTTCTCATTAAACAACAGCTTAATGACTTTAATGAATGAGCCCATACGGATTAAATTTCTCCTGCAAATTTACAGATGGCCTCAAAGAGCAAGAGAGAAAACACATGAGAATAACCATCTCTAGAGAATTGATCAAACCTCCTGAGACTGGAGGGAGGAGACTGAGAGCTTAATCCCATTTAGAAATAAATCTGGCTCCCCAACCTAGCCCCCCCCTCTTCCCCTCACTCCCAGCCTGATCCCCCTCCCTAAGCCTCATGTTTCTTCACAGGCAGCCGGGAGCTTCTGTATCTTCCATCTGGCCCACAGAGAAGTGACTCACAGCAATAAATACCAGGAAGAAAGGAGCCCTTCATAAATAAAAGGGAAGGAGCAGAACCAGCATAAAGCGTTCAACTCTCCTTATAAAGCAAATAAATAAAGCAATGCCAACAATTTAAGAGTGATGTGTCTCCTTTCCACACTGCCTGTCACAGGCCTGTGTCTTCACTGCATCTGATAGCATGACAAGGCAGAAACGCTCACACTGGCTCCTATCATTCTGAGCAGGCAGAGACATGGTTATCATTCACAGAAACTTCTTCAGCGCCCCCACCCGCCCTCCCAAGCCAGCACAGTTGGCCAAGCTCCTATGAAAAGAAACACTGTCTAAAACTTACACAATGCAGTGGGGTTAGAGGGTTCCACCTTGATTTTCTTCTGGTAATCTCAGATCTCTGGGCACTTCTGGTGCTGTCTGCCACGAGGCAGCCTTTGCAGTTCCTTTCAAATTTTTTAGAGCATTTCAGAAGAGCTAGCTCTGTCAGGTTCTCTGACAAGTGGTGTAGGCATAACTTGGCCCCATGCCCATTCTCAGGAAGGGCAGTGTAGCAGGTGAGAGGGCCACACGAACGCATTTGGAGGGATGAGCGTTACAATGGAGAAAGATTAAAAGATGGTAGGAGAATGGATACACGTTACCTGGGAGAGTAGGAGAGGCATCCCAGAAGAGATATCATTTGAATTGGAGAAGGGGGGAAAGGCCAATACAAATGGAGGCAAAGATATGTGCAAAGAGGGTACTACTATTGATACTCACCCTAATTTTAACTTCAATTCTAATTGGTAAAGCACATGCTAATACTCATATTCCATTTATTGAGGAGTGTTGTGAGTTAGATGCTGTACCGTGTTCTTTACACTGTTTTGTTTAAGTCCCATAAAAACTTTATGATGTAGAAATCATTACCACGCCTTATTTAAATGAGGATGGATGATTGAAGAAGTCACACTGCTGGTCTTGGAGAGAACCCAGATAGTGAGCCATTGAAGCACACATTTGGTTGTGACGTTACACTGTCCTTGGGGGTCTAGGCACCAAGAATAGAGTAAAGATTCAATAAGAAGATAATCTAATGTGCAGAGACTTCCCATTTCTCCTGAAACACTGAAAAGATTAGAAGAGATATGTGTGAGTGGCTCTTTATACAGGCATCTGTGCTTGTCAAGAAATTCTTTCCTGCAGAGAAGAACCAAAGACAGGTGTATGAAATCATGTTGGGTGCTGATAGGGTGAACAGAGACAGGTTGATGCAATTCTGGAAAACTAGATATCCAGGGCCTCAGCTGAAAAGCTAGTTTGCAAAGGAGGTGAGAATCCTTGGATTCATTAGCTTTTGAACCTAAAAGTAATTCTAAAAAATGATTTAGGTAAACTCCTAAACAAAAATGAACACATTTGGGATATGGAGCTTACATCAACATCCATGTTGACCTTGACCCTAGAGACCCTAATCCCTATTAGCCTGTCCTACAACAGTGAAGAAATGAGAGACTGGGGAAGGCAGGCTTCCGAGAATTCCACAGGATAAGGCTTCATCTTTAATTTAGGACATTTTATAAATATTCACTTCTTAACACTCCTTTTAAATTTATTTTTAACTGACACAAAGTAAGTCTACATATTTATGGGTTACAGGTGATATCTTGACACAGGTATACAATGTGTAATGATCAAATCAATTTTCCCATTTCTTGGTTCTGGGAACATTAAAAAATCCCCCCTCTAGCTATTTTTGAAATATACAATAGATTATGGTTAATGATAGTCACCCTGTTGTGCTATAGAACACTAGGACTTATTTCTCCTCTCTAACTGTAATTTCATACTTGTTACCAACTTCTCTGCCTCCTCCCTTCCCTGCTACCCTCCCCATCCTCTGGTAATCACTACCCTACTCTTTAATGAGGTCAGCTTTTTTCAGTTCTTGCATATGAGTGAGAACGTGTGGTACTTGTCTTTCTGTACCTGGCTTATTTCACTTAATGTTCTCCAACCTCATCCATATTGTTGTCAATGATAGGATTTGTTCTTATTTTTACGGCTGAATAATATTCCGTTGTGTATATGTACTGCATTTTCTTTATCTATGCATCCTTTGATGGACATTCAGGTTGTTTGTATATCTTGGCCATTGTGAATAGTGCTGCAATAAACATGGGATAAATACGCTGCAATAAACATGCAGATATCTCTTCAACTACTTATTTCCCTTTCTTGCGATATATGCCCAAGAGTAGGATTCCTTGACTACATGTATTTATATTTTAGATTTTTGAGGAAACTCTATACTGTTTCCCATAATGGCTGTACTAACTACATTCCCACCAACAGTGTATAAAAGTTCCTCTTTCTCAGCATCCTCCCTAGCATTGCTACTTTTTGTCTTTTCATTAATGGCCATTTTAACTGAGGTAAGATGATATCTCATAGTGGTTTTGATATGCATTTCCCTGGTGATTAGTGATGTTGAGCATTTTTTCATCTATCCTTTGGCCATTTGTATGTCTTCTTTTGAGAAATGTCTCTTTAGATCATTTGCCCATTTTAAGTTGGATTATTATTATTATTTTTATTATTATTTTAGCTTTTGAGTTGTTTGAGTTCCCTATACATTCTGATTGTTAGTCCCCTGTTGGGTAGAGAGTTTGCTCATATTTTCTGACATTGTATAAATTGTCTGTTCATGTTGTTGGTTCCTTTGCTGTGCAGGGCTTTTTAGTTTGATATAGTCACATTTATCTATGCTTGGTTTTATAGACTGTGCTTTTGAGGTCTTATCCAAAAAAATCTTTCCCAAGACCAATGTCCTGAAGTGGTTGCCCTGTTTTCTTCTAGTAGTTTTACATTTGGGGGTCTTACATTTAAGTCTTTAATCTATTTGGAGTTGTTTTTGTATATTGTAAGATATAGGGGTCTAGTTTCATTCTTCTGCATTACATATCCAGTTTTCTCAGTACCCTATATTAAAGAGATTGTCCTGTCCCCATTCTATGTTTTAATGTCATTGTCAAAAATCAATTGGCTGTAAATACATGAATTTATTCCTGAGTTCTCTATTTTGTTCCATGGGTTTGTGGGTCTGTTTTTATGCCAGTACCATGCTGTTTTGGTTGCTATAGCTTTGTAGTATATTTTAAAGTTAGGTAGTATAATGCCTCCAGCTTTCTTCTTTTTGCTTAGGAATGTTTTGTATATTTGGGGTCTTCTGTGGTATCATATGAACTTTAGAATTTTTTTCTATTTTTGTGAAGAGTATTGGGGGTATTTTGATAGGAATTGCACTGAGTCTATACAGTGCTTTGGATATGGATAAAAAATATTATTTTGGATTAAAAATATGTTTCCATTTTTTGGTGTCCTCCTCAATTTTTTTCATGAGTGCTGTATGGTTTTTATCATAGATATCTTTTACCTCTTTGCTTAAATCTATTCTTAGTTGTTTATATATATATATTTTTTTTTGTAGCTACTGTAATGGGATTGCTTTCTTGAATTTTTTTCAGATTGTTTGCTATTAAGCCTGATTAACATACATGAAAAAAACCTCAACAAAATACAAGCAAACCTAATCCAACAGCACATCAAAAAGATTATACAACATGATTAAGTGGGATTTATCCCAGGAATGCAAGGATGATTCAACATATGCCAATCAATGAATATGATTCAGCATATCAAAAAAACGGGGAAAAAACCCATCCAAACATCACAAAATACACAGAAAAAAATTGATAAAGTTCAACATCCCTTCATGGTAGAAAATCTCAGCAGATTAGGTAGAGATATAGAAGTAATATGCCCCAACATAATAAAGGTCGTATATGACAAACACACAACTAACATCATACTGAATGGGGAAAAGTTGAAAGCCTTTTCTCTAAGATCATTCTAGAACAAGACAAGGATGCCTACTTTTCCCACTTTTATTCAACATCATATTGAAAGTCCTGGCTAGAACAATTAGGCAAAAGAAGAATAAAGAGAATCCAAACTGGAAAAGAGGAGGTCAAGTTGTCTGTCTTTGCAGACAGCATGATCTTATATTTAGGAAAATCTAAGGACTTCACCAAGAAACTTTTAGAACTGATAAAAAAATTTGATTATTGGATGGTGCCTGTGGCCCAAAGGAGTAGGGCACTGGCTCCATATACTGGAGGTGGCAGGTTCAAACCAGGCCCCAGCCAAAAGCTACAAAAAAAAAAAAAAAAAAAATTGCTTATTTAACACTTAATAACCACCACAACAGCCAATCACTTGAATCTTAAAAACAACCAATGACCAATGGCTTATTGGGAACCAAAAACATATTGAGCACCACCCTTAGCTTTATTGCTCACTGACACTGCCCATAATCCTATGGGGTCACAGGGTCACACTGTGTTCAACCCCCTAACTGCAAAGCCCACTCTCCTCTCCTCAGTGTTATGGGAAAGTGTGAGAATAGAAAGTGGGTCCTGGAGAATAGATAATTAGCAGCACTGGCCTACATGGATTCTAGGAAGTTGAACTGAGAGCCAACAGAGACCTTACACAAATGCTAACTACATTTGCCCATTTGCAGGTGTCAGAATAGAGAGCATTTACTCTGTATGCAGGCCATGGGAGGATTTGAATATAATTCCTCATAGGATTTCCACTCTATCTCTAAAGCTTTGGCAGAGCACTCTGCACACCCAAGATTTGCAAGGGTATAAAACTGACTTAATTGCATAAAGCCCAGACTCAACTTAGCAGCCAGGAGATGCGTACAAGTTTATCAGTAGACAAGAAGCATATGGGATTACTCATGAAACTCTGTTCTTTGTGGCAAAGGCTGGCAAATGGGGAATATTCATTTCTGTATTCCTCATAAAGGGATGTTGAGTTAGCTCCTGGGGGTGTTTTGAAGGAAGAGGAACATGGGTCCACTGGCCCAGTGCCTGGACCTATCTTCAGGAAGGCAGGGAGTGAGCACAGGCCAAGGGAGTCTCAGAGGAGACACAGACTCTCTTGGACCTTGCAATAGGATGAGTGAAAGCTGTGTTCACCAAGGTAATCCATTCCTGGTGCGTCTGACAGAGGCTACAGATACAGGTTATGGACTCCCCTGAATGGATCATTTTAAGCCTTGCAGTGTAGGCTGGTGACCCATCCTCTGCATACCCAGAGTTACTCATGCTTACCTCCATCTGTTTCTGTGTCAATCTGCAACTCAGGACATTAGTCAAATTACTTAGATTCAAAGGCTAGTTTTGCCTGTTACCTTGGACAAGTTCCTTTGTCTGTTACCTTGGTCAAGTTCCAGTTCCTCATCAATAAAATAGAGATAATAAAAGAAGGCTCCTTTGTCAGGCTATGAAGATTAAATCATATAATACACATAAAGTGCTTACTTTAACATCTGGCATATTCACTTTCAATGCTCATTTATTTCTTTTCACTTGTTACTGTTACCTTATGTTTAGGTACCTCTTTGCCTCTCTTTCCCATGAGTCTGTGACCAACTTCAGGACTTGGTCTCTGTCTTCTATTCCTGTATTATCACTTACATAGAACTTAGCATATAACAGACATTTGATCAAGTTTATTAAGTTAAAAAGAACTTTGGTATGTCTGAATGCATTCATTCATCCATAGTGAAAAATAGTAATACTGAATTAATCAAGAGGAGACCAGAGTATGGGGTCTCTGTTGCAAGGCCCCCCCAAAATAATATGATAGCAACCCAGAGTGTAATTTTGTCTTCTCTTCCCCACCATTTGGGCCCTGGAATGGGTCAGAAGCTTTTCCCTTTAAAATATCAAAAGTCATGTCACTGCCAACCTATAAGCAACCCGCATAAAGCTTTGATTCTACGGGATTGATTCTATGAGGAAGAAATCCTCTTTGTAGATTTTTAGTTCTTCTAGTATTTATGTTATCTCATATAATAGAAATTTCTCTCTTTTTCAAATTATTTGGAAGATAATTTCCTGCCTTCTTCTTACATTCCCCCTCCACCATGCAGCAAAGATGAAAGACACTGATGCATGAGATGAAAAACTTGAATAGAATTTTCAGGGCTCAGGCTCTTTGGGTTGACTCTCTGGGACCTGTCCATAATGCATGTGTGTGCTGTCTCACTCATCCTTCAGAGCAGGGGTTGTTTATCTTGCAAATGGGTGGGCACATTTGTTTAATTTTAGGTGGAGATGGGGGAGCCTCTTCTCAACAAGCAGTAAAGTTGAAACCTTGATTCATCAGTATCCTCTATATCTATTTCTTAATTGGCTCCAAATTCAACAGAGAAGGCTAAAGACTAAAAGACTTCTCTAAAAAACTGACAATGTTCTCACGTGGGGAGCCAACATGTCTGCCATCCAGTAATTTAAAGGCGATAGCTGGGGAAAGGTGAGGAAGATGGAGATTTTACACTTTATCTCAGCCAAAAGGCCAAGAAGTGATGAAGTGATAAAGCAGGAGATTCTAATGTAAGAAAAGTACCATTTCAACATAGATCTCCTTTGAAAAGTAACTAGTAATAAAATGTACAAAAATCAATGTTCTTCTAAAACTGACTTTTATTCAAGGCTTATTCTATCAGAGAGGACTTCAACAGGCCCCAGGGCACACTCAATGTAGCATAATTTGAGGAAAGTTTATTTACAAAAGAACTAATTGTAAAGCTGTATGTAGAGTTCAGGGGAGTATTTATGCTATCTTTTTCATCTTCCACTCTTCTTCTCTACAACAATTTTGGACAAGTCTTGTAAATAGTGTTAGAATATGTAGCTTACACTAGGTGTTCCATTTGATAGGGATGGGTGGGTCTGCTTTAAGTTAATTTACCCCATAATCTGCATAGCTACAGATACAATCTGTGTAGCACCTATACATTTGCTGACAGTGAACACAGCTGGAGAGAGTGTCTTGACAGAAAGAGCTAAGTCCTCATTCTCTGTACTCATGGGAACACAGAGTGAGACTATGGAAGAAGAGAGAAAGAGGAACTTTAAGACCAGGCAGTACGGTGATAGACAGTGAATCACTCAATGAATCACAGTGATCACAGTGAATCACAGAGAATCACTGCTCCATTAGGAATGAACTTTTTAAGGAACAAATGACAGGTTTTGTTAAAGAGCAGATTATTTTCATAAAGAAAACTCTTCAGGCATAAGAGAAAATGAAAATAGGTATCTCCTATTATAGTGATTCCCACACTTTTATAATCTATTGGATAGTAAAATGGCCTAAAATATTTTCGGACTGACAGAGGATAGTCAACAACTTATTTTGCCAAGTTAGGATATTATTGTAAAAATGCAAAAACAAATAAAAGCCATTTTTAATCATCATTATTTCATAGTAGAAGGGATATTTTAACACCAAAATGAAAGAAAGCTATAATTTTTCAATGAGTTAAGAAACAATGGTTGCTCCTATTTATGCGGTAAATCTCATTTGTAGATTTGTGTATGTTAAACCATCCTTGCATCCCTGGGATGAACCCCACTTGGTTGTGGTGGATTATTTTCTTTGATGTATTTCTGAATTCAGTTTGATAGAATTTTATAGAGAATTTTGTATCTATATTCATAAAGGATATTGGTCTATAGTTCTTTTTATATAATTTTTATTAAAGAATAACTGTATACGTTTATGGGGTACAATGTGGTGATTTGATATATAACGTGGAATGCTTAAATCAAACTGATTAACATAACCATCCCTTCACTTACTTATTTTTTGTGGTAAGATATTTATAATATACTCTTAGTTGTTTTGAAATGTACCTTTGCACTGTGCACAAAAGGTGAGATCCCACTAAATACCCTCCCTCCACTCCCCTTACTCCTTCCACTCGCCTCTGTCTCCTCTCCCCTCCTTCTTGCTGGACTATATTTGTGTTTTATCATTTGTATGAATGTGTGATTGTATATTGGTTTCATAATAGTATGGAGTACATTGGATACTTTTTATTCCATTCTTGAGATACTTTACTAAGAAGAATATGCAACAGCTCCATTCACTTAAACATAAAAGATAGAGTCTCCATCTTTTCATGTCTGCATAGTATTCCATGGTACACATATACCCCAATTTGTTAATCCATTCATGGCCTGATGAGCACTACTTCCCTATTTGGCTATTATGAATTGGACTGCAATAAACATTCTATGCACTACTTCCATATTTGGCTATTATGAATTGGGCTGCAGTAAACATTCTTGGGCAAATGTCTCCTTTGTAAAATGATTTTTTTTTTCAACTGGGTAGATACCTAGTAATGGAATTGCAGGATCAAACAATAGGTCAAATTTAAGGTTGTGGTAGTTTGCAATCCCACCAGCAGAAGTGTTTTCTTCTCTCCACATTTATCCAACATTTGCAGTTTTGGGGGGTTTCATTGTGGGCTAATCTTGCTGGGGTTAGGTGATATATCAAAGTGGTTTTACTTGCATATCTCTGATGATTAAAGATGATGAGCATTTTTTCATGTGTTTGTAGGCCATGCACCTGTCATCTTTAGAGAAGTTTCTGTTCAAGTCTCTTGCCCACAAAGAAATGGAGTTGTTTACTCTTTTCTTATTGATTTGAGTTCTCTGCAGATTCTAGTTATCAGACCTCTGTGAGAACCATAACTTGCAAAAATCTTCTCCTACTCTGAAGTTGTCTGTTTGCTTTACTTGCAGTGCCCTTAGCTGTACAGAAGCTTTTTAGCTTGATTATATTGCAGTAATATATTTTGGTATTACTACAATTGCCTGGGAGGGGGGAGGTGGTGGCGTCCACCTCATAAAATATTTTCCCAGCCAATATCTTCAAGCATTTTCCCTGTACTCTCTTCTAGTATTTTTATAGTTTCATTTCTTACATTTAAATCTTTTATCTGGTGAGAATCAAATTTTGTTAGTGGTGAAAGTTTAGGGTCCAGTTTCAGTCTCCTATGGGTTGATAGCCAATTCTCCCAACACCATTTGTTAAATAGAGAATCTTTTCCCCAGTGTATGTTTTTGATAGGCTTATCAAAGACCAAATGATGATATGACTGGGTTCATCATCAGATTCTCTATTCTGTTCCATATATCTACACCTATTTTTGTGCCGGTACCATGCTGAAGTCTGGTAACGTGACGCCTCAAGATTTGTTTTTATTTCTACATAATGCATTGACTATTCAGGGTTTTTGTTTTTTCTGATTCCATATAAAATGAAGTACTATTTTTTCAAGGTTTTTAAAGTATGGCATTTGTGCTTTGATAGGGATTGCATTGAATCTGTAGATTGCTTTAGGTAGTATGGACATTTTAACACTGTTGATGCTTCCCAGCCACGAGCATGGTACATTTTTCCATTTGTGAACATCTTCAGCTATTTCTTTTCTCAGAGTTTCATAATTCTAATTATAGAGATCTTTTGC
>NW_003852398.1:7627487-7642048 GCF_000181295.1 Otolemur garnettii | reverse complement strand
TTTCGTTTAATTCTGCCCTAATTTTGGTTATTTCTTTTCTTCTGCTGTGTTTGGAATTGGATTTTTCTTCTTTTTCCAGTTGATTAAGATGCCCCTTTAGGTTGTTGATGTACATTCCTTCTGATTTCTTTTCTTTCTTCTTCTTCTTCTTCTTTTTTTTTTTTTAAGACAGAGTCTCACTTTGTCACCCTTGGTAGAGTGCCATGGTGTCACAGCTCACAGCAAACTCTAGCTCTTGGGTGTAGGTGATTCTCTTGCCTTAGCCTCCCAAGTAGCTGGGACTACAGGTGCTTGCCACAATGCCCAGCTATTTTTTTGTTGCAGTTTGGCCAGTGCCAGGTTTGAACCCACCACCCTTGGTATATGGGGCTGGTGGCCTATCCACTGAGCCACAAGCTCCACCCTCCTTCCGGTTTCTTGATGAAGGTTTCTAATGCTATTTATTTCTCTCTACTGCATTTGCAGTATCCCACAGGCTTTGATACTTGTGTCTTCATGATCATTTTGTTCCAAAAATGTGATGATTTCCTTCTTAATCTCATCTTTGACTCAGCTATCATTCATCCAAAGTTATTTAGTTTCCATGACTTTGTTTGAATGTGAATATTTCTGTTGCTGTTTTCAACTTTTATTCCATTCTAAAAATAACTAATAATACTCTCAAAGAGCATTCTAGACAAGATAAGGAGATACAAGGGCTAATTTGTATTCTTTTAAATTTGTTGAGGTTAGACTTGCATCCTAAGATATGATCAATTTTAGATTATGATCTATGGGCTGATGAGAAAAATATGTATTTAGTTTTATTAGGATAAAATGTTTGTACATGTCTGTTAAGTCCATTTGTTCTAGTGTCAAGTTTAAGTCCCTTATTTCTGTTTAGCTTATTCTTGGAGGATCTATCCAGAACTGACAAAGAGCTGTTAAAATCTCCAACTAGTATAGTACAGAAAGATATCAAATTGTTCATATCCATTAGGGTTTGCTTTATAAATTGAGGAGCATTCAGGTAGGGCTCATAAATGTTAGTTATTGAAATATCCTCATGTTGAGCACTTCCCTTGACAAAGATGTAGTGTCCATCCTTGTATTTCTTTATATTTATTGGTCTAAATCCTTTTGTATTTTCAAATAAAATTGCAACCCTGACTTTTTTCTGATTTCCATTTTCCTGTATTATAGAGGTCCATCCCTTCTCCTTGAGGCTTTTTTTATACTTTGAGGTAAGATGAGTCTATTGTAGGCAACAGATACTTGGCCTGAGTGTTTGTATCCAGTCAGCCATCCTCTGCCACTTTACAGGACACTTTAAGCCATTCACATTAATTGAGAGAATTGATGGGTATGGTAGTGTTTTGGATGTCACGTTTTTCAAAGGTCCAGTGCATATTTTTAATCTTTTTACCATTGTGTAAGTTAGGTTTTATGTAATAAATTCTGGGTGAGTTTACTTTGGTGGTAGACCATTCATTATGGAAAATGAGTCTGAGTATTTCCTGGAGAGCTGGTTTAGTTATGGCAAATTTCCTCAACATGTGTATGTCAGTAAAGTGTTTGATTTCTCCATCACAAATGAAACTCATTTTAGTTTGGTACAGAATCCTGGGCTGAAAGTTGTTCTGTTTAGAAGAGTGAAGGTCAATGACCATCTTCTTCTGGTTTGAAAAGTTTTGGCTTAAAGATCTGCAGCAATTCTAATATTTTCTCCTCTGTGTGTAATGCTTTTCTTATATCTGGCTGCTTACAAGATTTTCTTCATCCTATTACCTTCAGCAAATTTAATTATAACGTGTCTAGAAGATACTTTATTTGGATTGAGTCTTGCTGAGGTTCTGAAACTGTCTACTATCTGAATTTCTGTATCTCTTGCAATTCTTTGGAAATTCTTCTCCATAATATCTTGGAGTAGAGTATCTGTGCCTTTAGGACCATCCTCTTCTCCTTCAGGAATTCCTATAAGTCAGATGTTTGATCTTTTGGAATGATCCCACAATTCTCTCAGGAAACATTCTGTTCTTGTTTTCCATTTTTCTGCTTCTTTGAATGCTTGGGATCATTCAAAAGCCTTGCCTTCAATTTCTGAGATTCTTTCATCTGCCTGATATTACTGAGGGATCCTCTATTACTGAGGGATTCTACCGTATTTCAAAGCTCCATGAATAACTTTTTCATTTCCTTAAGCTCTGCTATATCTTTTCTCATTATGTCCATATCCTTGGTGACTTTGTCTTTGAATTCATCAATTTCTTGAGACAACTTTTGAACTACTCTTTAGATTTCTATTTCCATCTTTTCCTTCATTCTATTCATCTTATTTTCCATCCATATTCTGAAATCTATATCTGACAAGTAAACCGTTTATCTATGGATGACATCTTCTTTTGTATCTCCTTTGTCATTCCTTGAGGGAGTTGAATTACTCTGATTATTCATGTTTCCAGAGTTCTGGTGGTTCCACCCAATGAGTATTTTCTGAAATTTGGCAATTAAAACTGGTAGGATGAGATTGGACTGGGGGCCCCAGGAAGTGAAGTTAACCAGCCCTTTACCAATGAGCTGGGTTTTGTGACTGTGGCTTTTCCTCTACAGCTGTGCAAAGGTCTCTTCAGAGCTGTAGCCAGAGACTCTGAGGACATGCTTGATGAGATAGTGCAAGCTGGTTTTGTCTTGAAGTCAGCCAGTATCTACCGAATCCTAATGAATCATGGTATTAGGCTGAAATCCCAGCTGGGGAGAGATACAAGCAACTATAGCATCCCACCCTCCACTGGCAATAGCTAGAAGAGAATCAATTCTTTGCCATTGCAAAACAACCACTACTCAACCTCAGAGGATCCCTGGGTGGACAGCCCGGGATGAGAGTTCTAATCAGAGTGTCTCAGGCTGTACAATCACTGCTCAACAAGGAGAGTTCAAAGGGTCTCCAGTGGCCTGATAGTAGAAAACCACAGATAATACCATCCTGCAAACCTGAGGGGATGGAGCATGGCTCCTATGGTGAGCCACTGAGTCAGAAAATGCCCACCAAAGTCAGAACAGGGGCATCAGCACCTCCATCTGCCACACACCTTCCTGGCACATATCTTTCTCTCATGCTTCTCTCTTTTCTTGTGCTGCCCTGCTTCCACTTGAGTCATTGTTTTTGCACTGCTATCCAGCGTCCCACACAATGCCCAGGCCTCTAAGAGAACTGCCAAACACTCTGGGCTCTACAGGGGTCAGATTGTCAGACTGTCAGGTGAGGGGGGAAGGGTAGACTGGGTGTTCAGAATTGCAGGGAAAGTATTTGTTCAATTTCATGTCCGGCAGAAAGATGCCTGGGCTCAGAAGTGGGACCTCCCTGGAGAAGGAGGCCCCGTGTTTAGCAACTCTCTCCTGCGGGATAAAATGGGAGATCTTTTGTTTCCTGCTCACTTGCAGAGAGCCCAAAGCCAACCTCCTGCTTGAGGGAGGGTGATCTTTCAGCCCCTTGGTGATGAGCTTTGTACCTGGAATTTGTTTCCTTGTATCCTTTTTCTTGGAGTCATAGCTTGGCTCAGCAGAGATGGTGTGCAATTGTCTGTCTTCTTTCTTAGCTCATTCCCCTACCTTTGGCTTTACCAATCCACTTCTGTGCAGTATCTCTCCCTCTGGACTGGAGTCTCTGGCAAAAGCTGCCTTTAGTTGGCCATCTTCCTTCCTCTTCCTTTCCCTACCATTTCTTAAAACTATAGTTCTCTTTTTTTGTTGCTTTCTTTACTCACATGGTATCAAGGTGATACTACCTTTGTAAAGAGTTGGTAAGGACTTCTTCCTTCTTGATATTATGAAATGATTTTTGCAATATGGGTACCTGTCTCTATTTGTAGGTCTGGCAAAATTTGGCTGTGAAACTATCTTGTCCAGGACTTTTTTTTCATTGGAAGGTTTTTTATTGCTGCTTCAATTACTTAAAATTCATCTATTTAGGAGTTCTGTTTCTTCCTGATTGAGACTAGGGAGGCTGTGTTTTTCTAAGAATTTGTCCATTTCCTTAAAGTTTTCCAGTTTATGTGCATGTTGATTCTTTTAGTATTCAGACACACATTTTGTATTTCTGTGGTATCAATCATCATATTTCCTTTTTCACTTCCTATTGAGCTTATTAGGGTCTTTTATTTCCTGTTTTTGGCTAATCTAGAAAGAGGTCTGTTGATTTTGTTTATCTTCTTTGTTTGTTTTGTTTTATTTCTTATAGCATAACTGTGTACTTTTTTTGTTTTTTTATTTTTTATTGAATGATAGCTGTGTACATTAATGCAAACATGGGGTACAGTGTAGTGTTTTCATATACAATTTGAAATATTTTCATCAACTAGTTAACATAGACTTTGTCTCATTTACTTAGTTATTGTGTTAAAACATTTATACTTTAGTTCTAGAAAAATCCATTTGTACCTTTGTTAGACAGACCATATAGGTGATCTTTCTAGTCACCCTCCCTCCACCCATCCGCCCTTCTCCCCTCCCCTCCCTCACCCCTCCCCATATTCTTGGGCTAGAATTAGGTTGTAGCTTTCATTTGAGAACTATAAATTAGTTTCATAATAGGCCTGTGTACATTGGATGCTTTTACTTCGATTCTTCTGATACTTGGAAAGACGTCTGGAGAACACTTAGAGATTGACCTGCCATTCGATCCTACAATTCCTTTATTAGGTATATGCCCAGAAGATCAACAATCACATTACAATAAAGATATTTGTATTAGAATGTTTATTGCAGCCCAATTCATAATTGCCAGGTCATGGAAGAAGCCCAAGTGCCCATTGATCCACAAATGGATCAATAAACTGTGGTATATGTATACCATAGAATACTATGCAGTCCTAAAGAAAGATGGAGACTTTACCTCCTTTATGTTTACATGGATGGAACTGGAAAATGTTCTTCTTAGCAAAGTATCACAAGAATGGAAGAAAAAGCATCCATTGTTTATCTTTTTAAAGAAGAATTTTTTTGTTTCATTAATCTTCTGTATAATCAATAATCATTTGTTATCAATTTCATTTAGTTTTTTGCTCTGACTTTAGTTATTTCTTTTCTTCTGCCAGGTGTAGGATTGGTTTGTTCTTACTTTTCTTACTCCTTGAGAGGATTCATTATATTGTTGATTTGTTATCAGTCTTTTTTTTGAAGTAGGCATCATTTAAGGCTATGAATTTTTCTCTTAGAACAGCTTTGCGGAATCCTACAGGTTTTGAAAACTTGCATCCCCTTTGTCATTTAGTTTGAGAATCTCATGATTTCCATCTTAATTGCCTCCTTGACTCAATTATTATTCATCAGTAAGTGAAGAAAATGTTGGAGAAACTCTGCTAGGCATCAGGCTAGGCAAAGAATTTATGAAGAAGACCTCAAAGGAAATCAAAGCAACAATAAAAATTAATAAATGCCACATGATTAAGTTAAAAAGCTTCTGCACAGCCAAAGAAACAGTCAATAAAGTGAATAGACAAGCTATATAATGGGAAAAATATTTGCATGCTTTATATCTGATAAAGGGCTAGTAATGAGAATCTACAAATAATTCAAGTAAATCAGCAAGAAAAAAACCATACAACACCATAAAAAGGTGGACAAAAGACATGAACAGAAGCTTTTCAAAATAAGATAGACTAATGGACAGTAAACATATGAAAACATGCTCAACATCTCTAACAACAGGGAAATGCTAATCAAAACCACAAAGAGCTATCATCTAACTCAAGTGAGAATCCCTTTTATCAAAAAATCCCCAAATAACAAATGTTGGTGTAGATATAGAGAAAAAGAACAATTATATGCTGTTGGTGGGACTGCAAGCTAGTGCAACCCCTAAGGAAATTTATATGGAGATACCTCAAGGAATTAAAAGTAGACCTTCCATTTGATCCAGGAATTCCACTATTGGATATTTACCCAAAGGAGAAAAAGTAATTTTATCAAAAAGACATGTGCATTTAAATGTTTATTACAGCATAATTCACAATCACAAAGATGTGGAATCAACTCAAGTACCCATCAATGTAAATGGATTAATAAAATGTAGTATATGTATACCATGGAGTACTATTCAGCTATTAAAAAAACAGTGAACTAGTACCTTTTGTTAAGAACTTGGATGGAACTAGAGACCATTCTTCTAAGTCAATGTCACAAGAATGGAAAAACAAACACCACATGTACTCACTATTAAATTGAAACTAACTTATCAACACCAGTGTGCACATTTGGCAGTAAAACCCAATGGAGGGCAAGCAGGTGGAAGGGGGATGGAGAAGAGGGATAAATTCACACCTAACATATACAATGGACCATATCTGGGTGATGGGCACACTTACAACTTTGATTCAAATTGTAAAAAGGCAATTCATGTAAGCAAACATGTGAACCCCTTAATATTCTAAAATAAAAGGAAAAAAAAAGAAATAATGGTTGGCTTAAGTACAGTGTTTTTGTTTTCTTCTTTAAAAAACAGAAATTTAAGAACCTTTCAAATGCTGGAAAAATGCAAGATCCAATTTAATTTGTGATGTTATTTTGCATGTAATTTATTTTTTGGTACAAGTTTGATCAAGTTAGGAATACACATTTACCAGAAGTACACAAATTGGAGCTGAAACATTCCATCTTTGTTTTGATCATGAGCTTTGTTTGAAATCTAGGTTGACACAGGCATGTGGACCTAAATGGAAGCAATGTACCCCAAATAACACAATAACAGTCTTTCAATAAAGACTGTTGTGGGTTGATTGGTATTTCCCAAAGAGATATGTTGAAGGCCCCACCCCCAGTTCTTTTTATAAGGAAAGAAGGGGGACATGGAGACAAACAGGGTGGGGAAATAGCCATCGGTTGGAATTATAGTGTTCTTCCCTAGAGTCTACAGAGGGAACATGGCCCTGTCAACACTTTGATTTGGAATTTTTGCCCTCCAGAACTTTGAGACAATAAAATTCTTTTGTTTCAAGCCACTCATTTCTTAATATTTTGTCACAGCAACCCTAGGACTATTCCGGGTGAGCTGAAAGAAGCCAAGGGGGGGAAGCAGACACAGCCCCTCTCCTTTTAGTTGTTTGCTCTGCCTTCTTGCTACATGGTCAAGGAAAGAGCAGGGAAGGTGAGCTGGTGTCTCAACACTGGAGGTTGCAGGACAGTGTGCTCTATTCAGCAGTGGCTCATATGGAGACAGGGCTTCTCACTCAGAAGAAATGGAAATTTATATAAAAGGACTGCCACTAATTTCATCCCGGATCAGCATCGATCATCAGAGTTTCCCCAGTGAATAAAAAAATGTAGCAAGAACATTGTGCATTTGCAAGTTCTCATTTTCATGTAACAGCTTTTCTTGAAGCAAAGCATCCTTTAGCTGAAACATTACATTGACCTGAAAGTCTTTTCTGGAAACCTAAGCCCAAGTGACCAACACTGAGGAGAAAACTCTGGAGTCTTTGGCCTTATTAGTGAAGAATGATCTTCCCTCTGCCTTCCAGCCTCTTTAACTAAGTGACCCAGAGTTTTCTGCAGCGCCCAGCTGTCCCCAGTGGTGATGGGGCAATGGTCTCTAGGAGAATGATTGTCCAGGCCACACGGAGCACTTAAGCCCATCAGAGAAGTTTCTGGACCAAACCCAAGAGTTCCCATCTGTCTTTGTCCTCCTCCACTCTTGCTTCCAGGCCTAGGGAGGGTGGTGTTTTTCCAATGGCTCCTGGGTTATGGAATGTATTTAAATGCCTGGTTCAAAACCCTTGTCCACCCCTCTCAAATTTGACAATTGTTTAAGCATTATTGTTTGAATGGATGCAGATGTTTAGCTCATCTCTTGTTGGGAGGAGAACTTCTTTAGAAGAAGGGGTAGGGGGTAGAACTGGCTTTTTTCTTCTTTTTTTCAGACACATATTTTATCTTTATGTTTGTATCAAAGGCTGCCAAGAGATGCATCTGGTCCCCAAATCAAGAATCTCACACTCCTCCTCCCAACTCACAGCTTTCCAAGCATCTTTCTTTGTGATCTCTGCCCAAACAAGCTGTCGGCAGAGCTCGATGGACAGATGACCAACACCTCCTGGAAGAAAAAGAATCCTTTTTTCATCAATGCCAGGAAGAACGGCACCCATGGCATTTTTAAAATCATCCTCCTGCCTTTTACTTTTTTAAAAATGCGACTCATTTTCTGATTAATATTTTCAGCAACTAGAGCAAATGCCAGTTTAATTAAATTTGCACACCATCCCCCCTTTATGCAATTAGTGGGTTCACTGGCTCCTCATCAACCTTCAGCGTCTGCGTTTTCAGTGAATGCTCAGTTGCTTCTGGTCTCGCCTAAAAAATCTGTTACATATTAAGTTATAATAAGATATAGGCAATTATAGTAGCAGCAGGACAAATAGATTTGTATGGTTCATTACAAGGGATTTCTGGAACATACGTAACATAAATAACCAGTTTCTGGGGCACACCATATTTTGAAGGAAAGCATAAAAGGGGGGAAAGGGGATGAGGCCATTGTCAGTTGCTCTAAGAAAACCTTGCATATATAAGGAAATCCTACCAGATCATTAGCCTCCGTTATTTACATGAGCAACATTTCAACACATGAACTACAAACAGAAGTGAAAGATGAAGGGATTCTGCCTGGAAAATGGGTGGTGACCTGTTTTTCATTTTCCAAATGAAAGAATAATAGCATTGTCAGTGCACTGAAACAGGCAGAATAAGCAAAGAGCATCTGATGTGACAAGCCATGTGTACACATTTTGCACATTTTGTCTCACTTAAGTCTCATGACAACCCTGGGAGCTACTAGGTTGAGGGACTGAAGTGACCATCTCACAGCGTTCACTCTCATTTTATGAAAGAGAAAACTGAGGCTCACGAAGTAGATAACTGCTCAAGGCCACCCAGCTAGTCAGCAGCTGAGTCAGAAATACAATGCAGATCTTCCTGGCTCCAAAGACTGTGCTATTTCCATGATACTATTCTAGGCAGAGAGATTATTCCAGGGTCAATGTATAAATAAAGTGGAAGAGGAGTCTTCCTGACTGCAATGATTTCAGAAATGCCAGAGAAGATGCCTCCCTTAAGCTAATTAATATATTAGCTGATGAACATTAGTGCATTTTTGACGTCTAGTGGGTCCTGATAACAGAGTATAGGGCTGGTAATCCCACTTGAAGGAACAAAAGGGCTTCCATGAAGGGAATTAAAAGGTACCAGAAGAAATGCTGGAATATGGAAAGCGTGGTTGCCTGAATTTAAAATTCCTTCTTTGTAGACTGTGAAACTGATTGACCTTAACAACACAGCTCTGCCTCAAGGACTTAGTTTAAAAAAAAAAATTCCAAATTGAGAAGGATAGTGTTTTCTTCTTTACTACCTTTAGGAAAGGTACGACTTCCTGAGAGCTGCACCTGAACAGACCTTAAGAATTCTTGCTCCTCCTATCACACGACTTAACTCTAAAAACCATAGCCATTGTTGTGTTTGATCATCAAAACCCTCCAGGAAGGTGGTTCTTCAGCACTCTTCTACATTCCATATGGATAACTATTTTTTAACCAATACCACTCTGCAGAATCCATTTTATGACTCCCAGGATAAATGCAAGGCATTTTGCCTAATTCTTCAGCCCAGATTGGAAAGCAGGGTTGAAAAATCCCATATAAGTAAATATTCTACAAGTTTATACAGGCTGAAGTCCCTGAGCTCAGAATATTATCCAGCTCCCCAGAGAGGCTACAGCAGCATGTGAAATGGTTTGAGTATGACGTGCCAAGATGTTGACCTCCTTGCCTTTGAGAACAAGATGGGGAAGGAAAAGATTCTGAGCCAACAGTGGTCACTGGGGTGGGTAGAGTTGGGCTGAGCCAAACCTGCATGCAGCCTTAGAGTGAGGGTTGCCAGCAGCCAGCAATGAAGTAGCAATCTGGTTACTAGATTCTGAGAAAGGGAGCAATGTTTTCTGTCTCATGGGAGGAGGGGGGCTTCATGGGTCCACCTCATGTCTTTCATGTTCTGTGTGCCCACCTTCACTGGCCTCTGAGTTGCCTGTTCCTCCCAGAGCAGTAGTAAAGCAAACTGAGGAGTGCCAGATTTGGAGTCCGGAAAGTGAGTTTTGTCTGTCTCTGCCATTATGCGCTTAGGAGATTTTTAATCAAACCACTTCTAAAGTCTCCATTTCCTCATCTCTAAAATGCGGAGGTCAGGAAATCATGACCCATGTTCTTGTCAAGTACTAAGACATACGAGTGTATTCTCTGAGTCATAAAGAAGAAAGGCCAAGGTTAAATTCCACGATTCATGGAGGCTGTTCCCATGGAAATATGTGGCAGAATTTAAAAGCTGCAAACCGCACATCACAAATGATAAGACACAGGGGCTATAATTGTCATCTCTGGATTCTTGGTCCCTCTGCACTTGCACTAGTTCACTATCAAATCCATGGGCAAGGGCAAAGCAAAAACAGTTTGTATCAGGCACGTCTCCTAGAGGGACTGTCCCACCCACGTCCCTAATGAAAAGGCCAACTTGGGTTATTGTGTTTGATGCTACTGAGCCCCAACCAAATCTAGCCTTAACTGGCAGCACAAGGACTGAGTGGGCAACCATAGGCTGTCCATCGATTCCCTCACCCAAGCACAGTCCTCTATTAAGAATTTAAAATTATCTGAACTGGATGATTAAACCAGTAAAAATAGGGACAAATGCTGAAAGAGTGTCATGGAAAAGTATCTAGAGAGGCCCAGGGCAGCAGTCAGGATGAACCATAAGCAAAGTCAAGCCTGAAGCTAGGAATGAGCCCAGGAGAGGTCCCTTGGTACCTTGTCCTCCCAGTCCACTAGTCCTCTTTGTATTCACGTACTTTCCTACTCCTCCCCTCTTAAATTGGAACTGACCCTGCTACCAGCTGAATCCTTGTGGCTTCCAATGATAGACCATAAGAAGCCTTCCAACTTCCACCTGGGATATTCTTGGGATATTCTTGGGATATTCTTCCTTAGAGCCCAGCTGACACGCCAAGAGAAAGCCAAGCCACATGGAGAGGCCCCAAGTAGCTATTGTAGCCAGCAGCCGGCATCAACATCAGCCACTTTGGAAGTCCTGCCAAGTAGAGGTTCAGATCACTCCAGCCCCAGCTGCCATCTGATTGCAACTACAGAAAACATTTGAGAACTGCAAAGTGTGGTCAACATGCAGAACCATGTGTGAGAACCAGTGTGGAAGAGTGTGGTCAACATGCAGAACCATGATAGAGAATGGTAATGGTTATTTTAAACCATTTTTTTTTTTTTTGAGTGGTTTGTTGTGTAGCAGCAGTTCCTTAGAGATGGGATCAGGTAGACAAAGGGCACAATCTCCAAGAGAGATATTGGTGCCCAAGATTTCTAGTTCCCCACAGAGCCCTATTTCATCTTCAAAACACCATTCTGTTATCTGAAGCAGCCACTTGAGATCTCTTTTCCTTAGTAATGTGAAAAAAAAAACACCTAAAAATTCAACTAGAACAAGACAGAAATGGATACCTAGTAATAGTGTAGGACAGACGTCTGCAGCAGCTAGTCTGTGCATAGGTACTCATTAACAAGGTCTTTACAACCCTGCAATGAAGTTGGAAATATAGGAACAATGTCAGAATTTACATTCATGAACCTAAATGTATTCGAGCTAATGAAGACAGCCTGTGGAATGAACTACTCTCAGAGTCTTAAATGTAAAGCAGAACAACATCAGTCGTAAGTGTTAATCACCATACTCTTGGTCCTCAAGACATGGGGCTAGTCATGCCTCTCCTCCCTCCGTCTTCCTTCTTCTCCCGTAATCTCCAGCATTGAAATGGTTGGGAACTGTTTTACCTCCCTTCTGGGCCAGCTTGTATTTATTTCCCTTAGGGAAGAACTCTCACTTCTGCAATGCCATTCCTTCTTCTCCCCTACCCCAGGATCAAGGCCAAGGGCAGATAGCAAAAAAGAGGGGGTGTAGAAAGTGAAAACATTTGGGGAGTGGGAGGATGTGTGCAGCTTTTATCACGTGCAAAGAAAGAAGCCCCAATATGACAGGTGGACAATCTATTATTTCTCAAAGCCTTGGCCTTGTCTTAAGCTTGGCTACTTAACCTATATTTGAGTGAAAATCAGTAAATGGATAAAATCTTTTAAACAAGGTGCTGTCCCTAATGTCTCTCATGATGTAAATTACCAGAACTCGGGTAACTGCTGCTACAAATTAAGTTCCCCTTCTGCAAAGTGAAAGGAAAGACCACAGGCTCCAGCTCACCCAAGGTTATGGAGACTGCGTGAACAGGGGCCAGGGCCCCCAGCATTCCCTGCTCGCCTCCTCCTTAGGAAGGAGATCAAAGCTTGGGCAGAGGGCCCGCTGACTCTGATTTGCATTGTGAAAGTCACCTGTCCAGCTCTGTCCAAGAGGCAAAGAGATCAAAGCTTCAAGGGGAGCCAGAAGCAGGGAGGAAATAAAATATTGATTTGATGAGATGCACGGTAATTCCCCTCCATCCACCTTGTCCATAATGAAAGTGAGGCTGTGAAGTGACCGTCATCCATGCACCTTGTCTGAACTCACATTATGACTCCCATTTGCTTTGCCAGATGGGCTTCACACAGCTCTGCCCAGAAAAGGAAAAACAGGAGGGAAAAGGAAGCCTGAGCGATATCCTCTAATCAGAGCATTTCCCAAGCACCTCCGCCACCTCTGTGCAAACATTTCGCAAGGAGGTGAGTTGCGAACTAGTTCCATCCCAGTTCAAAAATAATTATATGCAGAAGGTCAAAATCTAAAACAGGTTTAAAAAAAAAAAAAAAAGAGGATCCGCTGCTCTTAAAAAGAGGCGGGGGAAGGGTGTCTAAGACCACCTGATCCCACCTCCTAGTAACGGATAAAGCCACAGAAGACAAATGGAAAATGACTTTTCTAACTTTGAAAATTTTTATTGCTAAAGGGCTCAGAAGGTGACCATTCCTGAGCTGGGCTTCAGTGAAATCAGGTGGGCATGGGCAGAGAGGGGTGAGAATAAGAAGGGGTGTCCAGCTTGGTGGCAAGCAGAGATACTGGAGAAGCGCCCAAAACTCAGAGGATGGGCACAATTTCTGGCCGGGAAGGCAGCGGGGGCGAGAGACATATTGATGGCGAGGTCCTTGGGGAATTCTGCCTGAAACTCCTACGGAAGATGACGTCTCTGAGCCTCCTCAGAGGCCAGGCCCCAGGGAGCTGTGGCTCACCACAGAAGCAGCCACAGTGTCTGTGGGAGAGGAGCCGGGGCCCCTTTGGCCCTGGCTGCCGAGTGTGGGTGGGCAGAGAAGATATACGGATTAAGTGGTGAAAATGTCAAGTGAACACGGGCTTCTTATCCCTTGTCTGCAGCTTACAGTCTTTCAGCCTTCTTACCTCAATGCTCAAGGATGATAGTGCAATGAATTTCTTTGCCACATTTTAAAAAATATGACAAAATTTGTCTTAGAAAAACAAAAAAAGTGGTTTCTCTCCACAGGACAGTTGCCCCCGGTGCCATCTGCAGCCTGGGCAGTCTGGACTCCAGCTGAATCTTCTCTTCCCCACTTGCCTCAGCTGTAATGAGCTCACTGTCCCCAGCCATGGCTTGTCCTGGATGACAGATGTTCCATCCTTTGTCCTGTGCATGAACATACTGGTCTTCCCAGATGGCCTTTCCACTTTTTTTTTTTTTTTTTAAATAGCAAAGTACTATCACCAAGAGCAGGGAGTTTGGGGCTCTGGGTTTAAATTCTGGCTCTACGACTTCCTGGTTATTCTGGCTCTACTCTTCCACTGGTTATGTGACTGTGGGAGATCATTGAATTTCTCTGAGCCTCAGCTTACTTAATAACATACGGCAAGGTTGAAAAGAGCTACTGCAGCTCCTCGTTGACCCCTCCTGGATTTCAGGCTCACCTCGCATTTTCAGTAAGCCACCAGCCTCAAACACCTGGTCCAGAAAACATCTGGAGCAGCTAACAGGTATGCAGCTAGCTCCGTCCAGATAGAGCATGTGCTTGTGGAGAATTACTATCTGCCTGGCAAATTCCAACTCCAGCCCTGAGTAGGTAGCTCTAGGGCAGTGGTTCTCAACCTTCCTAATGCCATGACCCTTTAATACAGTTCCTGTGGGTTGTGACCCACAGGTTGAAAGCCGCTGCTCTAGGGAAAAAAGCCCTGAGAACTGCAGGTGACTGGGGCTTGCTTCTTTCCAAGAAACCCTCTGTATTGTCTGCAGAAAGTTGTCTTCGTATTGCAGCAAAACTCACTTCCATCAGCAGATCCCTAAGAATGAGAACTCCCCACTTCAGGTCAAGGAAAATGTTTGTGCACATCATGTGACATAGGCAAGATAGAGGATGTGCCTCAGTGTGCCTGGCTTCCTTCAAGTGGAGGGAATGGACTTTGCCTCTTCTAGGCTCCACAGAGATCCAAGGGGAGGAAGAGAAATTCTCTGCCTATCTCCTCTTTTCTGTGTCTGGACCCAACCTATCCCATCTCCACTGCTGCTGAGGCAGCAGCTCAATGATTTTCTTTTCTTTTCTTTTTTTTTTTTT
>NW_003852398.1:7620218-7626734 GCF_000181295.1 Otolemur garnettii | reverse complement strand
CAAAAAGACCTCATTCATTCATTCACAAATTATGTATTGCAAGTCCAATGCTCTCTAGACCAGTGTTTTTCAACCTTTTTTTTTTTTTTTTAATGTCACAGCACACTTGAACCTATAGTTAAATTTCCATGGCACATTTAAATTAGTTGATCCAAAAAAGAAAGAGTAAAAGAAGAATATACTTCCTATGTGCTCTGAACTTCTTTTGAAAATAATTTAATGATCTTTAAAAATGTTTGAGGCACATCTAAGATCCTCTCACTGGCTGAAAAATACTGTTCTAGACACTGTTCTAAGTTTTTCAGATAAAGTTAAGAAAACAAATGAAAAAAAAGAAAGATAACAAATAATAATTCCTTCCCTCTTGGAGCTTATATTTGAATGAGGCATTCTTATCTGACTAACATTCAACACAACGTTGAGATTCACAACCCTCCCCCCACCCCACACACACACAGGGGCTGACAGGTAGTACCATGAACAGAGTGAGCCAGCAAGGCAATAGGGAGAAGTGGTGGCTTGGGGACGTAGTAAGAGCACAATAAATGTCAATTGTTATAAGTGTCCCGGTCTTTTCAAAGGTTTCAACTGAAAGAGTTTAATTGTTGTCTTTACACAGGCATAGATAGGGGTTTGGGGGGAATATACAGGACTGATGAAAGACTCAGAGACTAGAAATGCCAGGAATCCATTACCACCCCTGACCTGAAGAAGCAAAGGGAAAAAGATGAGTTCCCAGGTGCTGGTGAAAGAGACAGCCATGGAGGAAGGATACTTGGTCCTAAAGGGATGCCAACACTGCCAGAGTGGGGGGATGATGCCCCTACCTCTCTGTCTAATCGCCTGCTGCTGCCTCTGTTGGCCAAATAATCTAGAAGCCAGAAGGCAAGAAAGGCCTAGGTAGTGCAATCTGCAGATCTCAGTCTCCCTGTGCCTTGGGTGGGAAAGAGTAGAGTGTGGGTCAGTGGATCTGGAAGAAGACCCACTTGTCCTTCATGGCCACCGAGTATGCACCAGCCCTCCTTCTCACTTTCGCAGCACCCCAGGGGCAAGTAATCCAGCAGAAACCTCCCCACTCTATTTCAAATATGCTCCAGAATTTGAACCTATCAAGCAAACCAAGAAGGACTCAAAGGCTGATTTTCTAAGAAAGGCTAGGCCATCTATACTGGGTTCTCGATGGAAGGGCTGGGCTGTGTGCAATAGTTAAAGCCAGGGTTGGTCTCCAAACTATTAACAATCAGGCCTCCTCTTCTTTTCATGTCACTGGCTTAGGACGTTTGCCAGAGAGAATGGAGTGAAGACAAGAGCAGTCTCAAAGGGAGGCAGGTTGGCCTTCTCTATGGCCATTGTGGGCTGGGAGGGGGGTTGAGTAGGAAAAGGGGTGGTCAAGAGAAGCTAAACCTCAAGCAGTGCTTTTTTTTTTTTTTTGCAGTTTTTGGCCAGGGCCGGGTTTGAACCCACCACCTCTGGTATACGGGGCTGGTGTCCTGCCCCTTTGAGCCACAGGTGCCACCCTCAAGCAATGCTTTTAAAATGACCTGACAGCACAGGTTAGGCTGCAGGTAACTGAAAACTCATCATGTAAATAAACAAGTGCAGAGGAAGGACAAGGACCAGGGCGGCTTGAGCAGACCTATGGAACAGTGGGTCCTGCCTTAGTCTACATGACACACGATGTCCTTTCACTATGAAAGGGCAGCAGCAGTGGGAGTGCTCAATCCAGACACGACAATGAGAGAAAAGAGGAGATTTGGCTTCTGGCGGCTCAGTCAGAAAAGAAAGCTCTTTTTCAATGGCCTTCATGAATCAATTTCTATGTCCTAGGAAAAGCCACGGGACGACTGGCTCAGGTCTGGTTAGAGGAAACAATTTCTATAGCAACAAGGGTAGGTGGGATTTCTCTGATCAGGTGAAGGTTTTCTCAATTCTCTTCTGGCTGGTACATAACTAGTAATGTTTAGATATGCAGGAAAGAAAATAATTACTTACCTTTGAGGAACACTTTAGGGCTTTAAGACATGATCCTCTTGATCAGCCTCACTAAAAAAAATCCTCAAACTTCTGTGCCTTTTAAAAACAAAAGTTTGTTTCTCATTTGTGCGCAGTATCCAGGGAGGTTGTTGGGGAGCTTTCTTTACTCTACATGTCCTCCCTTAGGGACCCAGGCAGACAAGCTTCCACCATCTGGAATGTCACTGGTTGTTGAGGCAGGAGGGGAAAACCAAATTTTCACCCTGCCACACAAGCTCCCCTCCTGGAAGCAATGACGTCAATTCCATGCGTATTTCAGTGACAAAAGCAAGACAGTAGAGAAATGTAATTTTACCTTAAGCTTGAAATGAGGAGAAAAAAGAATACTTGGGAACAGGTGGGCTGGACACTCACAGGTGTTGGTAGCAGTGCAAATTGGCATAGATCGTCCAGAAAGCAATTTGTCAATACATGCTAAGGATCTGAAGCAGCGGTTCTCAACCTGTGGGTCGCCACCCCTTTGTAACAATGAAAATACATCCTGCCTATCAGATATTTACATTACGATTCCTAACAGTAGCAAAATTGCAGTTATGAAGTAGCAAGGAAAATCATTTTATGGTTGGGAGTTACCACAAAATGAGGAACTGTATTAAAGGGTCATGGCGTTAGGAAGGTTGAGAACCACTGACCTAAAGGAAAGTTTGATGCATGTTAAGGATCTAAACAAAAGTTTATACTCTTCTTTGTATAACCTCTCACAAAGTAGAAACATATATATTAAAGGACTGCATATATACACAAAAAACCTCAAAAACCTCAGAAACCACCAGAATGTCCAACAGGAGATAAACCAGCCCAATGAGGGATAATTCTCTAGTATTCTAAAATGTTGCTTTTGAAGAGTATCGGACGACATGGAAAATTCCTAATGTATTATGTGAAAGAAAGAATTATACTGTTCTATTAATGTAAAAATAAAATACCAAGAAAAGAGGCAGAGGAAACACACTCAAATATTAATGATGGTTATCTGTAGGTGAATGCTATTGTCTTAGTTGTGTTTTTCTGTATTTCTTTGGTTTTTCGGTACACGAGTGAATTTTTTAATAATCTATTTTAAATTATTTAAAAATGGAAAATTGGTAAATTGACATTTACCATGGCAATTTTTGTAATAGCAGAAGTAGAAAATGTCTACACTTGACAATAGGGAGTTGGTAAATAAATGACAGATTAGAGAAATAATGATGAGAATGAAGCATGTGAAAATGAAGATCTATGTGATCTGCTCAGGAACATTTGCTGGACATTATGCAGAAAAAGTGAGACGCAGAAAAGTAGGTACAGTATGCTGACATTTTTAAAACATGTATGCATACACACACACACACACACACACACAGTTTGAAAAGAATGCACAAGAAACTTCTCTAAGTGCTTGCCTGTGGGTGGGGAAAATTAAAAGAAGGGTTATTCATAGCCACGGAAGGATGACTTCGGTTCTAAGTCTTTTACATTATTTGATTTTTGAAAACCACATGAGTGCATTATTTATCTGGAGTCACATTTTATAAACAAATAAATAAATAAGGTCCCGGCTGTGTCAGAGGCATCTTAACTACTAATTACCTGCCCTGCCCTGTTCCTGTCTTTAGGTCCATTTGACTCAATGCCTGGGTCTTTGGCTGGGCTGAACAAAGCTCAGGAGTTGAAAATGGATTTCACTGATCTGCCTGCCATTCTAAGTGCCAGTAACAGAGGGTCTCCCAAGGGGGCCTGGCTCAGGTGCAAATGAATACAAGTTATCTTTTCACCTGGGCTAGAGGCAGCTGGCACTCTTCCCAGGCACCTGTCTGTTAAAAACACAAAGGCCTCCCCCAGGCTGATATTGAACACTTCCTGCCCCCAGTTGACACCTTGAACCCAGGTCTTTGTGTCTGCCTGGGGCTATTTAATTCTGGGGAGTTAGTTATATTCCTGGATATTGAGCTGGACCAATCACTGTGGACAATCTCCCTGACAAACTTCCTGAAGAAAGAGAGGCTCCAGCACTGATGCAGAAAACCCAGCTCTCAACTCCCCAGAGCAAGGCATTAGAGCAGTGCTTTACAACCTTTTTTATCTCATGGCACTCCCAAAACTATAAACTTCCGCAGCACACTTAAATTATGTCAATGCAAAAAAGAGTTTTTTAAAAAATACACTTACTGTGCTTTGAACTTCTTTAGAAAATAATTTAATTAATGACCTTTAAAATTTTTCGAGGTACACCTAAGATCCTCTCGTGGCATGCTGGTTGAAAATCACGGCATTAGAGATGGCTTCTTGTATAATAATTCCATCACACAAACTTGGTGAGAGGACAGTCAAGAGTAGGAGAGATTTTCCTCCTGAACTTGATTCTGAAATTGAGCTCAATACCTCCCTAGACTTCTGCCTTCCAGGCCTTCTTCTGGTTCCTCCAATGCATACGTTTCCTCCTTCCCATCTCCACTGGGAATGGTCTGTGACCAATGTTACTAATTCATGCAGCGAATCCACAGTCTGGGTACTAGGGATACAGTCACCAGGAGAACTGAACAATCTTTGCTCTCATGGAGTTTATATTCAAGTAGACATGCACAAATTAGAAACAAAATTTTAAAAGTAAAATATAAATACACATATCTATCTATCTATCTATATATGATAAAAACGCTGTGGAGAAAAAAACAAAGCAAGGATGTGGAGAGAAAGCTACAGAGAGGCCTCACGCCAAAGGAGAAGCTCCGGTGAAGCTCTGAAGGCAGCAGGGAGGCACCAGGTGGCTACGTGGGCTTAGGACAAAGTGGCTGAGTTTTACCCCTAGATCAGCAGAAGATAGCAGTAGACCCCAGCTGAGATACAGGAATACTGTTCTACCATTTCTGCAATAAAATATTCTGAAACTTACTTTCAACAGTTATGAGAAGCAACATAAACGTCTAAGAGTGGTTATATTATGGTACGACCATGAAATGGATTATAACCAGGGGTTTGCAAGAATGATGAATAAGGTGGGAAAACACACTCAAATGAGATGTGAAGTGGGAAAAGCAGAATGCAAAATTACAGCCAAGGATAGAACCGAGATTTGTGGTTGTTGCATGGTAGATATACAGTGCATAGTAACAAATAGCTGCTAGTTAAATTAATTGTTGCGTGTTCATGTGTGGTGAGAAAATAATTAGAAGAAAATGCATCAGGTTGTTTACAGTGGTTGGCCCTCAGTGATGCAATTCTTGATCATTTTCATCAGTATATTTTACTTCCCAGATGATTTCAACATGCAACTGGGGTTGAAAATACTGCTTTAGGGATCTATGGCTTTATTCTTGATTCACATTTCAATGCCCAATGTGTAGCTGAGGAGCTGAGGCTAAGAGAACTGAGGGTCAGCTTGCCCAAGGCTGTGAGGAAATGGAAGGGGAGGTGATTTAACCCCAGACCTGATGAAAACCACTTGGCCTGGAATTTTCATTTGATGCAGCTGATACCCAAAGCAAGCATTGAGAGGACTTACCCTCAAGGAATAGGCTGGTTACTTGGGAGTCAATACTCATCCTGAGTTTCCTACACCCTATTTGGAATTCTTTCCAGATATTTTGTGCTGCAAAGACAAGGAGAACAGATGACAAAAAACTTATACAAAAGTGTGACTGGGAGTTCTACCTCTGACCCAGGCTCAGCAAGAATTCTAGGCCTGGTTCTATCTAGTCCTGCCTTAGTAAGAACACAGTCTCCCACTATCGTTCTTTCTCCGTTTCCCTTAATCCAACTCCTTTATTTTCAGTCTTAAGGTGGGAAAGGTGATCTATATAGTAAGCTGACCAGATTTTAACATTGGTAAAGCAGGACACCACTGGAGGCGGGGGTGGGGGGTTGGGGCTAGACCTGGGGGGGCAGGGCCTGACAACAATGCAAACTTTGATAAGCAGTTCTTGATAATCAGTTCTCAACAATTATTTGTTATTATTAAAGTTTAACATTATAAAATTAACAAAAATAATATAAAACACATATCCTGGTGAAATAGCCACATGGTAGCCGAAAACCATATATTCCCTTCCTGCTCTTCCGTGTTCCCTAGCTTGTCATGCATTCTTTCCAAAATCAGGGCTTTTTTAAAATGCTGCAGGATGCAGGACAAATTGTTAAAAATTGGGACTGTCCCGCCAAAAGCAGGATGTCTGGTCACCTTACTCTGGGTGCGGGGCGGGGGTGGGGGGGATGTGGGGGGGGCTTACCTGTTTGTTCCAGACAGTTTGGCTCCTTCTGAGCTAATTATCCCTGCCTAGAAGCAAGGGAGGGAGCCAGTCTCCTTCTGATATCTTGCCCAGGAGAGGAGTAGGGAGTTTACATTTGCCTTTTCATTTGGAAATTAAGTTACATTAACCTCTTCATTCCCAAATGGAGTTACATTAACCTTTTCAGCAGCTGACTGTATATTCCCTTCCCATTCTCCCACTGTTCCCTAGCTTGTCATGCATTCTTTCCAAAAATCAGGACTTTTTTAAAACG
>NW_003852398.1:7609253-7619472 GCF_000181295.1 Otolemur garnettii | reverse complement strand
CAAAGAATTTCCTTGGAAGGCTGCATAAACCACCAAGCACTCTGGGCCGGATGGAACACACGCTGGCACCAATGTGAAAGGTCACCTTTGGACTTGGCTGAGTTGGTGAATGCCAATGAGCTGGAACTCCCTGAAATTCAGCATATGCATGTCGGGCAGTGAACTTCACCATCATGCCAGAGCCCCCGCCTCTGTGGCCCACACTGACCCAGGTTGTCCCATTGGGAGACCCCTTCAGAATTGTTCACATGGGAACCTGTCCACCAAGCGTTCTCAACATAATAAAAGCTCTGGCCTGGCCCTTTTGCCAGCTAGCTTTTATTCTGCATATAACCATTTACAGATTGGGTTGTTCCCTCCGTGACATGAAGAAAAACAATAACAGAGAGGCTCATGAAATTGCAGAATCAGGGAACATAGCTCTCTGTGCCCTTTCTACAGGCCCACCCTCTCAGCTCCATGTAGAAGCACAATTCTTCATCATTCCCAGGGCTTTTTGCCCAGAAATGAACTTCAGAGTAATAGGAACATGAAGATCTAAGAACACCCTGAGAACCTCATGAAATAGGAGGCCCAACGTACCCTAGACAGTAACTTCCCCACCGCATCAGCTTAAGCTAGTTGAGAACTCAGCCTGTTGCTAAAGGGTGTACCTCCCTGGTAAAGGTGTACTGGTGAGGTAGCAGCATCTCTTTGGGAATCTGTAGTGTGTAGAGCGATTTCCTGTATTCAAATCTAGGTTCCAGCACTTGCTAACTAGTTGAACTTTGGCCATCTTACCTAACTTTCTTGGGCCTCATTTTCTCTATCAGTAAAATGGAAATGATAGTAATGTTGACCTGATAGGGTGTTGTGTGCATTAGCTGAGTTAATCCATGCAGTTTACAGCACCTATCACATAATTACTGCTTAATAAATATTTTGTTCCCCCAAATTAGGCTCTAATCAGGGCAAGAACTTAGGCTGAATGGGATCCTTCTGGGAAAAAGCAACAAAGAAGGTAGAAAAGGACACACAGAAAGAAAAGCCGGGAATACTGAAGTTGAAATGCCATCTTGAAATTGTGCCCCTGGGATCTCCTGCAGACAGGTGCATAGGCCAAGTTAGAGACGGACACAGGTGCCCTGGGAAGAAGCACAGAGCACTGACAGGGGCCAGGGAAGTGTCTGAGTCGGCACAAATGACAATGCAGTTTTAAGAGGCTAAATACTCAATGACATTATGAATGTAATAAGTATTTCTATAAAAAATTTGGAAGAATGCAAACAATGTTTTTAATCAGTATTTCTATCCACTGACCATTTTGATGTATTTTGTTTTGGCCTTTTTTTGCCATGCGTAGCTTATGTGTATACATAATATTCATTTCGTCCTACTTTATATCCAATTTTAACCATATTTGGGGTCATATTTTAAAGTACATTTTCCCCCCCTTAAAACAGCTTGAGCACTTTCCCTCATTAAAGATGGCTTTTAGGGACTACGTTATATTTCATCATATGGATTCATTTATCCAATTCACTGTAAACATTTAGGCTGTTTCTAATTTTTTATTGTTATAAGTCATGCAGCAGTAAGCATCCGTGTACATAAATCTTCATGTGCGTGTCTGGTAACTTCCTCAGGATAAATTCCTAGAAGTGGAATTACTGGATCCAGAGTTATACTCGTCATGAAGGGCCTGGATGTATAGTGCCCTCTGTCTTGCTATGAAGCTGCACACACAGGCACGGCCCCATCATCATTCAAACACCCTCTCTGTCTTCCTCTACTTTCTTGCCTTGACTAAATCTCATATATCCGTACTCAGCCTGCCTTCCCCAGGCTTTCCAGACTAAGTTAGATGATCCTTGTCTATCCAGGCAGTTCCTGAGTTACAAACATCCAACTCATGTACAACTTGCTCTTACGAATGGAGCCTATTCCAGTAAGTCCCCAAGTTACAAGCATCTGACTGATGTACAACTTGCACTTACAAATGGAGGATATTACAGGTAATAGGTAAATGTGCCTGTTTCAACTTACATACAAATTCAACTTAAGAACACACCTACAGAACCTATCCTGTGCATAGCCTGGGTACTGCCTGTATCTGCTATAGCCCTCACCCCTGCCCTCTTGCATTGCGTTTACATATTATGTTGTACCTGCTGATTTACATATACAACTCCCTGGCTAAGCTAGAAATACCTAAGGGTAGAATAATCTCTATAGTCCTTTTCTATAGAGCACCTGGCCCCTTCTAGATGCTCAGTGGATTAATGGTGGCATGTGAGAGCACATATGGTGCACGTCTCTAGGCAATACTCTGGCCTCTCTCTGTCTTCTGAGCCTACAAAAATGCTGGTCTAGGCTCGGCTCCTATAGCTCAACCGGCTAAGGCGCCAGCCATGTACACCTAAGGTGGCGGGTTCGAATCCCCAGCCCGGACCCGCCAAACAACAATGCCGGCTGCAACCAAAAAATAGCCGGGCGTTGTGGCGGGCGCTTGTGGTCCCAGCTACTTGGGAGGCTGAGGCAGGAGACTCACTTAAGCCCAGGAGTTAGAGGTTGCTATGAGCTGTAATGCCACGGCACTCTGCCCAGGGGGATAGCTTGAGGCTCTGTCTCAAAAAAAAAAAAAAAATGCTGGTCTAGGGACTATTATGTTACCGCTCACAAAAGGCTCACCTACAGGCAAGACTGAGGTTTGTTTAGCAGGACCCAAGGCTCTTGACAACCTTGACTCCTGGTCAAAGGTGTCAGGAGAAAAGGCCCCTAACTGGCCCACAGCAGGCCATTAATGGGATCACAGATTCTTCAATTTGAAAGGAAGCTAAGAGACTATCTTGGATTACAGCTCATCACACCAATACCTGAAAAAGCATAGCTAACGATAATTATACATGGTATTGTTGTAAGATTTAAAAGAATAACAAATGTTAAGTCCCTGTAAATATTCAGTATATCATATTTGCTCAACTGATGGGATGTGTTAGTTCATTCATTCAGTCATTTGTTCAGCTAATTCTTACCAATTGCCTCTTATATGTCACAGTCCAGCAGCTAGTGAATAATAGTGCTCACTCCCAGTTGAACTTGTTCTGGGAAATGATAAAAAGGACACTTGGGGTGAAATGGAACAATATCCTTTTGATCATTGTGAGGTCTCTATTCTCTCATTATTCAAGGATGCTTCCCTGCTGCAAGTTGAAAAGCTTACACGTTACACTCATTACTTATTACAAGTCACCACCAGCAGCAACTGGCACAGAAGTTGTGGAAGGAAGCAGATTTCTGTTCCAGAAAGAACAGGCCCTTCTGAGCAACACAGACCCATGTCTGAATCTTAGATCTGTCACTTCCTAGCTCTATGACTGTGGGAAAGTCACCTTGTCTCTCCGAGTCTTGTTTTTTTTCTGTCTGTAAAATGGGGCTACTTGACATAGTTTTGTGGTAAGCAGAAAAATGTCTCATGAAAACAGATAAGTTTGGGCTGGGCACAGTGGTTAATTCATCCCTATAATCTTAGTACTTAGGAAGGCTGAGGCAGAAGCTACAGCCAAGAGTCCACGGCCAGTCTGGACAACATAGTGAGACTCTGTCTCTACAAACATTTTTAAAAATTAATTGAACATGTGATACACACTTGTAGTCCCAGCTACTTGAGGAGCTAAGTCGGCAGGATTGCTTGAGCCAGGGGTTTGAGGTTGTAGTGAGCTATGATGACACCATTGCACTCTAGCCCAAGTGACACAGTGAGATCTTATCTCAAAAAAAGAAAAAAAAGCATAAGTTTGCTATTTTCTTACATACAGTGACTGTCATATAAGAACTTGCTAATAAATGGGATTCATTCTTCCAAAAACATAAACGAGCAGTAAACAAATTAATATGTATGTGTATACACATAAGACATATATTCATATATAGAGGCCGGGTGTGGAGGCTCACGTCTGTAATCCTAGCACTCTGGGAGGCCAAGGTGAGCAAATTGCCTTGGCTCAGGAGGTTCAAGACCAGCCTAAGCCAGAATGGGACCCCATTTCTAAAAGTAGCCAGTCATTGTGGTGGGCACCTATAGTCCCAGCTGCTCAGGAGGCTGAGGCAAGAGGATCACTTGAGCCCAAAAGTTTAAAAATTGCTGTGAGCTATGATGCCATAGCACTCTACTGAGGGCAACCGAGTGAGACTCTGCCTCAAAAAATAAAATTAAATTAAATTAAACAGACGTATATTATATATACATATAATATATACATACATTCTATAAGCAATCTCATATATAGAAAACATATACATGAATAACTTATCTCTTTTTATGCTTTGACCAACCATACAAAGGAGGAATTACCCTTGATCCTCAGGAGAGAAATCCAGGACTGAAAGAAGTGCAATGATTTCCTCACGTTACAAAACCAAGTAGGGGCAGGCCCCAAATTTGAACCCAGGGCTAAGTGACGGGCCCATGTGTATGCTGAAGCAAAATGTATCCATTAGTGAGCTTCCGTTCAGAGGGTGCGGGCAGACGTGTGTCCCTAGAGAGAAAGGTGCAGGCTTCTACACACACAGATATGTGCGTAACACATGAGAAATACGTTGTAGGGCTTATCTTTAAGTTTTGCACAGTCCAGTGGGGGATGAGACAAGTAAAAGAGGCAATTATGAGATAATGTATTGTGTGCACAGACAGGAGAAAGTGCCCAGTGTTATGGTTTCAGAGGGCAGAGGCAACCAGACCCAGTTTGAGCAGTTGAGGAAGGCTTCGGTGGGAAGTTACTTCTAAATTGAATCTTGCAGGACTGATAGTGATTGGATGGGTAACATACAGAAGAAATAAATAGTACATGCAAAAGAATAGCAAATACAAAGGCTTAAGGTAAGGGAGAACGTTAAAACTAAAATTAAGAAATGAACGGATTCATATTGCAGCATTGATATGGGAACCAAGTCAACGAAGTTGCCGATTGACATAATTGTGACAAGTGGTCATGACTGTTATTATTAGACGTGTCAGAAAAAATATATCTTTACACTAATGCGTGGTCTACTTTGCTCCCCTACCTGCCAAAGAGAGCCGCTTACCCCGTCCCTTCCCGTGGCTTCCTGAGACTTAATGGTAAGATTGAGGTAATCAGTGAAGTAGAGACACACTAAAAATGGTGGAGAATAATTCACCAGAAGAGATGAGAACCCAAGGAGAGAAAAAGATTGATGAATAGGAGGTAAAAGTACTCCAGCTGTAGAGTTTTTTAAAGAATTTTTAGTAAAGATTTAAATTAGTTTCAATGTTTCCAACTATTACGTCTTTGAATTTGGTTCTATGCCAACATTGGACTTTGGGGACCCAGTTTGAAATAGCTTTCACATCTCTATATAAATCTGAACCTTCTCTAGTCAGACTATTTTATTAGTATTTATTGTTCCTTCAAAGTACCTGTCTCCGGCCCTTTACTTACACAGTTTTCCCTGTCTGGAATGCTTTCCCTGCTTCCCAAAATTCTTCCAACTCTTTGAGGGTGAGTATAGTCTCCATGGGTCTGTAAAACATGCCCCAGCCCAGAGGAATACCCCTTTGATGAACTTAAAGTATTTGTCTCTGTATCATGGACTTAGTACTTACCTTACAGAAAATCTTCCATAACATCAAAGAAAAATATAAAGAAAAATGCATCATCCCTTAAGACTACTGCCCTAAAGGAAAAATTATTTATCACAATTCTTTCCAGTCCTTTACTATGGGTGTAGACAATCAATAATACTGTATCACAGTAGGGATTTTGATTTCATCTCCTTACCTCTGGCCTTACCGTGATGCAGTGGCTTTCATAGAGCGTGGAGTCTTAGAAGATTATAATCCGTAGTGGAGAACAGGGTCTCAAATAGACAAGATGCTCAGTAAACATTCATTGCTCTCTCGGGTAGTTTTTCTTTTTTCCTTTCAAACCTCTCCAACAACTTTGCAGAGATCATCAGCTCAAAACAGCTCTAGGAGCTGAGCAGATTCTGGAAATGAATAGAACAGGTCAGGTGTACGATACCAACGGGTGGATTCTATAATGTGCCCAGTGGCAGTTCGTGGTTTGCAAGAACTAGTTGTTATACAGGGTGGACATCAAAGTTCATGTGCAATTCACTACGTTAAACTATTTTAAATTGCACACAGACTTTATGTCCACCTTGTCAGGAATTTTGTGAGTTAGTTTAAACAAAAATATTTAAAATATTAACTCGCCATTAAATAAATTTTAACAAAAACAAAAATAATCACTTGCTAATGATTTTCCTAAACGTTGCTCTTACTATGCTCCGGAGGGTTTTTGTGTCTATTGCATCTGCATGATGGAATTGCTGTATAATGCTGTATAAATAATTCCACAAATCCCTTCTCCATGCCTAGTTCACAGATGTCAGTTTGCCAGGGTGGAAGTATATACGTTATGGAAATTGGCAGATACTACAAATCAAGGCTGGCTTTATAGTTTGTTGATTTTCTGGACTCAAGAGAGTGAAGGAGAAAATATCAAGATAAAACTTAAAATAGATTTATGTGTATAGTTGTTACGTTCTGAATAACCCAGAATAATTGAGAGAATGTTCTAGTATTCAAAGACCATCATGTGATTCAGCATCAACTTTATGTCACTGAAGAACGAGTGAAGTTCTTCAGAGTTGGATGCAGTACAGGCTGTTCAGTTAAATTTGAATTTCAAATAAACAAAGGATATTTTTTAGCATTAAGTATATACCAAGTATGAGCACACTCAGACTAAAAATTTAGTTGTTTATCTGCCATTCAGATTTAACTGAGCTTTTTGTATTTTTATTTACTAAGTCTGGCAATCCTAGACTTACCTTCATTGTTTCACTTTCGTCTCATTTGTTAACACAAACAAAAATATCATGTTGGAACGACACTTGTTTGTTGCTTGTCACCAGAAGTTGTCTGTGGCTGCAAGAGTTTAACAGAAATCAACAAAAGAACCCCCTGAGAATAAATTTGCCATATGAAATTTACAATAAAGAGTACTAACTATTTTATTATTGTTGTTTATGAATTTTATGCTACATGTTCTTTATATTAGTAAAATTTATAATAAACTGCTGTGTATATGTATGTGTGTATATATACATGCTTTTTAATTTTGGGAGAGCTGGTTATTAAAGATTCATGAACAAACCACTGGAGACATTGAGAGAGTGGTGAATCACCCCTTGAGAATGCCACAAATTCACTCTTTAAACACTGTTCTACCAAATAAAATGTCACCCACCCTCTTTCAACTGTCATTTTGTTGTGTCAGACCCAGGACAGGTCGATGTCAGGGCCTAGTTGAGTATCAGTAGAGTTCACACTATAGAGAACTCAACCATCTCCTAAGCAGCTAACCACAAGCAACTGAAGTAAGTTATCTTCCAGTGTAAAGGTTAAGTTTTAAAATAATCAAAGGAGGAAGACCGTCGTTTTCTCCCCAGCCCCCCAGGCCACTCGCCTTGTAAGTCCCAATCTAATCATCTGAGCTATTGCACATCCATTCCCATTTCCACCCAATTTTCCCACCCAAGCTGGGAGGCATCTCTGGGTGCCATCAGGCTCTGACATATGGGACTCATAATCAGAAGCAGAGAGCATCCCCGTTCTTGCCAGAGTAATGTTACATCTTGGAAATACTGATGCAGTTGCAAGCTTGCCCAGTTATACTCTGCTGCCATCCTGTCCACCAGAGGCCGTGTGGGCTATGCTTAGGGCAGTCTTAGAGGTCCCTGGAATGAACAGTCCCTCTGAGTCACAGTTAAACACACGACAAGCAGAAAGCACGTCAATGAGGGACTTCTTAAGGCCGTCCCATCCCCAGAGAGGCGGATTGGCAAGGGCAGAAAGGAAGACAAGCTGGGCCTCCAACCCAGACGCCTGGAAAGAGCCAGGGGCTCCAGACAGGCTGGGTTCCCACATTCCAGGGTTTAGCTCAGCTCCCACTTAGTTCTCGTGCCACACACTTGTATTGTGTTAGTAAGTAGCGAAGGGAAAATTAACAAACTTGAGAGCGATGCATACTCTATTGCTCTAGTGCTTATTTTTAAAAATGTGCCCTCACTTTTTCTGTTCTTTCTCAACCTTTTTTCTCCCCGGCTCCCCGCCTCTGTTTAGAATGAGCAAAGACACAATAGAAGAAGATACAAGAACAGAATCTCAAGTCTTAATTGGGAGAAAGAAATTAGTAGAAGCTTGGCCCCAAATGTAGGACACTAAAGTTATTCAGGCATAATTGTAGTATTAAATACCCCCATGGACATATTCCCAGCTGTAAATCAATGCCCTAGGACAGCACTTCCCAAAATGTGTTAAGGCAGCTGTTTATGCATATTTTATGGAAAAATGGGGAAAGAGTTCCACTATCAAATAAGTCAGGGATATTTCAGGTTTAAAACTTTAATGAGATTTGTTTGCCGCAGGACGTCTCTAAGGCTCGACATGCAGATGTCTTTGGGAGACTGTTCGCTCCCAAAGGGAGGAAAGTTCGCCACAATTTGCAAATTTATTTGAGTACAAAATCCCCCTCTCATGGAGTATCTTGCAGAACTAGAGTCCTGCAGAAGAGACTTTTCAAAATTTGTGATGTCACCGCAATGGTGTGCAGAAAGCCTTGTGCAAGGAGAGAAAAGGATGATGGGGGCTCCGAGAGCACAGCCAGAGGGGCGTGAGGAAAGAGACATCGTTTGACATTTGGAGATGAGGGAAGAGAGTAGGTAAGTAAAGTCACGGAAATGTGAATGCCAACTGACGGCTGGTGAATGAGAAGCTATTGGAAATAGTTGGACCCAACACCAGCACCAGCACCACACACTTCTAGAAAGCAGAAGGCCTTAGTGGGGAGGGCCTGGAGTGGTCAATGTCCAGCTCCAGGTGACCTCAGTTAGACCACGTTACCTTCTACAGCTTCAGTTTCCTATTATGTAAAATGGGAATCATAATATTCTTGTCACAGATCCTCTGTGAGAGTCCTGTGGGAAAGGGTTTCATGAAAGTGCTTTGCGATCATAAAGTGAAACTGAAAATTTATCCTTAGCTTCATTTTTTCTAAATCTTCCTTAACAAGAGACTCTCCTGGTGCACTTATTAAAAGAGACATTCCTCTGAGGGGTCTGTTTCCAGGGTTGGGACCTAGAATCTGTCATCTCAGTAAGCGTCCCAGGTGATGGTCGCCATGAGAACAATTTCGAAAGTACTGAATTATCTGAAAGAAATGAGGACCAAATGGTGAATGTGACAGCAGAAACTACAGCGAAGTGGGAGATCTTTGGCTAGATGATGGGAAGAGGCAAATATCACAAACACGACAAGTCTCCTGCTGATGACACCAGGTAGGCGCGCGCAGGTCCCTCTGTTGGACAGAGTGAGGTTGGCTATTTGACTTTTGTAGAGCGGTTTTTGGTGTATACACTCTGGAAGCTGTGCTGCCACATGCTCCACAGGTCAGGGTGTATCTCAAGTGGCCCTGATTACGTCTTGATTTGAATCTTGGTCCTCCTTAGAAAATAGTTATAGCCTTGTGGATTGTCATAAATGGAGATCTTCTTTCAAAACAATCAATCTCACTGCATTTGTATTAAGGATATTTTGGACCCAAGAGAAAGAACAAAAAGAAATGCCCATCTATGCACCTCCTGGTGCTACATTTGGCAGTTATAACTCTTTACTCATGAATGACCAAAAAAGAAAAAAGCAATGACCCCATCTTTGAAATAATCTCTGTGTTTGGGTGTATTCTTTGCATAGTATGCTGTCTTCATTGAGGAGCTGGGATTACTTAGGGATTTTAGTTCTTCAGCAGAGAAGCTAATGAATAAAGAAGATATTTGCTTTATTAAAAATAGAATAAACACCCCCAAACCAAAACTCATTATTTCTGGCACATCTCTTTTCATGTGGAACCACCAAGGGAGCCTCTACTGCAACTGATTTCTTGAAAAAGTTCAAATGAAAGCGGGCAAATCTTGTAACCATTAGACTGTAATTTCTGTGAATCACCAATTTGTTTTTCATGACTTTTCCTGCATTCCTTCTTTATTTTGTAGTTTATTTTGTTCAATGTTTTCAGCAACAGCTGTGCCAAGCCCCAGAGTCCAGAAGTCATCCAACGGGGAGTGCGTGTGTCCCGCTCTGCAAAGCTGCTTGCTCAAGTAACAAGACACACATCTGACTTCTCTCCCACCCCATTCCTTCCTGTCTGGTTACAGA
>NW_003852398.1:7569960-7608357 GCF_000181295.1 Otolemur garnettii | reverse complement strand
GACAGATGCACAGCTCAGAGCCATTGAATCTCTCTGTCTCCATTCAACGTTACCGTCTTTGGCGCTGGATTCAGTCTCTAGGAGTGTGTCCACTTACCTCATTTATTCCACCAGCCCGGCACCCCCCGAGGCCAGTTGAGGCCTCAGTTCTCTAGCTCCAGCAGAAGTCCAAAGCAGGGCTACGTGCATCCAAGCCAGTGACATGCCTACCTCTGCATCATTCACAGGGCAAGAGAATGTGGTGCCAGAGTGGGTCACAGGCCTGCCCCAGAAGGCAGGGTCAGCTCCGCCAAAACCTGTGCCCAGAGATTGGGGGACGACATGGTTCTGTCACCAGGAGGGGAGAGGCTGGGCAGGCACAAGCACCTGCTGCCCACCTCAGCACTGATCAGTTGCCTCATGCAGCCTTGAAATAAAGCTTTTGTCTTGAGTGACCACGACCTCCCAGGAAACAGACTCACCATACTTCAACTATTCTATATTCAGCCTACAAATGCAAATTGTTCAGTGTCACACAGAGACCCTGCTAGATTTTCTTACTTGAATATAAAAGCAACAATGACATACCAGTCATTACGTATAAGGTAAGATTTATAAAAACGCAATGTTTCTACATATTGACTTATATAAACATACTTAATTCATATTAATAATTCTAATCAGCATTGTGGCTTTGAGGGGATTTGTGGGGGAAGGTCGTGAGTTTGATTTGGTTTGGTGTTCCTCCTGGGTGTCTATATCAGCTTCTGGGCACCTTGAAGGTTTAAGAGGTATATAATAAAAAGTAGTCCAGTGACATACATCTTGAGAAGTTTCCACTAACAAATGCAGAGGAATTATAGGTAACACGTTTATCTGCTAATTACTGTCATGTGAAATGCTTTGCTAGCAGGAAAATGTAATCACACTGTGATGGCAAACTCAGGGCAGGCAAGTCTCACTCCCCTCTCACGTGCAAACCTCATGTGTTGGTCACGGTGCTTCTTTCCACTGTGATAAGAAATGTCTTCAAATCCTCCTCAACACAATGATCTTGGGACCCACCCCAGTCAGAGGGACTCGGAGACCAGGATGAGCTACATAAGACTGGACGTTATTTAATCTTACAAAGAATTAGTTAACTTGCTTGCACTTATGCTTGATCAGAGGCGGTGATGATGATGATGATTGTGGTCATTATTGCCTTCGAATCATACCCACAGAGACTTGCCTTGGCAGTTTCTCTCCATAGCTCAGTGGTGAGGAGGGCAGCATCAATCGTTCCTTCTCAGTGCCTCAGAAAGAGAATTCCTGGTTACTAGAAAATGTATGCTTTCGTGCTGTCAAGACGTGAACATCCAGATGAAAAACTGTAAGACAGTCAGGGAGGGAGCTACTGTCCCCCGGTGTCCTTCGTGCAATGACTCAGGTGATAAATACCTAAATTTGGTTCCAGGAAAAAGTTTGTCTCTAAAGAAAAATTTGTATGTTTTCCATTGTCAGAAAACCAAAAAAACTGAGTAACCCAACACATTTCCACTTCGCCTTTGTTGCCAGGAAGCTTGTGCCAAAATGTATTAGCCAAGTGTTATAATTAGCCCAGATCAGGTGCCTAAGCCCATCTACTTCTTCTGCATCCTTCGGACATTCCTGGTTTATCTGCAGACATTTCCATGGTTTATTCTATACTGACTGAATCTGTAAGCTTCTTCAATCTCCCTGAAAGTGTTGGTCACTTGAACTTTTAATGTCTCTTTCAACTATAAATGTCTAAGAAATCTTCAGTAAAACTCAACCATTAGAGCACAGGGATTACCTTTTTTTTTTAGACAGAGTTTCACTCTGTTGCCCTCAGTAGAGTGCTGTGGCAGCACAGCTCACAGCAACCTCAAACCCTTGGGCTCAAGTGATCCTCTTGCCTCACCCTCCCAAGTAGCTGGGACTACAGGCACCTGCCACAATGCCAGGCTATTTTTAGGGATGAGGTCTCTCTCTGGCTCAGACTGGTCTCAAACCAGTGAGCTCAGACAATCCACCCAGCTCAGCCTCCCAGAGTGATAGGATTACAGGTGTAAGCCACTGCGCCTGGCCTCAAAGTGATTAGTTCTGAATAGGACCTATGGCATCCCAATAAATGATGGAGATACAAAGGGACGTAAAATGTGTTAAGAATGGACTGCAGACTGAGCACTCCAGTGTTTCCAGGCTCCCCAGCCCCTGAGTACAGATGTGCCCAGTTGCTTTCACAGTCATATCTGCAGCTGGGCACCCCACCACCCCTTGCACAGCAGCAGAGCTTCTGAGTGCCCACTATCCCTGGGAGTCACTAGCAGTCTCTTCTTATGGTATTCCATGTTCTTGGAATGCTGCTGTCATGAATATAGGCTTGGTCAGCTGAGCTTGTCCCCATTCAGTCAACCCCTCCTGCTCCTCTGGTAGGCTCTGCCTTACCTAGAGTGATGTCTTCTAGAAAAATCCCCAACCTTAGCTGCTAACATGTTACTATATATCTCCTTCCCCTCAGTTCTGTTCCATGGAGGAATGGCAAAACCTCCTCCCTGCTCCTCCCAGTGGAGTAAGAATGGGTATAGTGTGGGTGGAACCAGAGAAGCAGTTGTTTCTAGATCCAAGTCTTGATGAGCTCCAACTCCACCTGGCCTGGGGGTGGGGGGCAAAAGAGACCGAGGAGGAAGAATCAGAAAGGTGCAAACAAAATGAAGACGAGGATGGCACTGAAAACCCCAAGAGAAGGACACGTTTCACAGAGGAGGATGATCAGACCTTCCCAGCCCCGGGAGGCAGAAGTTATCGCTCCCAGGTTTTAGATGATGAATCTAGGATCAGAAAGAGAAATGTGATTTATTGGAGAACACAGCTAGTCAGTGTCGGGCTGAGACTCCACACCAAGCCTGCCGTGCTCATTTTGTGACACATCGGTGTGCAATGGATGGCAGAACATGCCTTTCCTGTCCCTCTAATCTTATCAGAATCTATTTCCCAGACCTACTATAGACTGTGTTTCTATTATAAGGCTTCCAAAGTCAACTTCTCACTCTGACAAAGGCCAAGGACAGCAACCGAATGGGTTGAGAAATCAGACTCCCATCCTCTTATCTGGCCATAGCTACAAGAGGGAAGGACCCACAGGCAGATTGGAAACAGGGTTTGGTGTTGCTTTGTACCAATAGGTGAAACTAGGGATCATAAAAATTATAAAGCAAATATGTAAAAGGGATTATAAGCCTTACTGGGGCATGAGAAGAGAATGAATCCTATGGGATTCTGTATTTGCTTATTTTAGCTACAAGCCAACGTCAGTACATAAAGGAAGATTGAGAAACTCTATAATAATATTGCCTTTTCACGAGAGAAATCTCTGCCTATCTGTGTCATCTGCGTGATTGATTTTTCTGGGTGTGAGGTGTATTAAAGAGGCTGGAAATATTCTGAGAGGAGATAAAATTTTTTTTTAAAAGAACAGCATATTATCTGAATATTTTTCTAGACTCTGGCCTTCTGGGAACACACTCTCCTTAACTCTTAGAAAACAACCAGGAATGTCTTCAAGCTCCTGGGAATATGCTGAAGGGGGCCTTGCCAGACTGGAAGCCCACCATGAGCGTGTCTCGGGTTCTTCATTAAACTAAGGAGACATTCACAAAGGCACGTTATGCCGCTGGGAAACTTTACTTCCCCCCCCACACACACCGATCATAGGGTACTACGTATTTTAAGGGTGAAAACACTGTGAAGACCTGGCTGGTGTTTTTAATATTTACTTAAAGATATGGAACACTTTGTATATAAATATAACACATTGAAGAATATTATCTTGACATTTGACATCGTAATCCCTGTAAGGGAAAATACCTTGGTAAACATGCTCGGACCACGACATCAGTGAGAGTGTAGACCTCAGGGGACAAAGAAGACAAACTATTTTTTGGTTTTGTTCTTGAACAGGAGGTAGAAAGAGGAGTGAGGAGGGAAAATGAAGACAGGAGTAAGAGGAACCAGAAACTAAAATAATAATAATAATAGTGGTCTAACATGATCTCGTATGTATGAGATCTCTCTATTATCTATCATTTATCTAGCTGTATATACACTACCCCTGGCGCTGTTCTAATCATTTTGTTCATATTAACTAACTTCATTCTCATCTCAATCCTGAGAGTAGATATTATTCTAAGCCCTGTTTGAAATATGAGAAACATAGACACAGTCTAAATAACTTCCCAGATCCCACAACTAGCCAATAGGGAACTAGTAGTACGGTAGGGGAAATCGCAACTTAAAAACAGCACTGTCTACTGTTGAAGTGAATTTGCCTTGCTAGAAAGTAAAACTGTTTTTTCTTCCTCCCTACTCCCTTCCCAAACATGTCTTCTGTGAAGTCTACAGAAGTTTTGGGTGATTGAGTTAGTTTCTTATGGAATTCAAAGAAAGGATCAGTTCTCTTGTCTGGGGACAGTGAAAAGTCAAGGAGGTATTCAGCAACCTGAAAGAGAGAGAGCGTGGAAAAATGTGCTTCAATTCCAGGAACTCTCAGAAGCTTCCTCAGAATTTTGATCTTTGGAATTAGTGGATTTTAAACAATTTAAACGGGACCTCAGAAAGCAAGGAGACGCCAAGTGACACCTGGGAACACGGATGGACACAGAGCTTCTCTGGTTGAAGTTGGGTGTGGCAGCGCCTGTCAGGATGTCCTCTCTCTTGTTCCAGCAGCAGCTGAGGTCACTACAGACATCAGGCCCCACAGAGTGGGGCTGTCATCTTACCAAAGAAACAGAAGAAAGAAAGGATTTTTTTTGTACCCTAAGAGTCTGCAAACTGGCTTTTTAGTTTTGCCAGACAAGTTTTTCTAAACTTTGACTAAGTCACCACTTAAATATTAAAATTTTTATGTTTGAAATAAGAGGATTTTTGCACTTTAAAGGTCACAATTTCTTGTTTGTGCTGGAAATCTGGGAACCTGCGTGCTGTCTTCCAGCAGAATGACACTCAGGAGAGGTGGGTCTCGCCACCTTCTTTGTGTGGGGCGTGAAATTTCTAGAGTGACATGTTCCCCACCCCACCTGTTGCGCTCATTTACAGCCTGATCAAAGGTAGAATTTAAAGTCCCTTGACTTAGTGCACAGTGACAGAATTAGTGTCAACTTGGACTAGAACCTACATCTTTGGCTCCTGTATTCAGAGCTTTACTGAATCATAGTGAGTGTAGAGATCAATCCCAGAACTCAATTTTTTTTTCACTGAAGTATTCCAGCACCTGTTATAGTGCTCTGCACGTTAGAAGAACTCAAAACATCTTTCCTGACTCAAAGATAAAGGGATCAAGGAAAGTGCACAGTAGGAGGTGTGTCCCTGTCTCTTCCTTCTCACCACTACTGCCATCACACAAGAGCAAAGCAGACATGACAAGTGTCACTGTTGACTCTGTCCCTTTAAAGAGAATCTGCCAGATACAGCTATAGTGGAGCCTCCATAGTTGACTACCTCTTTCACCTGACCTAGTTTTTGTAGACTGGACACACATCACATGTACATGTATGTAGCCTTGTTCCTTATTTTGACCACCTCTGTATGTTGACAGTCCCTGGGGTGGTCAATTTAGAGGTTCCACTGTGTTTTATCATGACCAGAACCTCTCCATCTCAGGAAGAAAGGCACCACCTCTTCTTATGCATCAGAAGCTCCAGCCATTTCCCAAGGTCATGCTTCTTAGACTCTGGACCTTAAGAGTGTAATCTAACCCAAGCCAAATGCAGGGGTGTGAGCAACTCAGAGAAGTTTCAAAATATGGGGTGGGACCCAAGAAAAAAATCTCTCAAAGGAATCAGAAGCTGACTCATTAAGATAAAACCCAGATCCCAAGGCACGGCCCTGTGCAGCTTTGCTGTTGGCTGGGCTGGATTTTAAGCCTTAATCATTATTTTTTTTTATGCTCACAGTCTCAGAGCCTTGCTATTAAAGTGCTTTCAAATGTTTGGGAAGTCAGTCGTGTTTAAGTTTATCCTCTTACTGTTTGGATGACAGGAACTATTTGTAAACGGAGCACCCTGCCAGTTACCCACATTTATTTGCAGTTATATCACAAATGTTTTTGAAACTTGTGTTTATCTATAATTTGACACATCAAGAGGACTTTTGCTCTTGGCCAGAGCTCTTGCCAAAGCAAATGGTTATGTGTTAAAGTTGCTTTCATCAGACCTTCCCAGACCTAATGGCTGACTTTCCCATCTCCCTCGCATCAGGGTTACCCAAGCTGATGTTAAGAAAGCAATTGAACACATATGTGACAACTTGGAGAGCCCAAGTAAGACAAAAGGGGTAGGGGGTGGAGGGCAACCTCCACTTAGAGTAAGGTTTTAAATAAAGGGCTGTTTTCAGAGAAGCTGGCTCTGACATCCACAAAGGCAATTTGGCAGAGGACCTAGTTACTCTCTCATCCACCTCTGCACTGATTACGATGATTGCTCTTTGCGCTGCTGAGAAACTCAGAGGAAGATGTGTCGGCACCCGAAGGCATCTGTTTCTCTCTGCCTGCTTACCGCCATTTCAGTTTAAGCCCTGGGAAATCCCATGTTGGCCAATACATGGAGAAAATCTCTCATTTGGAAAGACGAATGGTTTTTGTGATGGATTTTGAAAATCACAGACAGTACTTGATAGCTGGAAGGACACCCTCCAAGATGAGCTAGTCCAAATCCTGGCATATCGGATTCATGTATTCATTCAACAAATATTTACCAAGCGGCTTCCACACGCCAGGCACCATTCAACACGGAGGGGGTGAGGGAAAGTACTGGGAACTAAGAAGGCAAGGCTCCTCTTTCCTGGAGTGAGTAAATAAATAGCCTCATTTCAGGGGAAGGCAAAATGGGGTGATGTGCTAAACAGTGATTGGACAAGTGGTTCTTTAGATAGGAGGACAGTGACGGGGGCAGGATTTGACCTGAGACTAAAGGATAAGAAACTAGCCAAGCCAAGATCTTTGGGAAGGCAAACAGCAAGTGTGACTGAGATAGAGTGAGCAAGCACGCTGGGGAATAGAAACTTGAGCTTATCAGGTAAAGCTGGTGAGCAGCAGGGACCAGGTATCCAGGCCCTGGAGACCCACAGAGAGAACAGTAAGGGGACTGACTTAATGGTTGTCATAGCAGACAAGCATGGGTCTCTCCACCCCTATCTGGGACTTTACAATTAGCACACGTTGTCCCTAAAGCAAAAGCCACCATCCTTTCTCTCATCTGTTCCCATAGAATTCATGTTCTACGAGGCAAAGGATATAGGAAAATATGTCTTGATACAACACAGGGATTATTCCATGAAAGTATCATTTTCATAATGAAAATTACTCTCGATTAAAACGATCACTCCCCCGGGGTTGTTTTGTGTTCATGTTTCTCCATGTGCTTTTCAATATTTTCCATCCCCTTGATCCAGGTTCACAGCCCCTCTGATCCAGAGAAGAAAATCCTCATATCCAGAATTTCTCAAACTTCACTAATTTGTGGATCACCTTAGAACTTCTGTCATATCCACGGCCTGCTCTACATCATTTTACTTAATATTTTTTTTCAAACAAATACTATTTTAATTTTTTTTTCTACCTGCTCCAGTTGATAATGCCCATAACTATAAAAAGTTTGATATGCTAACTAGATGTTCTTATATTATTATGCAAGAAATAAACATAACAATGTATTGAAGTTGAAAGGTTTTGACTGTTTTCTCAAACTCCTGGCCTCAAACAGTCCTCCACACTTGCCTTCCCAAAGTGCCAGGATTACAGGTGTGAGCCACCAAGGCTGGCCCAAAAGTTGTGACCTCTTTCCCACCTAACACCATACCCTCACAGTTTTTTCTTAGGTGAAAAATCCCACTTTCTGTATCCAATAGTGGACATGCTGACCCAGAAGTTTAGCCATGTAAAGATTGCTTTTTCTGTTTCTTTCTTTTATTTGTGTTCCTAACATAAATATTTATGCCAACTTCCATTTGCTGCTCTTATTTCAAAAATAGACTATTTAGAGTCACCAGAATGACTCATTTCTGAAAAGCATAAGATTCCTCAATGAGAATAAGAAATAAAGCCATCAACTCTCTCAGCTCCCTTAGAAAGTGTCACCTGTAAGTGACTACTACAGGTCACATGGGAGAGGAGGAGGTAGAATTCCTCTGGAGAGCCGTCCTCAAATGCCAGGGGCATGAAAGTGCCACCGGGCAAGGGAAGCAAGACATACCAACAGCCAATATTTGCCCAAACCAAGCATAGTTACAAAACCTTTAGTGTGAAAATTCAAACATTTGTCAAAAGTAAGGAGAATAGTGTCTCACGTACCCAACAGCTACTTTTATTTAGAACTGTAACTCATGGCCAATCTTGTTTCGTCAACACTTATACTCATTTCTTCCTCCCCAACGAATTATTGAGAGGCAAATCACAAACATGGTTCCACTTCATCTGTGAATATTTTAGCATGGGTCCTTAGAAGGAATCTTATTTTAACTACAATCACTACACCAGTAGCTTGCAACAAAATTAATAATTCTTTAATGTCATAAAATAATTAACATTCAAAGCATAACTTTTTGACATTATCTTGTCCAAGTCAGGATCCACATAAGATCCACATTATCCACTTGCTTAGTATATATTATAAGTAATTTGTATTCCATAGAGCCCCCTCATACTTATTTGTGAAAGGAACTAGGTCATTGCCCTAAAGAGTTTCCCATATTATGGGTATTTTCCGGTTGCATCCTTGTGGTGTTCATGGAACATACTCCTCTGTCCTCTGATGGTCCTGAAAACTGGTGTTTCACTCTACAGCGGTTCTGTCCGATATGGCTGCACTATCCACAGGTACCTATTGAACACTTGAAAGTGGCTAATGTGAATTGAAAGGTTCCAAAGACTTGGTTAAAAAAATTAAAATATCTAATTAATAATATTAATCTAGATTACAGGTTGAAATGCTAGCATGTTGTTTATGCTGTCTTGAAGAATTGTATTATTAAAGTTAACTTCTGCCTTATCTTACATTTGTAATGTGGCTATTATAAAAATTAAAATTATGTATGTGACTTACATATTTCTATTGGCCAGCGCTGCATCAGAGCCTTAATGAGGTTAAGATCTGATGCTTTGGCAAGACTATTTTGTGTATATCCTATTATACTACAACAGGGGACATAAACAACTGGTTGACTCTTTTCCTATGATATTAAGATTGTATTAAAAAACCCCAGCACATTGTACCCCACATATGCATGAATGTATTCATGATCTATGTATATTTGACTTAATAAAATAAAATAAATAAATAAATATTGCTCTTAAAAAGAAAAAAAGATTGATCAGTGGATCCAGATGTCTTCTGCCTGCTAACATCTATTCTAAAACCACTGATCAGACTTCCACATAACAGTCTTAGCAGCGATTAATAATTATGTCCTAACCAGGTTCCTCAGCCTCTGCACTGCTGACATCAGGAGCAGCATGATTCTTTGTTGTGGCGCTTTCCTGTGGATTGTTGGATGTTGGGCCATTTTTTTTCAGTCTCTACCAGATGCCAGGATCACTTCCCCTTGCCTTTAGTTTTGACAATTAAAAAATGCACCTCGATATTGCCAAATATGTCCTACAGGGCAAAATCGCTCCCTACTCCAACTCTCTACCCCCAGTTTGAGACCCATGTTCTAGACGCCATTATCTCACTAGGACCAAACACAAATTTAACCTCTTCACAGTAGTTTGGTCCATGACCCTCACTAGAAGGTGAACTCTTTGAGGGTAGCCTTCTCTTCTGGGATTCTATTGCCTGGAGGAAGACATGAATGTGGGCTCAGTGGATGAAATGACAAAAAAAAGTTAAGACTCAAGATTGCTACAAGTGCCCTGATCTCAAGTGGAAAAGCAAGACCGCTGAACTGGTTGCTGGGTAGCCATTTGGGCAGTTTGCCATTAAGAGGGCACTTTTGTAGAATGGATGGTTTGTGAGAAGAAAATTGGAGTCAGGGCTGCCATCAGACCTGAGAATTTATTTATTTATTAAAAAAACATCTTATTGAGCATCAACAACGAGACACACATTTTTCTCAACATTACAGATATAGTGAAGAATGTGCTAGAGAAAATTCTCCCCTGAAGAGGTTATAATCCAAATTAGTAGGCGGGTGGCACTGGAGGGTCAAAAATCAAATACAGAAATAAATACACAAATAAGCAAGAGAATCTCAACGTGGGATACAAGTGTGTAAAGAAAATAATGTGTAAGGGCACAAGTCAAATCTATAAAGTATAAATATAAATGTCTTAACACAATAATCAAGTAAATGAGGCGAAAGCTATATTAATTAGTTTGATATAAGCACGTCAAATCGTATAAAAAAATCAACCTATCGTATCCCACATATGCATAAATGTATTCATGATCTATGTGTATATGACTTAATAAAAAAAATTAGACAGTTACCAAAAGAAAGAAAGAAAAAGAAAATAATGTGAGTTGATAAAAATATGAAAGGAACGGCAACTCTGGATAGCTTGAAAGAAAAAAAATGGGGAGCACCAGGGGCAAAGCAGGGAAGGGCATTCCAGGCAGAAGAGAAAATGCCAGGACTCTGCAGCAGAAAAGAGTGATCTGTGTTCAAAGCACACCCCACAGGTCAGGGTGCCTGCAGCACGCTGAGCAAGGGGCCGGGCAAGGAGCAAGACTGGTCAGAGGCACAGGTGGGGCAGGGTGCCTGTGGTTAAGCTTTGGGCTTTATCCTAAGAGGGAGGAGAAGCTATGGGATCACTTAGAACATGCATGTGGGAGGATATGACTTGTGTACTTTGAAAATAACAACTTTATTGAGATGCAATCTGCTTACTATGAAATTCATCCTTTCAAAGTGTTTTTAGTATATTCAGAGAGTTTTGCAGTCGTTTTTAGTATGTTCACAGAACTGTGCAACCATCACCACTATCTAATTAAGAACATTTTTTGCCACCTTGAAAAGAAACCACATACCCGTTAGCAGTCACTCTGAGTCTCTCCTGCTCCCAGACCCTAACAACTGCTAATTTGCCTGCTTTCTGTATGGATTTGCCTATTCTGCTTTTTTAGGTAACTGGAATCGTAGAACATGTGGCCTTTTTTGTGTCTGGTTTCTTTCACTTAGCATGACGTTTTCAAGGTTCATTGTAATATAGCATGTACCAGTTCGGTACTTTATTCCTTTCTGTGGCTGAAAAAATATTCCATTGTATGGAGATCCCATTTTTATTTATCTTTTCATGTGCTGATGGACATTTGTGGTTTTTTCCACTTTGGGAGTATTATGGAAAATGGTGCTATAAACATTAGTATACAAGTTTTATGTAGGCATATGTTTTCGTTTCCCTTGGACATATGTTTAGGAATGGAATTATTGACTCATGTGGTAACTCTATATTTAACTTCTTGAGGAATTGCCAAACCATTTTCTAAAATGGCTGAACGATTTTACAATCCCACCAGCAACATATGATAGCTCCAATTTCTCCACATCTTCACCAACACCTATTATTGTCCACTTTTTTTATTTCAGCGTTCTTAGAGGGTAGAGAGTAATATCTTACTGTAGTTCTAATTTGTATTTCTATAATGACTAATGATATTGAGCCACTTTGCATGTGTTTCTTGGTGATTTTTATGTCTTCTTAGAAGAAAGGGTCTTTCAAATTATTTGGTCATTTTTAGTTGAGTTATGTCTTGTGTCTTTGAGTTGGAAGAGTTTTTTATATTTCTAAATACAAGTCCTTTATCAGATAAATAATTTGTAAATATCTTCTACTATCTTGGGGGTTGTCCTTTCACTTTATTGATGATGTCCTTGGCAGCACAGAGGTTTTGGATTTTGATGAAGTCCAATTTGCCTATTTCTCTTTTATATCCTGTACTTTCAGTATCATATCTATTAAGGCTTTGCCCAACCCGGTCATAGTCATAAAGATTTAGTTCTATCTTTTCTTCAACTTTTAAAGTTTTAGCTCTTATACTTGGGCCTATAATCCATTTGCATTAATTTTTCTATGTAGTGTAAGAAAGAGGTCTGAGTTTATCTTTGGCATATAGGTATCTAATTCACTTAGCACCATTTGTTGAAAAGACCATTCTTTTCCTATTGAATGGTCTTAGTATCTATGTCAAAAATCAGTGGACCATAAATTTGAGAGTTCGTTTCTAGATTGTCAATTTTATTCCATCACCTGTCTATTTTATGCCAGTACCACACAGTCTACTAGAGATTAGCAGTTAGTTTTGAGTAGCATCATCCCTCAATTTTCTTCTTTTACAAAATTGCTATGGCTTTTCTGGTTCCTTGATACTTCCATAAGAATTTTAGGTTCACCTTGCCAATTTGTTAAAAAAGTTATCTGGGTTTTTGCTGGAGATCTTGTTGAATTTACACATCTATTTGGAGAATATTGCTATTTCAAATCTTCCAAGCCATAAGAACGGGACACTTGTTTATTTTTTATGTCTTTTTAAATTTTTTCAACATTTTCTGCTTTTTAGAGTGCATATTTTGTGCTTCGTTATGATCATCCTTAAATATCTTTTTGATGCTCTCACAAGGGGAATTTTTAAAATTTAATTTTGGATTTTTATTAGTAGTGTACAGAACTATGCATAAGTGTGTTTATTCCTTTGGATTTTCTATATATGAGATCATGTCATCTGTGGATAGAGATAAGTTTTCTCTTTTCTTTTACAATGTAAATGCTTTTTGTGCCCCTATTTTTGGTTAATAGTCCTTGCTAGAACCTCCAGAACAGTGTCGAATAGAGCTGGAAAGAGTGGACATTTTTGCCTTGTGCCTCATTTTAGGGGTAAAATTTTCATTCTTTTACCATTAAATATGATGTTTAAAGTATGTATTTTATAGATGTACTTTATTAGGTTGAAACAATACGTTTCTATTCCCAGTTTGTTAGGTGCTTTTATCATGAAGAGGTATAGCATTATATTTTTGTCAATGCTTTTTCTGAGTTAATGGTATTATCATGTGTTTTTTGTTATTTATTGTATTAATATGGTTTATTACATTGATTAATTTTCATATGTTAAGCCAACTTTGGATTCTTGAGATAAATCCCACTTGGCTATGGTGCATAATCTTTTAAATATGTTGCTGGATTCTATTTGCTAGTATTTGTTGAGAATTTTGCATTTGTATACCTAAGACTACAAATATAGGTCTGTAGTTTTCTTGTGATGTTTCTGTCTGATATTGGTATCAAGGTAAAACTGGCTTTACAGAATGTGTCAGAACGTATTCCCTCCTCTACTTTGTAAGAGAGTTTATAAAGGATTGATATTAATTCTTTTTGGGTATATGCTAGCATTAAACATGGGCTTTTCTTTGTGTGAAGGTTTTTTTGGTACTTTTTGTAGGTATATTTAGGTTATCTACTTCTTGAGTCATCTTTGATAATGTATGTATTTCTAAAAATGTGTACATTTCATCTATGTCATCCAATTTGTTGACATACAATTTTTCATAGTGTTATCTTGTGATACTTTTTATTTAAGTTCAATCGTGATATCCCCTCTTTCTTTCCTCAGTCGAGTAATTTGACTCTTCTCTTTTTTCTCTCTTGGTTTGTTTGTCAATTTTTTTGGTCTTCTCAAAGAATCAATTTTGATTCATTGCCCTCAATTGTTTTCCAAGTTCTTTTTTGCCAATAATTTCCACGCTCATCTCATTATTTTCTTCCTTTTGCTAGCTTCTAATTTAGTTTACTTTTCTTTTTCTAGTTTCTTAAGATGGACAGTATAAGCTATAAATTTGAGATCTTTTTTAATATAAGTATGCATGGGTAAAGTTTCCCATTACATACTTATTTTCACTATATCCCAGAAAGCTTGGTATATTGTGTTTTCATTTTCATTCATCTCAAAGTATTGTCTAATTTCCTTTGTGATTTCTCTTTATCCCATTGGTTATTTTGGAGCATGTTGCCTAATTTTCACATATTTGTGAATTTCCTCAATTCCCATCTATATTGATTTCTAATTTAATTCCATCATGGCAAAAGAACATACTGTGTATGGTTTCAATCCTTCTAAATTGGGGGGGGGGTGTTTTATGGCCTAAAATATGGTATATTTTGGAGAATGTTCCATGTGTACTTGAGAAGAATATCTATTCTATTCTTGTTGGGTGGAATGTTCTACTGATATACATTATGTCTTGTTGATCTACAGTGTCAAGTCTTCTATTTCTTTTTGATATTCTGTAAAGTTGTTCTATCTATTATTAAATACGGAGTACTGAAGTCTCCAGCTATAATTGTTGAATTCTCGATGTAGCCTTTCAATTCTGCCATTTTTTGCTTCAAGTGGTTTAGGCTCTGTTGTTAAGCACATGTATGTTTATAATTGTTATGTATTCCTTATAGATTAACACTTTTATTATTATAAAACCTCTGTTTATACCTCTGATAAGATCTTTTGTTTAAAATTTTATTTGGTCAGTTATTAATATAGTTCCTCTACTCTAGTTTTCTTTGGTTATTATTTACACAGTAACTATTTTACATAATTTCATTTTCAACCTAGTCCTGCACTTGAAACTAAAGTATGTCTCTTTTAGACAACATATAGTTAAAACATGGCTTTTAAAAGTCCATTTTGTCAGTATCTGCCTCTTGATTAAAGTGAAATTGGCTAAAGGTAAATGTAGTTTGGTTAAATGTAAATGGACTAGTTTACATTTAATGTAATTACTGATAAAGTAAATTTGCATCTGCCATTTTGCTATTTGTTTCCTATATTTTTCATGTCTTTTTGTTTCTCTGTTCCTTTATTATAGCCTTCTTTTGTGAGAAATAAATATTTGCCAGTATATCTTTTTAATTCACTTCTTTTTTCTTTTACTGTACATATTTTTAAGTAAGCCTTAGTAGTTGCCCTGGTACCTAAACGTAAAATGATTTAGTTTAGATGAATAGTAAATTATTTTCAATAATATAAAAATCTTTTCTCCAATAGAGCTTCATTTTCATTCTTCTTCATGTCATTATTATCTCACAAATTAACATTTATACACTATAAGTCCATCAACACAGTTTATAATTACTGTTTTATGGATTTGTTTTAAATAAAACAGGAGAAAAAAGAATTACAAACAAAAGTACATTTATATTTTATTTTATAATTGTTTATGTAGAAGGTAACACTGTAGTTACCATCACTGGTGCTCTTAACATCTTTATGAAACACCTGAGGGATTTTCTTATATAATAGGTCTGCTAGCAAAAAAAATCCTCTTAGTTTTTGTTTATCTGAGAATGTGTTAATGTCTCCTTTATTTCTGAAGAATAATTTTCTGGTTATAACACCTTGGTTGACAGCCTTTTTCTTTCAGCACTTTGAAAATGTCATCCTATTGCTTTCTGGCCTTTACAATTCATAAAGAGAAATCAGCTTTAACTATTATTGAAGATTCTGTGTACATGATGAGTTGTTTTTCTCTTGTTTCTTTTAAGATTTTCTCTTTGTCTTTCCACCATTTGACTACTATATGTTTATGTATGGATCTCTTGAACATTTCCTGTTTGAATTTGTTGAGCTGATTGGATGTGTTGATTAATAGTTTTCATCAAACTGAACTATTTGTTCTTCAAATAGTCTTTCTTCCCCTTTCTCTTTCTCTTCTCTTTTTAGGACTACCATTATGTGTGTGTTGGTAAGCTTGATGTTTCCCTCAATTTTTTGAGGTTCTGTTTATTTTTCCATTATTTTCCCCAAGTAGTCAACTTCAATCGACTTATCTTCAAATTTGCTAATTCTTTCTTTTGCCAGCATAAATATGCATTTGTGTTCCTCTAGTGAATATTCCATATCAGTTATACTTTTCAACTCCAGAATTTCCATTTGTTTTTAAAAAATAATTTCTATCTTTGATTGATATTTTCATTGGGGAGATATTATTTTTATACTTTCTTTTACACCTTTCATTGCCTCTTTTATTTCTTAGAGTGTTTTATAATAGCTGGTTTAAAGTCTTTGTCTAGTATATTCAACGTCTGGCATTCCTCAGGGACAGTTTTGCATTGATTGCTTTTTTTTGTATATGAGCCATACTTTTCTGCTTCCTCGAATGTAACATAATTTTTTGTTGAAAAGTTGACAGTTTAAATAACATAATATCAAAACTCTAGAAATCAGATCCTGCTCCCTTCCCAGAGTCTGTCATTATTGCTGTTTGCTTCTTTGTTGACTTTTTAGGACTAATTTTGTAAAGGCTACATTCTTTATTGTGTGCAGCTGCTGAAGTCTCTGTTTGAGTAGCTTCATATTCAACCAATAATTGGACAGAGATTTTCTCAAATGCCTTCACAAAATAAGTCCTTCAGCCATCACTAAGAGGTTCTGTAGGTGTGTTAGGACATGCTTTCAACACTCTAACAAGTAGCTTACAACTCTTCCTTAGTGTTCACTTACTGATCATTCAGCTCCTTGTGATGAGCCAGGGGTATGAGATTAGAACCTTCTCTTGTCTTTGCTGGGCATGTGCACTGCCCTGCATGTATATGTGACCTTCTAGATTCCCAAGAATTTTTCATTTCCCTGTATGGACATCTCATTTCTTAGTTTTTTCTTTTAAGCTTTCTGGCTGTGATCTCTTATTAGCCCCAACTGATATAGATACCTCAAGCAACTGTGATGTTCGATTAATTGATTATTGCAACTCATTGTTTTTGACAAATGCCCCAAGGATAGGACTGTCCACACAGAGCGGAGCTCTGTATCAGGCAAATACAGATAAGCACTAAGTTTGGAGTATTTCATATTTTTTTAAGTTATGGTTATTATGTCATATTCAATGAATATGAAATTCAATCTTTTACATGTTCAAATAGATACTTTTGGCAAGTATCTAGATAAATAGATACTTTTGGCAAGATACACTCATATAGTTAATGACATAATGGACATGCAGAGTATTTCCATCACCCTCCAAAAGTTCCCTCTTGCCCCTTTGTAATTAATCTTCAGCCTTCCCATGACCATGGTCCTAGAAAACTGTTTACTTCTAGTTTTGTCTTTCTGTAATGTTATATACATTGGTAGCCTTCTGAGGTATATACATTTTTAAAAGTAAATTCCTGCTGCCTTGTTAAGAATGAATTGGAGAGAGCCAAAAGAGGAAGCAGTGAGAACAATTAGAAAGCTATTAGCGGCTCGGCGCCTATAGCTCAACCGGCTAAGGCGCCAGCCACGTACACCTAAGGTGGCGGGTTCGAATCCCCAGCCCGGGCCCACAAACAACAATGACGGCTGCAACCAAAAAATAGCCGGGCGTTGTGGCGGGCGCCTGTGGTCCCAGCTACTTGGGAGGCAGAGGCAAGAGACCCGCTTGAGCCCAGGAGTTGGAGGTTGCTGTGAGCTGTAATGGCACGGCACTCTACCCAGGGGGACAGCTTGAGGCTCTGTCTCAAAAAAAAAAAAAAAAGAAAGCTATTAGCTTGGTCCAAGTGCAAGCTGGTGGGAACTGAGGTACCCTGATAACAGCAGATGCTTTACCAAGATGGAGATAGAAGGAAATACCAAGAGTTCTAATTTAATCACACTGGAAACCTTTTAGGTTAAAGGGGAAAAAAATCATGCTTTTTATATAAAGCCATCAGAACTTACAGACTTTAAAGTAGAAATCCATGCATCTTTTCTCATAGGCAGTCAGAATTTCCTATACAAATACCTACTTTTGAATGCACTCAAGAAAATACCACTGTCAGGAAGCTTTACCATGGACTATATATCTGTGGGCAGAGTTCTAAGTAGAGCTTTCATCTTCCCCAGTACTGACAAGTTGCACAGGAGACACTCAGCTTTGCCAATCTTCCACTTAAGATAGAACCTAATTAGATCGTCTTTTGGCTTTGATCAGAGAGGGTCTTTGGAAAGTTTAACGGGTCTGAATGAACTCAATTGCTGGTCAGAAACTAGTGTGCCAAAAAATAAAGCATTAACCAAAGCCAAGAAAACATGTTGGCTGAGGCATGGCTTGGTATGGGGCTCTAGGTATTTCAAACAGCAGGGTTTGATGGAAGCAATTAGGAACAGCAGTAATTGCCTGTCAGGCAACATTGCCTTTTGCTGAGGACAGAGCTGATACTTTTAGACACAAAGGCTGCCAGCCCTCCATTGTAGCCTTTCACTTTTGGAGGTTGTCTTCTGGTTTCCATTACAATGAAGCTCAAACTGCCTGACCCCATTAAAATATCAAGGTGGGAGGGAGAAGGTATGAAATAGGACTTTCAAGGCTATTGCTATGGTTGGTTTTATTTATGGAGTAGCATTCCTGTGCACACTTATGTTACCTTTTCTTTCCCTTAAGGAATGACAGCACCAACCCCCTCATCCCCATCACCAGGGAGCTGAGAAACCAAATTTTGTTCTCTGTATTCTGTATGGGGGTGGGAGCCGGGGTGGAGATGGCAGAGAGGGGCATGGCCAGGTCATAGTCTATGCTTTTTCTGTTTTTTCTCATACCTGGAAGAGTAAGTTCAGGTGCTCCATAGAAACTTTTCTGCAAATGTTCCTTAATCAGTGACTCCTAAATCCTTCATAAGGCTTTAAGCACCCAGTTCTGCAAACAGAAATCTCATAGCATTCTGGAATTCCCATATCCCTTCCTCTGTTAGGAAATGCACCCCTCATAAGCAGGCACTTTTGCATCAGGTTATTTTAACCCAAATTCTGGGTCAAGGAAAAAAAGAAAAGACATCCATCCATAAGGCTAAAAAGGCTGTGATGATACATGAAGATGTGATGATCCATGAAGATATCTGGAGGGAAATATAAGTTCATTAGCAAGGACTTCACTGAGATGTCTGAGACACAGGCACATTCACGTGTAGTATAAGCATTGTCAATATTAGAGTCACTCTTTACTTAGGATATAATTAAAATAAACCAAAACAGAAATGATGATCTGGGTTTCATTTTACTTGTCTCTAACAAGATGCATACCCCTGAGTATGATTTTAACTTTGCTCTGTTGAGCCTTGCATACCCAAGAGCCTGGAAGACCAGCTGACCGGGGGCTTAAAACAACAGAAGTGTACTCTGTCACGGTTTTGCAAGATGGAAGTCCAATATAAAGCAGGCCATACTCCTGCTGAAATCTGTAAGGCAGAATCCTTCCTTGCTTCTTCCTAGCTTCCAGTGCTGGCTGTCAACCCTTGGTGCATCTTGGCTTAAAGCTGCATCACTCCAAGTTCTGCCTGTTATCACCTGGTGTTCTCCTGCATGCCTCTGTGTTTCTTTCTTTCTTTTTTTTTAAGTAGAAAAAATAATGAACCCAGTGAGAAGATGTTGATCTCAAGGTTAGTCTAGCTTCTAACTTATTCAGTGGGGCTTAAAAACCAGAATTTTTGCTTGTCTTTTTATTCCATTAAACATTTCCTTTGTATAAATTTAAGAAGTACAACACAGTTTTGTTGCATGAGTATATCTCACAGTAGTAAACGTTGGGCGTTTAGTGTAACAATTACCTGTATAATTATCTACATTACACCCATTAAGTGATTTCTCATCCCTTACCTCCTCTCACCCTCCCTTCCTTCCAAGTCTCTGATGTCCATTATTCCACACTCTATATCCATGTGTGCAAATTATGTAGCTTTGACTTAAGAGAGAGAACATGTGGAGGCCGGGCATAGTGGCTTACACCTGTAATTCTAGCACTTTGGGAAGCTGAGGGGGTTGGATTGCTTGAGCTCAGGAGTTCAAGACCAGCCTAAGCAAGTGCAACCCCTGTATCTAAAAATAGCCAGGCACTGTGGTAGGTGCCTGTAGTTGCAGCTACTTGGGAGGCTAAGGCAAGAGTATTGCTTAAGCCCACGAGTCTGAGGTGGCTACGAGCTATGACTCCACAGTACTCTACTAAAGGAAACAAAGCGAGACCCTATCTCCAAAAAAAAAAGAGAGAGAGAGAAAGGGAGAGAACATGTGGTGTTTAACTTTCTATTTCTAAGTTATTCTACATAAGATAATGATCTTCAGTTCCATCCATGTTGTAACAAACAACACAATTTTATTCTTTTTAATAAGCAAATAATATTCCATACAAACTACATTTTATTTATTTAATCATCCATGAATAGACATTTTTCAAAAGAAGACAGACTAATGGCCAATAAGCATCTGAAAGAATGCTCAACATCACTAATCATCAGAGAACTGCAAATTCAAACCACAGTGAGGTATCATTTTACACCACTCAGCATGGCTATTATTAAAAAGTCAAAAAAATAACAGATGTTGGTGAGGATGAGGAGAAAACAGGATGCTTACACACTATTGGTAGGAATATAAGTTAATACAACCTCTATGAAAGACAGTATGGCAATTTCTCAAGAACTACTATTCTATCCAATAATCTCACTATGGAGTATCTACCCAAAGAAAAAGAAATCTTGGTATCAAAAGACACCTATATTCTTATGTTTATCACAGGATTATGCACAACAGCAAAGTTAGACAATCAATCTAATGTCTGTCAACAGATTACTGAATAAAGAAAATATCCTCTTTTCTTAAAAGGACACTAGTCACGTTGGATTAAGGCTTCACCCTACTCCAGTATGAACTCATTTTGACTAATTATATCTGCAACGACCCTATTTCCAAACAAGGTCTCAATCTGAGATACTAGGGTTTTAGCATTTCAGTATATCTCTTTGGAGAACACAAACAGGGATAATTCCAGTTGTCTAATCAACTTCATCACTTGTTATGGGGCCCCACTAGGGTAAACATGAAAAACTCTTTAGAAATAAGAGATTTTTATTCACATGCACGAAAGAGTTTCTCCTTCTTACCATTTACCATGAAGATATAGTAATATATCATAAAACGTAAATTGTCAGCTTGGATATTTAATAGGCCTTCACAGTTTATTAATCCCATAATATTACATTATCCCTTTTTAGCTTGCAAGAAGGGCAGGGAAAAAAAAACAAACTATTATCCCATTTTAGAGGTAAAAAGAAAAAAACACCTAAACTGGAGACTGAGAAACTAAGATAAATGGTACAATTAAAGACATGATGTGCACAGAAGAACAGACACCAGATCCTAGGTTTGTCAGCCTCTTGCTAGTAACACTTTCTAGCTCACCACGATGCTGAGATGACAATTTTTCCCTGAAGCCTTCATTTTTTTCATCATTAGGGGTCCTGTTGCAGAGAACCAAAGGTTCATCTCCTGATCCACAGAGACTCACTGGTGCTCAGAGATTTCTGTTCAGTTGGATCCAACATCTGTATTGTGGGGCTGGAGATAGAAGGTGGAAAAGTAGAGAGTGGTGAGAAAAGGGATTGGGGATAAAGAGTAATTCCAATGAGTAGGCACACTCTCAACTCAGCCAAAAAGGCATGAATTTAGTGCAGTGTCTAGGATAATTAGCAGTCCATAGTGCAGGAAAATTGCTACCAGCTGTTCATAACCCAAGACTATGGGGATGGTCTGTAAATGGTTATCTGAATAAGCAGGGAGACATCTCCAAAATGAAATTGTGCCCTGGGGCCCAAAGGCTATACTTTACTGTTCAGAGACAGCTTTGCCCTGAGATGAATCCATTACAATCATGAATTGCTGTTGCACAAATGTCACATTCTGGTAGAAAGCACCTAGAGAACATTGTGTCAAGGGTCTGTGAAAGTTAGACCAAAAAGGGGTAAATAGAAATGTGGGATCCCTGGAATGAGGGTTGCTCCTTGGTGTGTATCTCCCACTTTCTTTTTTGTAACCTGGTCAACAAACACACCTATCCATCATCAAGGTTCATTTCCTCATTGTATCCCTCTTCCTGCTCCTCAGTAGATTGACGTAAGCAATATCCCAAAGAGTCTGCCATCTCTCTTGAAATTTGTACCCCAGTGGAGCTGCTCTTCTGGGTTACCTGGGAATCTTCAGAACAAACACAAAAGAAACATACAAGGCAGAAAATGTGTAAGATGACCCTGGCATGGTTTGTCACTGACAGCAAAGACACCATCAAAGACTGAGGGTCATGACAGAAAGTCAAGAATAAACTCAACAAGGCTTCCACAGATGAAAGAGTGATATTTGTACATCGATATGAATATCATACCAAGGGATTAAATTACCCCAAATACATTAAAAATTCATGAGTTCATAAAGATGCTAAAAATAATACTCATTTTCATCTTTGGAGCTTGTTGGGGGAACTTACTTTGAAGGAAAGAATCAAGCTCTGTTTTTTTGTAGGCACTGTTCCTCTGATAACATGGAGGAAAGTTTTTCTATTTAAATGGTTAATTTTTGCACAATGTATGGAACTGGCCTAGAGTTGCTCTTATTCAGTTAAGGTAGGAAGACTGGTCAGTAGGCTATTGTTCAACCATATTTATCTTTCAGGCTGCAACACAGTCTGGAAGGAGAAATTAAGGAAGAGCAGGCCATTTGTAAAAAAAAAAATTTGAAGTATTTGTATCATTTCATTTGTAAGTATATTGTGTAAAGCAGGATAAATGTCACAAACTGAATGGCTTAAACAACAGAGATTCATTTGCTCACATCTCTGGAGGCTAGAAGTCCCAAATCAAAGCGTTAACAAGATTGATTCCATCCCAAGGCCTCTCTCTCTCCTTGGCTTATGAATGGAATTCTCCTTTTTCTTCACATGGTTTTTCATCTTTTTGTGTGGCTTAAGCTCCTTTTCTTATAAAGACATGGGTCCTGTTGTATTAAGACCATTCACATGATCTCATTTTACCATCAAATTACTCCCCTTAGCCACCTAGTAACCTAGTGATATGGAGCAGCGAGGTATATGCCATTTTTTTCTGATATGGGTTTGTGAACTTAATCATCAGACCTCATACAATGACAGCTCTAATGACCATACCAGAAAAAGTTTCAAAATTGCTTTGAAGGGAGGACTAGGTGTGAGTGCTGGTGTGTAGCTTCCCAAGGGGAATACCTCAGAGGTGACCATAGTGATATTCAGCAATGAGGTATTTTTCTAGGATGAGTTTGTGAACCTAATTGTCTGACCTTGTAAGTTATGGATTGAATGTGCCCCCCAATATTTGTATGTTGAGATCCTAACCCCCAAAGGATGATATTAGGAGGTAGGACTTTGGGGAGGTGATTAGTTCATGAGGTTAGACCTTTCCTAAATAGGTTAAGTGTCTTTATAAGGAAAGACATACCTGAGAGAGATTGCTGCTTCTCTCTCTGCTCCCAGCTATAGGATACAAAGAGAAGACAGCTCTCTGCAAACCAAGAAGAGACCCTCACGAAACACTGGATCTGCTAGCACCTTGATCTTGGACTTTCCAGTCTCCAGAACTGTTTAAGCTACCCAGTCTATGAGATTCTGTTAATAACAGCCTGAACTGACTAAGATAATATATAACCTCAAGAAGGAGAAAACCTCTTCAATATACTCCCATTAATTGGCACCACTACAATCACAATTGCAGATGAAGTGAAGCCAAAGGAAGCTGATTTAAGAATAAGAAAAGAGTGAAGTACCTCATTTAACTCCACTATAAATTAATTTTAGTCCCCAGTGTTTAGTGGCTTGAGTACTGAAGACAAAAAAATACATTGTCTGGCACCTAGAACACAACTCTTTACTCTCATGGCAGAGAAAAATAGAGTGTTGTTTTTTTTTTTTAAATCATTGTCACCAGGTTAAATCTTTACATGGAATGTTTCTAGCCAGCACGTGTAAATGGCAGAGATGGGCATTCCTCACCAGCAGCTCTCCTGCAAGAACAAAGACTGCTCTTCTAATTTGGAATATTTATTCAAGTCCCTAGTCTGGGCTCTCCCCTCCCCCCACCCCACCCCACAAAGACCTGGAGAAAGATGTGGGTCTTTGCCATTAATTGGTAGGACCTGGGATCCAAACACTGGGAGGTAGAATATCAAATGTATGTTCATTTAAAGGCAGAAGACATGCACAGTTGAATCCCTTAACTTTTAAGGGAAGAATTTTTTTTTGGAAGGTCTGCAGCCTGGAGTATGGTGAGGAACATGTGAAAAGATTCTCTGCTGTAGGTCTTCACTTTTCTGCCAGAGAAAAACAATTGGGAGAAATCCTAAAAGCTAGGGCCACACTCAGACCTCAGCACAGCTCATTAATGCAAACCATCAACTGAAGAAATTCCAGACTACTTCAATTAGCAGTCGATCCAGAAGTCGCAAGTGTGTAATGATCTCTCTCATCCCAAGAACTTCATAGCTTATATAAACTGCAGCAGATCATAATTCCAAAAATGGCTACAGCAATATTTCTGGTCCTACATACTCTTCCAGAACCTTGTCACTCCCACTCAAGAGGTGCAACCTATTTCTCCTCACCTTGAAACTGGGCAAGACCTTGTGACTGATGTGATGAACACAATGCAGTGAAGGTGACATTCTATGGCTTCTCAGGCTAATTTATAAAAGGTTGTCTCTCTCAAGATGCTGGTGCTTGGAACCCAGTCACCATGCTGTGAGAAAGTGCCATCAAGCCCAGGTGGAGGGACCATTTGGAGGCCCACATGGAGAGCAACTGAGGTCTCCAGCCAACAGCCAGCTTCAACAACCAGACAAGTGAGTGAATAAGCCTTCGGATGACTCCAATGACTCCAGCTCGCAGACTATGTGTCTCCCAGATGAGGCTCCAGATGCCCTGGAACAGAGCAAGCTATTCCTTTTTGTGTTTATGTGAATTCCCAACATATTGGATCTAAAAGAAAATGGAGAATTAGTATGTAAACTCAGCCTCTGATTTTCAAATATCTCAAGGACCCACAGCCCTAGTATCCAGATACCCCTCTGTTGCTTTCCTGTCATAGTCATATTGGCCTCAGCAATAGGTGACTAAAATGACCAGAGGACTTAGCCCAAGTTGGAAAAACCTTCAAGGCCATGCTGTGAGTGGGTAAATTGTTGCCCCTTTCGAACAAAGTACTTAAGGGGCATACACTGGGGAAGTCAAGACTGCAACAGCAACAGAAATTTAGCTCATCCCACATAGGAAGAGCCTTCTAAGAAAGGGTAACAACATGGGAATGAGAGTAGATAGAAGAGAACCAGACACTCACCTGAGAAGCATCTGTAAGCTATCAAATAAATCACTAAAAAGTCTAACCACAGGGAGCTCCTGTAGCTCAGTGGGTAGGGCACTGGCCCCATATACTGAGGGTGGCGGGTTCAAACCCAGCCGGCCCCAGCCAAAACTGCAACCAAACCCCCCCCCCCAAAATAACCGGGCATTGTGCCAGGTGCATGTAGTCCCAGCTACTCGGGAGGCTGAGGCAAGAGAATCGCCTAAGCCCAGGAGTTGGAGGTTGCTGTGAGCTGGGTGAAGTCACGGCACTCTACTGAGGGTGACAAAGTGAGACTCTGTCTCTAAAAAAAAAAAGAAGTATAACCACTGTAGGTTTGAATCTCCAAGAAGAATTAAACAGTACCAAACTTAAGCTCTTTTTCTCAAGGATAACCATGTGCCCCAAATTCTCACTAATGTCAGACATTTTTGTTATCATTTTCTTATTTTATCTTTTATCATACAAATTTCACTGTGGAAAAAAAAAAAAACCAGGAGGCACGCTGGAGTGAAGATGAAAATTTTCTTTTATTATCTTACCTAATCTGATCAGGTCTGAAAAGTACCTACCATTAACATCTCAAAAGTACCTACCGGTCTACTACATCTTTGTAGGTATACCATGGGTGTCTACATCCTTCTGGAACTTTTCCTTTGTGTTAACAGACTTCTATATTTACACATGGATAGCTGTTTAAAGAACATAAATGAGATTATTTTTGTAATGCTTTTTGCTTTGCAGTTAATAATATATTGTTTACAGTTCCCCTTATATGCTGCTATGTAATTTCTTTTTTAAAGATTTTAGGTATTCTAAGGCATGGCTAACCCATGAATTACTCGGCTTTCCACTCCTTCACGGACCTAACTTTAGGCTATGACACACAATACTGCAACAAGTGTCTTGTACGCACACCATTAGACACACGCGGGAGTACCGCTATACGATGGATTCCTAAAAGTTCGATTTCTGGACCAAGAGCTTGTGAATTTTAAATTTTATATTATCCTAATTTTTTAATATAAAGAAACATATTGAGAGGGTAAGAAATGTGACCATGGTTACGAAACTGGAAAGTAACAGAGCCAAGATTCAAACTGAAGTCCTCTGATGCTACATGTTTGCTACTATGCCATGGTGGGCAACCAGAATCACAGCCAATACCTGTTAGATCAATCCCTGCATTTTCTTTAAACCCATACCTACTCCTCAGAAAATAAGAAGGCAGAATGAAGCCCTAATCACTGCCTGCATGACTTTTAAGCAAAGAGGCTCACTTTGTATTGGTCAAGGCACACTAACAGTTACCACAGACAAGCTCCCAAATCTCATTCAAAAATGCACCAAAGGTTTACATCTTGCTTGGGTCACACGTAACAGAACAGAGGTGGAGGGCGGGGCTCTGCTCCACACAGCCACTCAGGGAGCCAGCCCCTTTGCACATAGTTGCCTAAGTTTCTGGAGCTCCACAACGGACATAGACAAAGAACCCCTTTTTCAACCACCTTGGCCTCCACTCATATTTCATTGGCAGAACTTAGTCAAATGTCTAGCCCAAGCTGTAAAAAAAGTTGGGTATTAAAGTCTACCTGTGTGCCCAAGAGGGGGGAAAAGTAAACCACACCGTGGTTTTGATGAAGACAGCATTGTCTTCACCACCATATAAAGCAACCGCCTCGTGTTGAATAGTTACTACATAACAGACAATGCTGTAAGGACTGTATTGTATGATTGCTTGTAATTCTCACACCAATTCTGAGGGAGGGGCTATTTCCTCTCCTCATGTTATATATGAGAAAACTGAAGGACAAGGACATTCAGTTACTCGCCCAAGTTCACAAAGCCCCATGAGTGGTAGAGCAGACAATCAGATGAACTGGCCCAGGGTCCACTTTCTCTGGACTTTGTCTGCACAGCCTTCTAGATCGCAAATCAGCTGCTCTCCTGTCGAACAAACAAGCAGCTCTACTCGTGTTACAAAAAGTTTTACACTCAACTTTTTTTTCCACGTAAATGTATTTGAATTTTTGCCACGAATGTTCTTTATGGCATCCTGGCATTGACACAGGGCCTAATTCATCGTTTCTTTGGGTCCCCCATTATCCTCTGTGGCAGCCACAGATCTGTCTCTAGAAAGAAGACCTCCAAGTCTTGCCCCAAGAAGGAAGCTGGGGGAGGGAAGGAGGGGCCCCGTTCCTATTTGAATCAATTGTTTACTTAACCCTGTGGCTGAATTATAAACAGAGTTGTTTTTTTTTGTTAAAGGCTAAAGAGGTAATTAAATTAGTTCAGTATAATGACTTGGATGGGATGGGGCCCATGTCTGAACAGGGCTTTGAGTGTGCAGGAATATATCTGTTTTTTTCATACCCTTTTCTTACATACTGTGTTAAAAGTAGTGAGGGAGAGAAAGAGGTGGGGGAATGGTGGAGGAAGAGGAAGGGAAGAAGAGGGAGAGAGGAAAAGTGGAAGAAGAGGAGCAGGGGGAGACAGCTCCAGGCACTTGGCCCAACTCCTTGGAGGTGAGGTTCACGTTTGTTATACTTGGGGAAGAGCAAGTCTGATACTCATCTGATAGTCTCAGCTAAGGCCGTATTAAAATGGTTATAAAGTGAAAATGTTGAAAGATTTGCAAACTAGTTGGTTAAGATCCCTTGGCCCCAGCTTCATAAGTGCCGCACCTATGTGCTTGGTCCATTCCCCCACGACCAAGACTCCACTGCCCCACAACTAAAGGAGTAGGCCAGGTACTGCAGGAGCTCTGGGCACCTGCTTTGGTTCCAATGTGGCCTTGGTCAATCCTCTGGTCCTACAAAGTTGTCAAATATTTTGACTGCCTCTGGGCAGAAAGCCATGCCCTGCAGCTTGGGAATGAAGCTGTCATTATGTCCAGCAATCTTCTCTTCTTTCACCCCCGATGATTCCTGGCTGAGCATTTGATGGTTTGAGAACACCAGCCACCAGGGTCCTCTGATGTCACCAGTCAACTTGCCCTAGGCCACCCACTCAAAGCAAACTTAGCTAGAGGGAGTGTGGGCTGTCTCTGAGCTGGGGGTAGAGGTGATGGAAAGTCCAGGAGAGAGTGCAGAATGAGGCAGAGAAGAAAAACCAGAAGGCTTTTTGTTCACATGGAAAACAAAAGTTCATATGCTGACTCCTTGCTGTACAGTTTATCTGCTGTTACCCAGTTTGTAAGACTCTTTCCCATGCATAATCTCACCTGATCATTACACCGGATCTTTTGGTAAGCAGACCAAGGGTGATGATTCCAGGTACACGAAGAAGGAAATATAAGTTCAAAGAAGAAATGTGAATTGTTGAGGTCTTGGAGCTTAGATACACATCATGGCATGTAGATCCAAGTCCCCCTCCATGGCGCCTTCTTAGTAACCAGCACTGGCGGGCACTGTTTGTATTTCTCACTTCTCTGCCTCTTGTTCCTGGTGGTTGTAACTCCACCCCTTCCATTTCACAGCTGTGAGGAAGCCCCTCACAGCTTCCTCTATACACCTTCCTTGGAACTCGAAGGGGGTCGCCAGATAACACTGGCCTAAGTTCTTGTGGCTCTCCAAATCATGGCCTTGAGGTTTCGCCTCCATCTGGGGGCCAGGCTTGACCATGACACAACTAAAGAAGCGGGGACTGTCCAAAGTTCCTAAGAGGAGGAATGGTAAACCCAGGTCTGACGTCGATCAAAATCTCTGGGTTTACCTGGGATGTTACTCGTTTTGATTTTATTTGATCCTCGTTCTTTGATTGTTCTTTCATATTAACCAGGTGAAACGTCAGAGGACACATTACTGAGATTCTGTTAATATAATGAGAGATGGGAGCCCAAGCACATTCAGTGATTAAGAAGGTCATACACATGGTAGGTGATGGCAGGGTCAGGCTGGGGCTCCAACATTCAGGCTCCCTCTTCAGCATCTGCCACTGCACCGCACCACCCACGACCACACATGACCTATGGCCTTCCAGGGAGGCAAAAGGTTGTTTGGATAAGAAAATGGTGAATCATCAGCTACAGAAGCTCCACCATCACAAGGAGACTGACGGGGAATGCAGATGATCTACAGCACCGAATAAGCCAAAAAGGAATCATTTACTACTAGAGAGTATATTTCCAGGTAAGAAATCTGCCCGTTCCATTATATTTTGTTCTGTTTAAATAAGAAGAAAGGAGGCAGAAAAGAAATGGCTATTTACTATTTCCTGTACGTTATCTCGCTTAACCACCCACCGTAACAACTGTTGTGCATGAGGATTATTATCCACTTGGCATAAGTGAGGAAACAGGGTCTGATCATTTGCTTGAAGTCGTACAGCTAGGAGTTTACCTCCCCAAATGCTCATGAACGTTAAGGAGGTCTCCCTTTAATGCAGCGCAGCCTTGCCTTTTGGAAGGAAGAGAATAAATTCTGGCTCTCTCCCTCTGATTGTGTGATCCAAGCCAGCTTTTATTTTGGTCCCTGAGACTTGCTTTCCTCATTTCTAAAACGCAGATAATATACCTCCTTTTCAAGAAGGTCCTGAGCATTCCTATCAACAGCTAACATTTGTTGAGTGTTTCCTAAATGATAGCCTCTCTTGCACTTAATATCTCATTAGCTACTCCAAGCATCTCTACGGGAGCGGGTATTGCTTTGTTAGCCCCGTGTCCCAGGTGAGAAATCTGACGCACAGAGCATGTGAGAGACAAGTCTGAGTTAGGAGCTGAGAGGCCCAGGATTTGGACTCTGTGCCTCCTGGTACGGTCCGGGCTCCCCCCTGCTGTGGGCTGCTGCTCCTCTGATTGAAGATGACTGACATGTAACAGGAGCTCAATAACTAGTATCTGTTTTATCATCATGATGGCTTGTAGCTAAAGTGAACTGAAGTGACCTTGGCACAGGGAATTCTCCAGGACCAACCCCTCAAACAGCTTAAATTACTCACATCAGAAACATTTTGAGAGAGGGGCCCTGAGTCCTCCACAGACAGCAGAGGTGACGAAGGCACTGATAGGCTTTAAACGTCTGGTGGAGGCCAGAGAGAAGGATCTCAACATCCACACGGCACCCCACTCATCTGTGGACAGTTTGGGCCTCCCATGCTGTACATCTCTTTCCCAGGCTTCAGTGGGAGAATGATCTTAAAGAAAACAGCTGAGTTCTAGAAACATTCAGAAGACAAAATCCTAGCACTCTGGGAGGCTAAGGCAGGTGGATTGCTTGAGCTCAGGAGTTCAAGACCAGCCTGAGCAAAGTGAAACCCTGTGTCTATTAAAAACAGAAAAATTAACCAGGCATGGTGGTATGCACCTGTAGTCCCAGCTAGTCAGGAGGCTGAGGCAGGAGGTTTGGTTGAGCCCAGTAGTTTGAGATTGCTAAGAGCTAGGCTGATGCCATAGAAGTCTACTCAGGGTGACAGAGTGAGACCCTGTCTCAAAGCAAACTAACTAACAAAAAAAAAAAAACCATTCAGAAGACAGAATAGTGTGCTCATTTATTTATTTATTTTTTTAGAGACAGAGTCTCACTTATCGCCCTCAGTAGAGTGCCATGGCGTCACAGCTCCCAGCAACCTCCAACTCCTGGGCTTAGATGATTCTCTTGCCTCTGCTTCCGGGCACCTGGCACAACGCATGGCTATTTTTTTGATGCAGTTTGGCCGGGGCCTGATTTAAACCCACCACCCTCGGTAGGGCTGGCACCCTACCCACTGAGCCAAAGGTGCCACCCAGAATAGTGTGTTATTAGAGAACAAAGTATCTGTAAGAAATAAAGTTAATGTTACGTGGACACACCCAGACGGACACACACACAGATAGATACACAATTTTTCTTTTCTCTTTCTCTCATAAGTTGCAAACAGGCTCCTCAGCAGCTGGTAAGCTGTTCCCTGTCCTCCCACTCAGCCAAATGCCAGTTGTCCCTGCATCCCAACCTAGGCTCTTGCAATGGTTTCAGCTTCCAAGAGACAGCTTGATTCAAAATGCCATCCAGTCCTACTGCCAGGGGGAGAACCAGGGACTCATCCAGCAAGTAGGGATAGAAAACATGACAGCAGAGCGGCAGCTGTGGCTCAGTGAGTAGGGCACTGGCCCCAGATACCAAGGGTGGTCGGTTTGAACCCAGCCCCGGCTAAACTGCAACAAAAAAGAAAAGAAAACCTAACAGCAGAACCACCATCCCAGGAGAGCTCTCCAGGGTGAGCATCTGAGGTGCTTAGCTGGAGGAGGAGAAGGAGAAGGAGGTGGGGCTGTGACCTCTGAAAATTGCAGGCCTGTTAGAGTGTTTCATGTGGCAAGAAGGGTCTTCAGTCAGTATTAGCCTCTGGTGTCAGCCTCCCTTTCCAGGAGTGAAATATAGGAGGCAAGCCTGGCATTTTGTGTTACTTGTTCTTCTCACTTAATGGTGCATTGTAAGTACCTCACTTTGTTCTATATTTTACTAATATTTTAGCAAGAAACCCCAGAGACCCAAGAGGGGCAGAATATAAAAGTCTGAGAGTTATCTGACTTGCCCTTTCTGTGATTCCATCTCCCTCTGCCTGTCAATTCCTGGTAGGTACTCGTGACACTCCTCTGCCCAAATGCCCATTTTGCCTCCTCTATCTGAAAACAGACCTGACTCTACCCACAGCCACGGGGGCGGATCAGTGACCTCAGCTGAGCCAATCAGGGCATATTCCTTGTCCACAGAGTTTAGGTCAAAAAACGAGCACATGACTCAAGCCAGCCAATTAGTATCCTTTCCCTGGATTTTTCAAACCAACTTGGACTGAGAAGTGCCCTTCTTATGTAGTTGAACCATGAGTTGAGCACTGCCCACAGCCGTGGTTCCTGTCCACAGACAAAAGCTCGTCACAGAAAAATGGAAAGGTAATAAGCTTCAAGGGTGACTTCAGTGGTTTCCCTCCACTTTCTGGTTTTATGAACTAATAAATCTCCTTTTCTTTTTTCTTTTGGTATAAGCCAGATTGTTTGAATTGGGTTTCTGCTGTTTGACAAAAATAACAGCCAGTGTTTGAAATGTGGTGGTGTAGGGAAGTATTAAGCCATCTAGTCTCCCAAATCTTGTGATAATATAATATAGTAGCCAACGAGGAACTGACTTTTAAGGTTTACAGCACAGGTAGTGCAATATGTTGCCAGGTTACCAAAAGAAAACAAAAATCCAATTCAAAATGGCTCTATAATAAAGGGAAAGTATTGACTTATGCAGCTGAAAAGTCCCAGAGTGGCTCTCACCGACAGAAAGTCTAATCCAAGAGCTCAAATACTGTCACCAATAAAACAGGTGGAACCCTTGCATCTCTCCCATCTGCCTTCATCCATTCAGACCCCCAAGAAAATCCCTGAAGGCAGGCAGACTCCTACCCCAATTTTGTCACCTACAGCCACATTTAGTTGTGAAACAAAGTAAAAAGTTCCAGTATGATGAGAATGAGAATTGTGCTTCCCTTTCTTCAAATAATCTCAAAATCATTTATCAGCATGTGTGTGTGTGTATGTGTGTGTGTGTGAGAAAGAGAGAGAGACAGAGACTGTAGAAGCATGAAAATGCATGAAAGGATATATATCAACAGACCATTAATATTGTTTACACGGGGTGTGGAAGTGAAGACAAGGAAAGGTGGGTGAAAAACTTGGGGAGAAAGTGTTCTTACTAATGACAGTATTTACAGCATGTATTCGTTTTCCGTGGCTTTTCCAGCTATTAGAGGCTGCCCACACTCCATGACTCATGGCCCCCTTCCATTACTAATGCCAGCATTTTCTCACATTGCATCACTCTGGTACTGTCCCTTCTGCCTCCCTAATCACATTTAAGGACACTTGTGATTACACTGGGCCCTCCTGGATAACCCAGGACACCCGCTCCCACTTGGAGGCCGGCTGATTAGCAACCTTAATTCCATCTGCCACCTTAATTCTCCCTTGTCACGCAATGTAGCGTATTCACAGGTTCCGGGGATCAGGATGGGGACATGTTTGAGAGATCACTATTCTGCCCTTCTATACATTATGATCCCATTTGTGCAAATGTGGATACATAGATGCATAAGAAAATGAAGCAGAAATGTATATATAAATACATCTGTATTTATGAAGTGATAAAGTGGAAGATGGGTCATTAAAATTATAGTGGTTATCACAGGAATAGAAGCCAATTCTCTATGCCTTTCTCCTCAAATTTTTATGGACTGTTTTATCTTTCTGAGTACTTTAAAACCTATGCACAGCAAAAAGCAACAATGCTGGTTTTGTTGGTGAAAATTATCCATTTCAGTGGGGCGTGTGACCTGAACGGCCTTGTGTATCTGAAGCTCTGGACCCCAGAGGTCTATGAGAGGTAGAAGGAGAAGCCCCCGAGGAAATCTGTGCCACCTGCATCTCCCTCCCTCCAAACACCCTTCTTCTGTACACAATGGAGGATGTTGAGCCAAGGCCATAGAAAAGCTCCCATCTGCTAATAATCCAATTAGAGAGAGTAACACGTGCAGACTGATGGCTGTGCGAAACCTACTTTGCAGTGGCTTCACGTAGAGCTGGGGAGGCAGGGAATCAAGGCAACCCTGAAGGTCTCAGATCATGCATCCCGGAGGAAGTCACTTCCCCTCCTTGTCCCCACAGCCTACACCAAAATGGCTCCTCATATTTGAGCCCCTTCAGCCATCCCATTCCACATTCTTGGTCACTCTCATGCACATTCCTTTCAACCTCTCCATTTCCTGGTCCCAGAGGGTAACCACAACCAGCAGCCCTCCAAGAGCCTCCTCTCGCCATTAATTCTTGCTCTCTAGAAGACAATCTGAGACATTAGCATTCCCTGAATCATGAGATATTTATTAGGTGGTTAGTGAATCATAGGATTCTGTGGTCCAAACTTGGGAAGATGGAGCTAACAAAATTAAATTCACTGTTTCTCTGAAGGACCCCCCAGAGGTGTGGACGTGCTAATGTGCCCTGCAGTGTACTGTAATACTCTGGGAGGCAGCTGTAGTAAGTACCTAACTATGGGATCATGGGATTAAATATAATTGATGAAATGATTGCTTCATATGTGAGAAACAATGTTTAAAACCTTTGTGTGATGATAGGGCAAGTGAAGAACTCAGTTTTGAAGCCCAATAGAGCTTTAGAGGTCAACTAGTCCAACTACTTCACTTTAAAGCTGAAGAAAGGCAGAGAGGGGGAGTAACTTGCCTGAAGTCACATAGCCAGTTAATAGCAAATGTAAGAATCTCTTTCCAGTGCCCTTCCTTGTTCATTGTTTTATGCCATCTCAAGTTACCTCCACTACACACAGAAAGGAGGTACACTTCATGGGGCCGATCACAAATTATCCTTTGACACTTTAAGCCAGTGGTTCTCAACCTTCCTAATGCTGCAGCCCTTTAATAGAGTTCCTGTGGGTCATGACCCACAGGTTGAGAACCACTGCAAGCGTTATGGAATACTTGTTGTGTTACCCATTGGAGGCATTTTGGGTACCATGGTCAAATGACTTGGGTTGTTTTGATTTGTGATAGTAGTTAGACAGCGAGACATGTAAAACTGTCACGTACTTTAAGGATCTCCGTATCTGACGTTCCACCTGGAGCATAAATTTTATCTATGGAAATCCAGGAAAAAATGATTACAGGGTTTTAAAAAACTGCTTTTTAAAATTTTGTTGTATAATAAATCACATATTATTATAAACTACACATTTACAACTTAATAAGCTTTGATATGTGTGTACAATAGTAAAACTATTACCACAATCACAATAGTAAGTTTATCCATGATCCCTAAATATTTCTTCATGCCCCACTGGGATCCTAGCTCGTCACCCTTCTGCCTCCTCACCCCCAGGAAACCACTGATCTGGTTCCTGCCAGTGTGGATTAGTTTGTATTTTCAGGAGTTATATACAAATGCAACATACAACGTACTTGTTGGGGGGGGGGTGTCTTGCTTTTTTTACTCAGCATAATTATTCTGAGACACACCAATATTGTTGCCTATATTAATAATTTGTTCCCATTTACTGTTAAGTAGTATTCTATTGCATGTATGTACCAAAATTTGTTTGTGCACTCACCTATTAATGAACCTTGGGGTAGTCCAAGTATGGGATACTACAAATAAAGCCTCAAGGAACATTCATGTCCAAGTCTATATGTGAACATATCTTTTTTCTTCTCTTGGGCAAAAACTTACGAATGGAATGGCTGAATAATATTTTAGGTGTATATTTAATTTTTTAAGAGCAATGGCAAATGTTTTTCTGAAATGATTATAGCCTTTTGCATTTGCAATAGGAGTCTAGGAGAGTTCAAGTTCCTCCACATCCTTGGCAACATTTGGTAAGGTTTAGGTTTCAGAATTTTAGTCATTCTAATAGTACATTCATAATGAGTGTAAATTGCATTTCTTTAATAATTAATAATATTGGCCACTTTACGTGCTTTTTTGTTATTTGGGTATCATCTTTGAAATGTCATTTCAAATCTTTACCTATTTTTAACTAATTTTTTCTTTCTTTCTTTAAAAAATGTTTTATATTCCCTTATATTCCTTTTCTTTTTTTTATTACTTTTTGTTTTTTGAGACAGAGTCTCACTCTGTTGCCCTTAGTAGAGTGCTGTGGTGTCATAGCTCACAGCAACCTCAAACTCTTGGGCTTAAGCTTGCCTCAGCCTCCCAAGTAGCACCTGGGTACCTTTTTAAAAAAATTTTTTTTTCTATTTTTAGCAGTCTCAAGTCTCACTCTTGCTTAGGCTGGTCTCAAATTCCTAAGCTTAGACAATCCACCTACCTCAGCCTCTAAGAGTGCTAGGATTATAGGCGTGAGCAACTGAATTTTTTTTTCTTACTGTTGAGTTCTGAAAGTTCTTTGATTGCCTGGATGCAGATACTTTATCAAATATATGTTTTGAAAATATTTTCTCCCCATTTATGACTTGCTTTTGATTCTCTTATCAGTGCTTCTAAACAGGCAAAAGTTTTTTAATATTTATGAAGTCAAATTTAATCAAGATGTAGTTTTCTTTCTTATATCTTTGTCTTATACTGGACTCAAGGTAAGAATAATGTTAAAGAATAAGAAAGTATTCTCTCTCCTCCATTTTCCTGGAAGAGTCTGTATAAAATTGGTATCATTTCTTCCTGAAATGTTAGGCAGAACAGCAGAGTCAAATAGGTCTGGACGGTATCTTTGTGGGAAGATTTTTAATTACAAATTCTGTTTCCTAAATAGATTTAGGCTAATTCAAGGCTATCTATTTATTGCTTCTTGAGTGAGCCCTGGTAATTTGAGTCTTTTAAGACAATATGTTCAATTTATCTAGGTATAATTTTGTTTATAGTATCCCCTTTGCTATCATTTGAATATCTGTAGAAACTTTATTAATGTTACCTCAATGGTTCCTGATACCTGGTAATTTGTGTGTTCTCCCTTTTTTTCCTGAGCAGTTTGGCTACAGTTTGTCAATTTTATTGATCTCAAAGAACCAGCTTTTGTATTCCTTCTCAGCTATTTAATGCCTTATATTAAACAAAAACACTGGTTTTTGCTTTAATTTTTACGACTTTCTTTCTGTACTTAACGTTGGTTTTAATTTGCTCTTATTTTTCAAGTTTCTTATGGATGAAGATGAATGTATTAATTTGGGGCCTTTTCCCTTTTCTAATATAGCCATTAGTTCCTATAAATTTTCTCCTAAGTACTTCTTTTATTGCATTTCACAAATGCTAATATGTTGTGTTTTCATTTTCATTCTGCTCAAAATACTTTTTCATTTCTCCTTTTATTTCTCTTTTGTCTTATACCACATACAGGAAAATGATATTTAGTTTCCGTATATTTTGATATTGTCTAGTCATGTTTTGATTATTAATTCCTAATTTAATTTAACTGTCATTAAAGAACATACTTTGTATGACATCAATCCTTTTAAATTTATTGAGACTTGTTTCATGGTCTAGAATATCTTGGTAAATGTTCTGTGAACACTTGAAAAGAATGCCCATTATGCTGTTGTTGGGGGTGTATTATACAAGTGTCAGTTAGGACAAGTTGACTGGTAATATTGTTCAAGTCTAATATATACTTGTTCCAGTCTACTTGTTTTAAAATTTATTCAGATGGAGTGATTTCTCTCAATATATGGGTATTTTTATAATTTTGTTGGTACTTTTGTCAGTATTGCTTTGTACTTTGAAGTCATGTCATTAGATGTGTACATTTAGAATTGTGACAACCTTTTAAAAAACTGGCCTCATTATCATCATAAAATGACCATTTATCTCTGGTAAAATTATTTTCTCTGAATTTTACACTGTCTAATATTAATATAGTCACTCTAGCTTTCTTTTGGCTAGTATTAATATAGCATATGTATGTTTTTCTAATCCTTTTACATTTAACCTATTTTTGTCTTTTTATTTAAAGTATATTTCTTATAGACACTATCTAGTTTTTTTCTGTGTTTTCATTTGCTTGTTTTTTACTATTCTGAAAATCTCTTCCTTTTAAGTGAAGTATTTAGACAACTTATATTTAATGGGGGTTACTGATATTGTTAGGCTTAAGTCTGTCATCTTGCTACTTATTTTCTATTTGTTCTTTGTTTCTTTTTTCATGTTTCTTTTGGAGTAATTATTATTAGAGATTTTATATGTTTTCTTTCTTATTTTTTGTTGGTTTGTTTGCTATCACTCTTTCCTTAATTTATTTGTTGCTTTAGGGTTTTAATATGGAACCTTAATGAATTATAGTCTACTTAGTGTAATATTGTAACACTTTATGTATAAGGCTTTAAAATAATACAATTCTTTTTTTGCTTCCCACCTTTTTGCTATTTTGTCATATATTTTATCTATAGCTATGCAGTAAATCAAAGAATATATTGCTATTATAGCAATATATATATATAAATTATAAAAAGTATGTATAAAAAGTTTAAAAGTAATTTTTAGAAAAGCATTTACTTAGTAAGAAAAACTATATACATTTACCCATGTGAATTCTGTATCTAGTGTTCTTCATGCCTTTGGGCAAAAGTTTCCATGTGGTAAATTTTTATTCTATCTAAATGATTTTCTTTAAAACTTTTTGTATTGTAGTTATTCTGTTAATTAATTTATTCAGATCTTATATGTTTGAAAATGTCTTTACCTTTTCTTTAATTTTGAAAGACATTTTCACTGGTTATATAATTCTGGCTTTAAAAGTTTTTCATTTACTTTTTTCTTTCAGTACTTAAGAGATTATTCTACTATTCTTTTGCTTAATTGGTTTTTTTTTTCTTTTTTTTTTTTT
>NW_003852398.1:7551738-7568640 GCF_000181295.1 Otolemur garnettii | reverse complement strand
GGGACCACAGGCGCCTGCCACAACGCCTGGCTATTTTTTTGGTTGCAGCCATCGTTGTTGTTTGGTGGGCCTGGGCTGGATTCAAACCCGCCATCTTAGGTATATGTGGCTGGCGCCTTAGCCGCTTGAGCCACAGGTGCCAAGCCCTCTAAATATTCTTGAGCTTTGCTCTGTGGAATTGTTAATTATAGGGAGTTTGATCCTTTTAATCTTAATTTTAAAATATTTTGGGTGAAGTTAGATCAGCATTTATTTTAAGGTTGAGCTGCCATACTACTAAGGAAAACTCCTTCCGATTACTCTCCCTTATTTCTAATTAATTATGAGGTTTTGCTCTCTGGCTGGGAGTCATGTATATAAGCTCTGGGGAATGACTCCTTCATTAATTTCAAATGATTCCTTCCTTGGTTTGAGGTAGTGTCTTCATCTGCATGCACGGCTTAGTACCATCTGAATACTCAAGAAGCAACCCCTAAAGTTCTCTTTCTGTGCAATTCCTTCCTTCTGATATTCTGTCCTGTGAGTCCTAGCTGCCTGGTCTCCCAGACTCTCCACTCCATTTATTCAGCTCATCAAATTCAGGGAGCACTGCCATGGTTCCCTCCCTTGTGCTGAAGCCCTAGAAACTTTCTCAAGGCAGTAGCTTGTGACAATTTTAGGACTTAACTTTATTTGTTTTCTATCCCATGTGGATCATTGTACTTTGTTTCCTGACATCCAGTGTCTTAAAAACGTATAATATTTTTCTGTTATGTGTCTGTTATTATTGATGTTGTTTAAAGTGAGAGAACAAATCTGAACACTTTTACTCTATATGAATTGAACATGGAAGTTCCTGATTGTACGGTTTTGGTAAGGCTGGTATTGCTTCTGTTCACTCTTTAAAATTACATGTTTTTCATGCAATTATTCCTCACTTCACTCTTTTCTCCCTGACAAGTCTCATTCCAAAGTTTCAAACAAATCCATATGTTGAATCACAAATTTCCATCATCATTTCAGTCTCTCCTAATTCGGAGACCTGTGTATCTAATGACTTACTGGTCATCTTTCTGTAGATATTCCCTTAAGATGCTTGAACTCAACATGCAAAAAATTAATAACCCTCTTCTACAAGGTCCTATCACCCCCTTATTTAAATCTCTCTGCAGCATTCATCACAGTATTTGCAACTCACTACAGATTATAGCAGATATTATGTTTTATCATGTTTTTAAGCACTTCACACAGCTCCTGAGCTAAAGAGCTTATCAATAAATATATTGAATCTTACATACCAAGGGAAACTGATAGAGAGAGGCACAGAGACATACTCTACGCTGAAAGATTTCACATTGAACAGGTCCTACCATGTCCCTGAAAAGATAGATTGGGAATAGGCGGTGCCTGTGGCTCAAAAGAGTGGGGCGCCAGCCCCATATGCCGGAAGTGGTGGGTGAAAACCCAGCCCCAGCCAAAAACTGCAAAAAAAAAAAAAAAAAAAAGATAGATTGGGAAGGAGAATCAGTTTGGGTCACTGACTGACTTCCCTTCTCTGGCCTCTGTGAAGGAGATACCTGGGGATAAGCAATGATAGAAAATTCAGTAGAAAGAATGGAAGGAAGCCAACTTTCTGGGTTCTTAAATGCTAAATATTGCCACTTAGAACTGTGTCCAAATTAACCACTTATATTGCTCCCTTCTGTGCTGAATGTGTTTATACCAAATGCATTATACATTGCTTTTTGAAGTGTTTTCGAGTCATTTTACGCAAAGATGTTTCATCTCATCAATCACATTATAAATTCCTGCTAGACGTAACAGCGCCCATTTTCTCAGTAGTTTGGGAAGATGTTAGGAACAGGACTGTGTCTCTTATGTTAGACTTGGTACATCCCAAGAATAGAAACCGTGACTCTTTCTCCCAGAGAAAAATAGTCTGCAAAAATATTTATTACCTATGCAAGAAATGGAGGCACAGGGCAGTTTTGGGGTCTGCAGCCACATCTGGCCATAAGCCCCATTGTCACCACCCTGCCCTTTCTGTGCTGCAACTATGCCCATCACACTGAGGAGCTGAGTTGTTTCACATTGGCAAATCTACTTCAGCTTTGCCTGAAGCTTGTTTGCCAGGGAAGTCTTGGCTCAGCTCCTCTGGAGGCAAACTCCCTGGCAGAGCATGTTTGTCTGTCTTCAGGGAAGGTTCTCAGCATTCTCTGCTCCTGTTCAAACTGGCTGGGTGGAGCTAGAATCAACAGGGGATTTGGAGAACAAGCCAGACAGGTGTGAAAGCGTCTTCCAGCAACCCAAATATTAGAAAGCCTTTTCAATCATCATGTCTGACGCCCACGTCTGGTTCCTCTCAGAGAAGGGCTGGAATGGCTCAGCCCTCCAGAATCCACTAGTGTTGTAGAAAGTGTGAAGTGATTAGCCCCAGCTTAGAAGTTATAAGGAACAACCCAACTTCTCAGCAACTATACAGTACTCATCACATCCTGTTCTAATAAAGTTTAATGAAAATTTTAAAACTGGGGAGGCAAGGTCAAAAGAGGCTTACCAATTTAAAACATGATGTTTAATAAATTGAAACAACCATAAGATATCCTGTTTGTCCAAATTGAAAAGCTTTTGAAACAGTAATTCTCTTATGCTTTTGGTAGAAATATAATTGGGACACCATTTTAAAAGGACATTTTAGAAGTATCTGGCTAAACCTAATGTGAGTATGCCTTTCAACTTAATTCCAGTTCTCCCTATCTGTCCTTGAAATTACTTTCACATGTGCTCAAAGATACACACTAAAAGATGTTCAACCTAGCATTGTTTTTAATGTCAAAAAGTTACAAGCAATCTAAGTCCCTATTAGCAATCAAAATAATAAAGCAGTACTTTGTATTATGAATATCTCTGCAGGACAAAACAATACAGATAGATGATCGTGGTCATGGAAAAAATAAAAGAAACTTGAGCCTTTTTGTTTATGTACAAAATGCAATTCTGGAAGGCAACATATTGAATTATTTATAGCAGTTAATTCCAGGACTCTGAGAAAGTGAGTGGATAGGGAATGGTGAGAAAAATTACCTTTTGAATACAATGTACATTATTTGGGTGATGGAGACCTTAAAAGCCCAGACTTCACCACTATACAATTCATCCATGTAACAAAAGAAAAGACACCAGTCACCATTCTGCTGTTTCAGAAAAAAATTGTAATTTTTATGGCTCAGCGCTCATAGCTGTGGCTACAGCGCCAGCCACATACACAGGAGTTGGCAGGTTTAAACCCAACTTGGGCCTGCCAAAATAATAATGACAATAACAACAACTACAAAAAAAAAAAAAATACCTGAGCATTGAGGCAGGCACCTGTGGTCCCAGCTACTTGGGAGGCTGAGGTAGGACAATTGGTTGACCCCAGGAGTTTCAGGTTGCTGTGAGCAGTGACATCATAGCACTCTACCAAGGGTGACATAGTGAGACTGTGTAAAAAATAATAGAAAAAAAATGTAATTTTTGTGTTAACATTATGTAATCCATTTTTACGGTATTAAAGTGAAGTCATTAAAATTTGTGTTGTAAGACTAAAAAAAAAAAGACACGTGTACCCCCTAAATTTAGTGAAATAAAAAAAGAAAGGTAAATGGTAAAGAGAGACTTTTAAATTTTGTTCTGTACTTGTTTTGCAAAATAAATAAAAGAAAAAGATGGTAAGAAAAATTTCCTTCCTGTGTGGTGTTCTAAACTCCCATTCATGTCTTGTTCAGAAGCAGAGTTCCTCAATTTTGTCTATATCATAGAATCAGTTGAAGGATTAAAAGACAATCTGTCTTAAATGGTTTCTGTAGGAAGCAGAGCCTGAGGCAAGGACTAAAGTGCCAACACTTAATTTCAGTGGTTTAATCCCAGGGTAATAAAGATAAGGAAATCAGTGGGCTAGGAAAGATGCTAAGTGTTACATGTATTATGCGGTATTACCTTGCTGGCCAGCACTTCATAAAAACAGTATTGAAAACACAAAGCAGTTGCTCAATAGGACTTCTCCAGATATGGAAGGAAATGCCACACCTTGGAGCAGTCTACAGAAGAAAGACCAGGGGAATCTCTCCACCCAGTTTTCTCCCATTTCTCATTCGTCAAGGTCTTGCTCATAGTGAGCTGCTCCCTGCCTCATCAAGCCAATGGCTGATCTTAGAAAGTCAAATCTTATGTCTTGAGGTGTGACATTTTATCAAAAACTACAGAAAAAGAGTGGTGACTTGAATGTGGGTCATGAGAACCGGGCTCCCTAGGGTTTTGCCTGAAGCTCCAGCCAGCCCATGGGAGGTGGGGGCTGCAGAGTGTGGGGGTCAGCACAGGTCAAGCAAAAACAGAAATAGTGGAGCATGGTCTGAGAGCCAAGAAGAACCTGCCAGAGGAGGGAGGAGATCAAGGGAAGCTAAGAAGATGCACAAAGCTTCTGTCAATTATAATTCTGACCCTACCTCACCCCCAACCAATTAAATCAGAATGTCTGAAAACTTGTATTATTTTAAAGAGTCTCCCTAGATTATTTGCATATTCAGCCAGCTTTAAACCACCGCTTTAAAGTACCCATCAAAAATAACCATCTAATGCAAATTTCAGATCATGGTGTTTCATTTTCCTTCTTTCAACTAAAAATGGCAAAGCCACCTGACATCTTAGACACCCATTGTATCTCAGAAGTTTAAGTTTATTTCAGAGTAGGTTCTCAAAGATGCCAGCATTTCATAACCTTGACTTTCTGTTAGACAAAGGCTACAGAAATACTGAAATACTTGATGCAAAATGCCGAGATTTTCTATTCTGTTACATTTAAACAGCAATTTTGCCAAGGGTAGGAAGAAAGAGCAGGTTCCTCAGTCAGATTAAATGGGTTTTGTTTGAAAAAGTAATAATCAGTTCACTGTCTTGGATGTAGAGAGCACATCCTTCCTGAAAACTAACAATGTCCCATTTTGTTTTCTGCAGGCACATAAATTGTGCTCTAACCATGTGTATCCAGATGAAACCAAAACATGAATAAAGTGATTCCTTGAGCTATCCCTAGAAATGCATTTGCTTGTACAAACCTCCAGTTTTTACATTTTCTACTCAACCTATTTTGTGCTGATTTATATATGGATAAAGAGCAAAAAAAAAAAAAATCTGCTCAGAAAAGAAGTCAAAGATTGCAATCAAATGCAACCTTTTTCATGGCCTAATACTATTTGAATGCCTCAGCCCCTCGTCCCATTTCTTCACTCAGCTTCTCCTTAGTCAGCATAGCCATTGGACTAAAAATAACTAATAGTGAACTTGGAGTCTGGTAGGAATAAGGTAGATGAACAGTGCCCGAGAGAGCCTGTGTTTGTGGGTGCACCACTTCTCCTATCAGGTCACAGATTCCCCATCTACAAATAAGAGGGTGTCTCAGTAATGTTTTCAGTCTGATAATGTTTCTAATTTTGAGATTTTACATTTCTAAATTCTTGGCCAATTTCCCATATGCCTCTGTCAATATGTACACTCTTGGCTGTGAATTCTGCCCACAAATGTTCCAAAGACTTCATAGTAAAGAAAAAAAATCATCTCAAAGTAAAATGATCAAAATGCCTATTTGAAACAAGCTCACATATTGGGTGCACTAAGATGCGCCAAAAGGATGGAGAAAGATATGAAAGCCTCCCTCTGGGAACTTATAATTCATTCTATGTTACTGGCAGATAAAGGGAAAAGTGATAACAACAGAACCCAGATGTTGAGAAGTGTATGCCAACTAAAATTTTTTTAGAAGACATATTATGATTTAGGGGCTTTGAAGATTATATTTGTTGATGATGGTCATGAACCAAATATGAATAAATCAAAAAATGCCAAATAATAATGAGGACCCAATACTTTATTTGTAAAGTATCTCCTTTAATCTATGTCTATATCTATACATCAGCCAAAGAGCACGTTGACATCTGCAACTCAGATTCAGGGGGTGCTAGAAGCCTTGTTATAGACTGTGTGTATGGGGACCATGGATTCCTAGACTTTCTATTTCACGCTCTCAGCACTTTCTTCTTCTCTTTATTAAATAATTTTAAAAATTACCTGTAAAATTATTTGATACCTGTCACACACAGTGGATGATGATAATCATTAGAATGAAGCCAGAGGATCTTATTTACCTCAGGTTTTTCTACATCTGCTTTCTGTTTGCATGGAATATCTTTTCCCAGCCCTTTGTTTTTAGTCTATATGTGTCTGGGAAAAATGAGTTTCTTGCTAGCAGGACAGAGTTGAATCATTTTTTTGACCCACTCAGTCATTCTATATTTCTAAGAGAATTTGATCTGTTTGTGTTCACACTATTGATGTGTGAGGCTTTGTACCTATCATACCGTTTCTTGTTTTCTGGTTGCTTTGTGTAGTCTACATTCCTTTCTTTTCGTCTTATAGTTTCTCATTATGGATTGATGGCCTGTAAGGTTTCTGCTGAGAAATCTACTGTTAGTCTGATGGGGTTTCCTTTATAGGTGACTATATGTTTTTCTCTTGCTGTCTTTAGAATTTACTCTTTAACTTTGCCTTTTAGACAGTCTGATTATAATACACCATGGGAAGGGGTTTCCTGAAGATGCATCTATGGTGGGGATGGGTAGGTATTTGGGATTTGATTCTGGGTGTGTGCAGTAGCACAGTCTCATTTGATTTCTTTAGCTATAAACAGTGTTAGTGGTATCTGTGATTTCTCAGAGGCTTAGGGTGAGATTGTTAGTGGAGGCTCTGGGGAAGTTGTGCTGGAGACTGGGATGTCAGGTGAGCTGGTCTTCAGGCTCCAGTGGTGGCAGCAGTGGGCTGAACACACCTATCTTTGCATCCCAGGGCAGAACATGCTGTCACCTGTATTGGAGGTTCCAGTGGGTCAATCCGTAGGCCTTCAGGTGGCTCACTCAGATGCCAGTAGTGCCAGTGGTACACTGGATGGGTAGGCATGTGCTTGGGCCCCTAGGCAGCTGATGTGGCATGGGCAATAGGGGGGACAATTCTCTGAGTCTCAAGAGATATCATTAATGTTGACTGTTGCTACAGAGGGCTAGGAGGGACAGTCTCCAGGCCTTCAGTTAAGCATTTGCAGGCAGGTCCCAGCTGAGATGATAGCAGCTGGGAGTTTAGGCCAAACTTCAGGTGTCCCAGGATGTAGACAAGGCAGTGGACTGGGTTGGCCAGGATCTATGTGCTCTGTCTGGTGTGGGGGCTGGCAACACCAGGTTGGGTGGGTTTGTGCTTAAGATTCCCCTAATGGTAAGACTAGGCACCAGCCATGCCGGATGGGGACAGAGCCCTCCTCAGGCACCACTGGAGAGGTCAAGCACTCCCTCAGTGGTCACAGCATGGGCTGGTGTGTAAGGAGTGCATGTCACTTTCACATCCAGGTCCTAGCAGGGCTTACCCCCATTCACCCTGGCTGCAGGAACACATGCCCAGCTGGCAACCAAATCCCAGATGTAATCTGCATTGCACACTGGCATCCTTATCTTAGATCTTGGCAGTGTAGAGCTCGCTTTCCTGCATCGGCTGCTGCTGACCAGGCCTCACCCACCTCTTGGCCACAGCTTCAGGGATGCTTCCAGCTTGCTCTCTTGTCCCAGCAGTGACAGCCAAGTTACTAAAATGCCCCAGTCCCAGTGCCCCTGGATCCCAAAGGACAACATGAAGTTGCCAGAGGCTAGTTTCAAAAATTCCCCTTGCTCTTGTCTCTTAGATCTCAGAAAGGGTGTGAGATCCAATGCAAGCTCCCTCCTTAGAGCAATTCCCTCCCAGGATCTTCCAGTGTTAGTTTCAGGTGCTGGGCAGACCAAGGAATCTTCTGCTGCCAGGTTTGCATAGTCAGGATGTGGGCCATTGGAAATCTCTTACTCGTCCTCTCCCTGCATTGAGATGTCACTGCTGGCTCCCAGCTGATCCCAGCCAGGAAGGCTGCCTTTCCTCTGCTTTTTGTGTCCTCTGTCACTTTTCTGTTGAATTTCAATGTTGTCTCTTGGGTAACATACTCGATGACTGTCTGTACACTACTCTGATTCTGCTAAGTGGAAAACCCAGACATGAAATGCTTCTAGCTAGTCCTCTAGAAGGCCTCCCTGAGTTTTCTGCAAGTAGCACAGTGTATGATGTACACCTGCAAATATTGGTTGGGTAGTTGGGTGAATGAATCAGGCACAAAAAATCTCTACTTCCTAAAGAAGATTTGAGGTGACTCACCATAAAGTACACACTGACCATTTTAAGGACATAAGATCAAGGACTATGTAATGGTGGAGAAGGGAAATGTAATTTCTTGCCTACAGCTGCTTACTACCATTAAAATGTTAATCCTAGGATTTCTGGCTTCTAAGACATAAAAAGTAAACTTGATAATGAGTATATAAAAGAAGCTGACTGTTCTCAGCCTAAATGGAAGAACATTAAATCAGGACTCTTCTACAAGTATTCTGGGGAACTATCGACAACCTAATGGAAACATCTTCACTCACTCCCCCTGAGCTCACAGAGCAGCACTTGGGTGTCTGGCAGTGAGCCAGTTTTCATCCACATTTGCCCCAGGTGAGCTGTGATTGGCAAGTGTTCCTTCAGCCCCACACAGGACTCTGTTCAATCCAAATGGCTCTGAGCTGCAGCTTCTGCATTGGCAATATTTTCAAGGGTGTTGGAATCAAAGAAGTGCCTTATTGATACAGTAACACTAAAGAGATTGTTTTAAGGCTTCTGTGTCAATTCATTTCTTAGCATGTCATTAAAAACCAAATGTCTATTCCCAAATATTTCACAAATTGTGATTGGTACAACAGGGCTCGTCTATAACAGGTAATCACGCCAATGCTCAAGATCCCTAATGTCAAGATCTTTATCCAAGGTAGTTTAGACTTTTATGGGTAAAATGGAACCCTGCTTCAATGAAATGTTTAAAATAGTTGTAGGTAGATTTACGAATGAGAAAAAAATGTGTACATACAGCATAATAACTGGTAGCACATAGGAAAACCTCAATATTCTTACTACACATGTAATTTTATTTAATCCTTTCAGTAATCTTGGCACATGAAGATTATTTATTTCCATTTTACAGATAAAAGAACTGAGACACGTGTAGATCAATTAAACTCCCCAGGGTTACAGATCAGTAAATGGCATTAGGTATGTAAGCCCAATTATAATAGACAACAGATTTTATGCCCTTTTCACCACAATATTTCAGCCTCCAAGAACTACAATGTCTATTGCTTTTGAAATCCCAGAGTACGTGGAGTGATTACCTTGGAAGATTTAAAGTGCTATCCTTGACTCGGAAGCATAGGTAATTCTTGAACAAATGACTAATTTCTTAAGATCAGTTACTGGCGCTGGAAACAACGGAAGCTTCTGGGGATGGATATCATGCCTTTACTCAAAAAAGTAAATGAGTATGTATGGAAAGAAAGATTTCTGTTACAGGTAATAAGTGCCAACTATCAGGATCTTCACCAATATGAAAGTATGCATTATCTCACAAAGCAAGATGACCAATGGTAGGCAAGTGAAAGTTTAAAGTTAGGGTTAACTTAGCAGCTGGGCAATATTGTCATGGTAGACGCCTTCATCATTCAACTCGGCTGTCTTCAGCAGAGCTGATAGTATTGTCCTTTGCGTTCATCACCCTAATAATAATAATAATTCATGAATACCTATTTTGTTCCAGACGGTTGTAAATGTTTTACAAGTGTTTTTGAGTTGAGCCTCTCAACACTCTGGTGAGATAGATTCCAATATACTGACGCAGGTAGAGAGCCTTCACTGTCAGAAGATAGTTGCAACAGTGCCAACTCTCAAGTGCAGACCACGGGGCACCTAGCAACAAGGAGAAAGTGCATTGTCTCCCTCACACCTCTCTCTCCCTGAGGCCACTGACCAGACTCTCTCTAAGGTCCATGCTCAAACCAATACAATGAGAAAAATGGAAGTCATCACAATTACTTTAAGTAAACCATAATTCACGCAAGCTTCTCACAGCAGGGCTCCCTCTTTCTTTATGCCCGTGGTCAGGAAAAGAAGCCTACAAACCAGATCTGGACTCTGACAGAACGTCTGCCATACTGTCGCTAACTTCTTCATCTCCAGCTGCAAATGGAACATCCTTGGGCATTGTCAAGGTAGACGGGTTTTCCTGGGAAAGCAAGGAGGGCAGCTGGAGATAAAGGGCTTGCTAATTTTTTCAGTAGGTTTAAGAGTAAGTGTCCTGCTTGAGCGATTGTAGAGGCGGTAAGCAAAGCTGGGAACTGGGTTGAAATAAACAAAAAGCATTAGCTCTTGCAGGAGACAAAGTCAAGGTCTGAGTTTCACGAGTGAGGCATTACATGAAGTAATAGCATTTGGAGTTTACAGACGGGGGAAAGAAGGCCCAGGGTGACTGTAAAGAAGGCTAGAAGGCAGGAACATTCCTGGTGGGCTGCATCATGCCCTGTTAGGTAGAATTTACTGCGTGGTCCCCCAACGCGCCTCCGGCAGCGGCAGAATTCCTTCAACCTTCGCTAAGATGCACGTGTATTTTTTGGGCAGCAGCTAAAAACATGTGTGCCTTCAGATGTAGAGTGTGTGTGTTTATACGTGGGTACATGTGTGTAAAAATTTGCCCAAACTGCAGATGCCTTCATGATTCGGGCTGAATTGTGTCCCCTGTGAAATTCATGTGCTCATCCTAACCTCCAGTATCTGGGAATGGACTGTATTTGGAGATAGTACCTGCAAAAGGCATAATGAAGGTAAAATAAAGTTATGTGACTAGGCCCTAATGCAACAGGACTGGTGTCTCCAGAAGAAGAGATTAAGACACAGAGAAAACAGACCAAAGGCCACGTGAAGAAAAATGATAAGATGTCATCTACAAGCCAAGGAGAGAGGCCCTGGGATGGAATCAACCCTGCCAACACCTTGATTCGGGACTTCTAGCCTCCAGAGGTGTGAGGAAATAAATTTCTGTTGTTTAAGCCATTCAGTTTGTGACATTTGCTATGCCTTACACAGTACACTTAGGGATTTGTGCAAGATGAAACAATAGATGAAATGCATCAATTTTTTTTTCATAAATGGCCGACCCTTCCTTAATTCCTCCTTCCAGACTGTGTTGCAGCACAAAGATAATGCGGTTCAGAACAGCCTACTGACAAGTGCGGCTACTTTAAATGAATCAGAGCAATGCTAGACTGGTTGGATACATTGTGCAAAAATTAACCATGGAAATAGATCTAAAGTGTGACCCAAAGCAGCTGCTTCACTACGCTGGGGCTCCTGCATCTACCAAAGCAATGTTGGTCATCAACATGGACCTATGGACTCACCTCCTCTTCCCCCTCCAAAACTGGAACATTTCGTGGGAGACATGGGGGGTGAGGTGGAAGTTGTTTATACTAATCATCCCCCAGAGAAGATCTTAAAACTTGCTTTCAGCCTTTTAATTCGTTCTTAATGTTTTTCCTTAAGACTGGCGATTTTGAAAGTCATCACTCTCCTTTCTCCAACAGTATTCACTCTGAAGACTCATCCCCTCTCGCTGCCCTTCCCTGGGAAAGCCAAATCCCCAATTCCCCTCTCTTCTATTTAGTAGCCAAGCCTCTCTTTCATCCTTTCTGGACACCAGATGATCATACCAAGGCCCCGGGACCCAGAAGGGAATTTATCGCAGCATTTTCTCAACAAAAGCCAATGTTTCACTTTAAGAAATTCTGACAGCAGGTGTTGAGAGAATAAAATTATTTCTCTATATGAGAGAAGAGAAAATAAAAAGAAAGCAAATGCAGGAATCCTAGATCCTCTGATTTTCTTTTGTCGGAGAAGAGAGCCTGGTGTTTTGTGGCCTGAATAACGGGATGAGTTTATCAGTCTCGAAAGACGAGCCTGTGAAAAATCACACAGCTCTCCCTGGTAATCCTGTTCCCAGAGAGAGAAACATTTCTGTTTTCCTTCTGAATTAACATTAACTTGCATTAAACACACACACACACAGGAGTAAAATTATATTTAGAAACGTTTGAGCTCTGACTTCTTCGCAGCAGGAGTAAGTGCCTCAATTTCCTGCAAATCATTGTCAAGTGTCTAGACAGGAGAAGTGGAAGCAGAGATAAGAGATCCTGAATTTCAGCAGAGGGGCCATCAAGCTAAACCGAACTCAGCTGTGCTTTTTCACTCGGCAACAAGCGATAACCCTCTGATAGCCGCTATCTTACACGTTGCTTTTGACTTCTGATAAGGAAGAGGAAAAGTGGGAAACAATGACTAGCGTGATGATAAACACCCTGGCTGGGCATTTGCCTTGGTCTTTTCAAGTGAACCGAGCCCCGGAGGAATCCCAAGCCCTCCAGGCCTATCTAGTTTCTGGAGAGGTTGATGAGCTTCTGAAGCGACAGATTAAAATGAACAATACTTTAAAGGGTTTGTGAATTGTTTAGTGCCTTAATTTTAAATACACCTCTAAGTCAATCAAATACACCTTCTAGAAATCCCTAAAGCCTCAATGCCCTTTGTGAAAGTGTGTTTTACAATCTCCTAATCTCTTAGAACTGAATAGGAGCAGAGCCGTCAGCGGTACCCCGGACGCACAGGCGCACACCAGATATCCTCTGGGAATACGTGAGATTAAGCAAAGTTTCTTCCTTTGCAGAGATTCTGAGAACACCGGAGGACCTCGTCGCTCTCTGTGCTGCAAGGCTTAGAGGTGTCATTTGCTGGATTCCAGCCCCCGTTCATTCAGACATCCATCAACTGCTTCTTTGGGTTCCTTCCTAAATAGGGTGGTGGTTAAAGGAGTGTTCTGGAATCAGGTTGCCTAGCTTGGAACTCTAACTCTACTAGTCACCAGCTGGGTAAATTTGATCACACTATTTAACTCTTGGGCCTCTCCTTTCTTATCTGTGAAACGGGAGTAATGACAAGACTTACCTCTTAGGATGGCTGGGAGGGGTAGAAAGTTACGCATGTAAAACACTCAGAACAGCATTCTGACATAGCGTAAGTGTTCCGTGAACTTAACTGTCACTCTGTGGGCCCAACTCTAGTCTTTAGCTAGTCAGAGGGTGATGAAAAGAACATCTTAGAGGTGATGGTGAAGCAGAGTACCTGCCAACTGCTGAAGAAGTAAAAATCAGTCAGTGTGGAGGTACCAAGTCAGAGCCTAGTCCCTTTCAGGCACAAATGTAAAGAGCTTCAACAATGACTTGCGCGACACAGCCAAGTTAGGTAAAACTTACAGCAAAGTGTCAAACAGCTTGATGTGAAGGAATATCGGCGTGCAAAGAGGGAGAGATCACTGTGGACCCGAGCGGCCAGATGGGATTTCATGGAGGAGGCTTGTCCTGGGTCATGGGCATGTAGGATGTAGACAGAGGGGAAGGTTATTGGGGGACCAGCACCCTCGCTACCACCCCACCGCACTCCTTTCAGGCTAAAACCCAAACTCTTCAGCCTACCACTCAAAGCTTTTCAGAATCTGAAGTTAAACTGTTGTCAGTTATGTCTCCCAGGACACATTCTCCTGCTTTTTCTCACAATCCTTCCATGGAGCCCTCTATTTCCTGTTTCCAGCAGTCCAAACTTCCAATCATTCTCTCCACTCTCCTCCTTAACCATTGAATCTGCAACTATAATCATCGTATCTGTAGACAATTCGCTTGTAAACTTTCTGATTCTTCATCAATGTTCTAATTCTTTAATTTTTTTTTTTTGTTAACTTTCTGATCTCTTTTACTAACTTCACTAACCCATCACTTTCTCTTTCTCTTTTGAACTCACAGAATATGTCTGTTCCACTTACCAGGCAAGGGAATGTCTAGTATTCCTAAAGGTAGAATTTTAAACTATTATTTTAACTGGAGAGAAGTTAGCTACTTCTTTTTTCTTGAGATCTTAGTTTTTGGTCTGAACTGTTAAGTTCCTTAAGATCCTGTCTTGTAGCTCGTTCTTCTTGCGAGCACAATAGTAGTTGATTGATTAACTGCTAGAGAGTGTAGGAACCAGGGATGTCATGTCAACTTACAAGGCTAATTTAGACTACCTAAACGCTGATATGCAAAGTATAAGAATGGCTGGATTTCAAGGTTGGGAGGTGTTTTAGATCAGGATTCCTGGAAAACAGACCATGAGACTGTGAGAGTTTTGTTTTTGATAATGATGATGATGTTTTGAGATTCTGAGACTTGCATTCAGGAAGTCACGGCTCTCAGAATCAACACCTCTGGGGGATGAGGCACAGGAAGGAGGGATGAGGACTGGAGGGAGAATGAAATACAAGGTTGATCTATAGTGTAGTTTTCACAGTCTTTATCCAATCTCCTGGGGAGCTCTGAACTTGGGGGTCATCCTTAAATTGTGTCCACTGAAGTAAGAGGCCAGGTCTTGGTAAGTCCACTTTGACTACTCCTTGCATGTGGGTTGTACTGGGGAAAAGGAATAACCTTGAGCAAGGCAATTGCTTTGGCAATTCCTGGGGAGGAATGCAGCTGTGAGCTGTCAGGAGCCAGCACCTCCTGAAGCCACTACTCAGGAATAAACACCCTGGTCCTAAAGGCAGAATCTGGGGCTATATCCAGTATCCACTCCAGTTGGGCAGCATGTCACCTGAGCTGTTGGCTTTCTTATCTTAACCTGTATGCTTGGCACTCAGCTCTACCTCGGGTCAAGTGGCTATCAGGGGAGTCTGACCTTTTCTCTTTTCTGCCATATAGCATAAGAGTTGTCTTGGGCCACATGTTAAAAACACAAACACTAACAAATGCTGATGAGCAAAAGAAAAGGTCCGTGCATGCTTTTCTCACTATCTGACAACAAAGACAAGCGAAATAGTCCTCAAATAATCTGCATGTGGCCTGCCCATTACATGATTGATCTGACTTTAAGTATGTTAGTTTGTAGATCAAAAATTTAGTCCTTTATAACTTCTCCCTTCCTTGCAGTTTCTTTTACCCCCAGTTAGTGTCCAAATCATCTCACTTACTCTGGAATCAAATATGTAGCTGACCCATCAAATGACTCCTAAAATCTCAAGTGAAGAGCTTTCCCAGAGATTCAGCCTCCTTGGGATCCATCTAAGGCAAGACTGGGAGGATAGCCTGGGGGCTCCTGCATTTCCCAGAAACACCAAAGGACCAGGGCCTTAGAAGCATCAAGAAACCAACAATAGGCTAGCACTCACTTACCTTGCAAAAGAAAACTGACTTAGCAAAGGACATCAAGGGGGATCGGTACTCATCTGCTGATGCCTGACCACTCTGAAGAGCTGCCACGTCCCTCAGGAAGCATCAGCACCCTGACACTTCTCATGCTCACATGCTCCGTTGCTGCTGTGGTTGATAATGATGATGATTCCAGAAATTTAACAAATACAGAAAAGATGGCTTGGCGCCTATAGCTCAGCACCTAGGGCACCAGCTACATACACCAGAGTCAGTGGGTTCAAACCCAACCTGGGCCAGCTAAACAACAACTGCCAAAAAAAAAAAAAAAAAATAGCCAGGTGTTGTGGCAGGCATATGTAGTTCCAGCTACTTGGGAGGCTGAGGCAGGAGGATGGCTTAAGCCCAAGAGTTTGAGGTTGCTGTGAGCTGTAATGCCACAGCACTCTACTGAGGGTAACATAGTGAGACTCTATCTCAAAAAAAAGAAAAGAAAAAACCCATACAGAAAAGAACCAAGGCTAATAAAACAGAGGCTTCTGTATCATCTTGCCAGAATTTGCTATTGTTAACTTTTTGTCATATTTTCTTCTGTGTATTTGTTTTAAAATAAAAGATATTATAGGAAAAATTCCAATATGGTTTTACTTCCCATAGGCAAAAGGGATCATGACCTCAATGTGTATTCTCCCAGTTCATTTTTTAAAATTTTATTATTGTTTCAGGTTGAGAGTAGGAAGAATTAGCTTACAATGTTTGCATTTGTTAGGTAGAGTCCCTCTTATATTTGTGTCCTGCCCCCTAGAGGTGTGCCATACACCCTAACATTGTGCCCATCAAGTGGGAGTACACCCTTCTCTCCTTTCCCTGTTCCCTCATTCCCCCTCCCCTCACCTTAAATTGATTTTTTTTTCTCTTACGTGGGCATGTACTACTGGCTTCATATTAGTATCAAGTATCTTGGATTCTTAGTTCTCCATTCTTGTGATTCTTTACTAAGAAAAATGTGTTTCAACTCTATCCACGTTAGTATAAAAGATGTAAAGTCTCCATCACTAGTTCATTTTTAATATTTGAAATGCATATATTGGTAGCCATCCAAGCACATAAGGTATAAGATATTGTTGTGTATGGCTTTTAAGTTTACATAAAGGGTATGCCACAACATTCTATAACTTCATTTTTTAATGAACTCTTTTTGAGAATTTTTCATGTTGCTATCCATAGATTTAGTTCATCCTGGACTGCTTGTGAGGGTTTGTGAAAGAACCATACTCCACTGTATTTATTCAGTCCTCCATTGATTGACATTCAAATGACTTCTCAGGTTTTTGTTTTTGTGCATTTTTTTTCTGACTTCCTTGACAAATCAACATGAATGAAATTCTTCTTCTTTTTTTTTTAAATTTCTTGCTGAGATTGACCAGGTCTCCAGAAAACGATTCCTGCTCTATCTTTGTTCTTTCCTCTCTGCCTCTGCTGTGACAAGCACCAGGTGCTGGTTCCTAGAATTCCCATTGTTTTCTGAGTTGGTTCTTCCAATGGATTTAATTCTTAGGCAGACCTAAGGAATGGATTCTGGAAGTGACAAATGTGGGAATAATCAATATAGTTCATTGGACCTCAAACTAAAATTGGAAGTACTTCGGAGAATTTATCCCAAGAAAATAATGCAAAGAAGGAAAATAATCTATAGACATGAAGATTCTTATTATAGAACTATTTTTTTTTTTTT
>NW_003852398.1:7545439-7550979 GCF_000181295.1 Otolemur garnettii | reverse complement strand
ACACACACACACACACAAAGAGAGAAGCTTTTATCATTGCCAGATAGAGATGATGAAACTGTGGTTCAAAGATTCAAAGAGATTTAGTAAATTACTCAGCGACCTAAGTTGACATAGTAGCAAGGCTGGAATTTGCATCCATCCCTCACTGATTCTAAAACCTGAGCTTGGCCCATGTCCTTCTTTGGAATGATGAAAAATGTTCTTTTCTTTATAGGCCTCCTAATATTATTTGTGTAATGGAAACTTCCCAAAGGCGGAGGAGGTAAGGAGGAAGAGTAATGAGGCATCTTTCTCTGTCCCCTTCAGGTGCAGAGTGGCAGTGCACCTACCAGGATGGCTCTTTGATTTTCCACTTGTGCCCTTAGGGTTCCTGGTATAGAACAAAAGTCTGCGGGGAAGAAGATGAGAGTCCACAGATAGAGCCTATTGAATTGGAATGGGATAAGCCGTGTACTGCCTCAGGCCACTTGATCAAAGCTATCTCAACTACTGCATGGTGCTACCAAGACAAGCAGCAACTCTGTGTAGGTATGTGGATGTTCTCAGGGAGAAGCTTCGAAGTTCCAGCCTGGATCAATGCACAGAGAAAGAACACTGTGCTGGCAGAGAGACTTCTGGGTTCTTTGTTGTGGTTCCTAAGTGAACATGTGATTTTGGGTCAGTGCAGGGGCAGCAAGAGTCTCAGTTTGTTCATCTGCAGCATGAAAGAATCTGCTTCTTGCACCTCGAAGTGTTTCTCTGGTTATTTTTCCTAGCCAGCAAGAAGAGTTATTATAATCTGTCACCCGGAGATATCAGGTGTCAGACCTCTAAGAGCTGGAGAAAATGCTTCATCCTCTTACCTTCACTCTTTTCAGAAAAGAAAGGGCTTCTACCAACACTTCTCTACACCAACTAATGTGAAGACTACCTCTTCGCCCAGTGAATCCTTGGGAAAGCCATGTCCTGGTTCTAGTGCTAGGGAGTTCTCCCACAATGGTAGAAAATAGGCTCTGTCCTCTCTCATTTTGTTGCCCCGGCCAGCTGGTGGCCCTAGTCACACTCTCTGCCCCTGCCATCAGATAGATAGCATGCCAGGTCAGCTGGTATATACTTCCACGGGAAGACCTGGAGTTCGGCACCCTTCCTCATTTTCTCTCTCTCCAATTACTGGGTAATTTAGGCTATAGCTTTCCAAAACACTGGCTACCTAAATACCAGCTATCCAGATCCCAGAAAGGACACCGAAAGTTTAAACTTAGGGCATGGCAAAGAGGAAGTAGTGAGAAGCTCCCTTATGACCTCGAGATTCACTTCTATATTCCAAAACAGAGGACTGGCAGCCTCAAATTTAGAGTTAAATAAGTCTGCCCCTGGAATTTCATCATCTCCCTTCTCTGTTTGGCAGTAGTCAAGAACCTAGAGGGGAAAATGAACAGGCAACTGGCATCCCTAAACCTCAAATGCAGAACCAAAGAACGGAAGAAATATAAGCCCAGGATCAGGTTAACCTCTTCATCAGATCATAGGGGGTCAGAGGAGAAAGAAAAAAGTGGATGGCAGAACTGAAATAATATTTCCACAGTTGAGCTTGTCAAGAGACAGAGCTGAGTTAAAATAAGAACCCCAAGCCCTGAATTTCAGGATCTAAGGGAGTGTGCAGATGTAGATGAGTAAGCCAAAGCCCATCTGGGGATGTGTCCAACAAATATCCAGGATCCCCTCCTGACGCACTAACTCTAAGTGCTAAGAGGGCGGAGACTGCTGCTGCTGGATCCAGAACGGTTAACACAGCGTCTCAGGAAATAATTATTGTTGGTATTGACATAGTGGAATTTATACCCACTTCATCCTCCCAAACCACCTTCCCCCTTATTTGAAGCCAGCTAAATAGATTGCTGAGGAGGACCCTACTTCTTTTTTTAAGAGACAGAGTCTCACTTTATTGCCCTCAGTAGAGTGCCATGGCATTGCAGCTCACAGCAACCTCCCGTTCTTGGTCTCAGGCAATTCTCTTGCCTCAGCCTCCTGAGTAGCTTGGGACTACAGATACCCCCCACAGGGCCCGGCTATTTTTTGTTGCAGTTTGGCCAGGGCGGGGTTCAAACCAGCCACCCTCAGTGTATGGGGCCGGTACCCTACTCACTGAGCCACAGGCACCGCCTGGATGACCCTACTTCTTTCCCATCTAAAGATTCTATTTCTCAGGAATCATCACTGTATGGAAGGTGCAAACCAACCCAAACCAAACAAACCAAGGGTTTGGTCTGATTCTTGTTCCCCAAGATGGACCCGCCAGGCAGCGTGCTAGACTTGCATTGATGTGACTGGTATCATTTGATTTTATTAACCTGATTTCATTTGATTAATTTGTAAATGCTTTTGTTATTTTTACCCCAAATTCCCTAAAATTCAAGGAAGAGACAATGAGTGGGTAGCAGGAGATCAGCTCCAGGTATCGCCTGTTTTCTGCGAAAACAGGGACTCTGTTAGAGGAAAGAGCAGAGGACGAGATGCTTTTTTCAACTCACTTAACTTTTGGAGAATAAAATTCACCCACTTTCTTATATCCAGACTAAACAGTTGGTAATGAGGCTTTTTGGTCCTGGAATCCTGCCAATTAGAAGGAAAATTAAGTTTCATTCATGGTAGACCTGATTTAGGAGCCTAACCAAGTCCCCAGTTGTCATTGTAGGTCTGGATTCTACGTAGGCTATAGGTAGAGTTTTTCTCACTATCTTGGAGTCCCTGAGTCGCCAGAGCATCCTTGGTGGCCACTCTCCAGGTGATCATCTGCAGGCTGGCGTAGCATCAGGAGCGTCTCGGATGATGAGCAGATGTACAGTTAAGTTTAAACATTAAGGTTGTCTGTCTAGACTCTAGACAGCCAGGCCAACCTCCTCACATTTCCCACGAGCCCTGCCCCGACTCTCCCTCCCTTCAGCTGTGGAGATGACTGACATCCTGGAACCCTCAGGGATGTGTACTTTGTAAACTTGGAGCCTTAAAGCGAGAGAAGTGGAGAACTAAGTGGGGACTGTAGGACCTCCCTGCTGCAGAGGGGCCACAAGCAGGAGGCCCTGCAGTCTGGGACAGAAGAAGAATTTGAACCTAGGTCTTTGGACTCTGAGGCCAGTGCTATTTCCACCCAGTGGCTTGGACATTAAGGAACATTTTGTTACATTCCACACTTAGAGTATAGACATTCTGTGAAAAAGGGATTTATTAAGCCATCTTGGGCACCTGCCTTAGAGGCACTTAGAGGGTTCCAGTCTTAAGAAGCCAACATCTTAGAGATGGCAATAATCCTCCATGAGACTAGTGGTTTCAAGCATATGAAAACAAATTCTGCATTAATTTCTTAGAGACACTCTAACAAAGCCCATGAGCCAGGTGGCTCTGGAGACTGGAAATTCTAAGCCAAGTTAGTAGGGATGCTTCCCTCTGAAGGACGTGGGCAAGGATCTACTCCAGACCTCTTTCCTTAGCTTGTCAATGGCTTTGTTCTCCTGTGTTGTCACATTCTCTCTGTGCGTGTCTCTCTCTGTGTCGGAATTTCCCCATGTTATAAGAAAACTAGTCATCCTGGATTATAGCCCTCCTAAATGACCTCATTTTAACTTGATTTTGTCAGTAAAGACCCTATCTCATAATAAGGTCACATTCTGAGGTCACCAGGGATTAGGACTCCAGCATATGAATTTGTGCAGTGGGGGGCACAATTCAACTCATAGCAAACCCTGAAAAAAAAAACTTGTTTCCCAAGTTCCAGCCTTTGCATTACTGTCATTATATCTTTGCTGTTTCCACATATCATTTACATGATCCCCCCTTAACATTTACAAATCAACTTGTTTTACTAAAATAGATTTATTTTAAAGGGTAACTTTAACTGCTGTGTGAATAGTAAATCAATACTTTTCTAATATACATTAAAATAATTATTAAAATTAAAAAGACTTTGCACTCATGCATGTTCTCTGCGGTATCACCACTAGTATGCATATCTCTCTTTGGGAAAACCAAAGAGAATAGGTTGTGATCGTGCAGGTTTACACACATTCCATGTGGGAAGGGGTCTTACAGGTATTGATTAAATGAGGCAAAATAGATTTAATTTAAGAGGTATTGGTTCCTGCAATTCCTAGTGCTCTAAAGCAATTCCCTGCCTCTCTCCCATCTTTTTTTCACAGCCCATGTAATCTTCTGCTTGGTAGGGGCACGAGAAGATCTACAAATGGGAAAGCCAGGGTACCATTCCTTACCTTCCTTCCTTCAGGGACTTGTTCACCTGCTACAAGTGACACATAGGAGAGCTGTGGAATAACTTTAGAGAGATATTAAATAAATTAAGGAGTGGGCAAGGCTGCAGCTCTCAGGTTAACTGGTTTCTGAATGAGTTGTTGACCCTTCTGCTGTGAAAGGCTTAGAATGGGTAGCAGTGGGCTAGGGCATCGGTCCCGTCCTCTTTCCAGCTCACCTCCTGGACCTGAGGCCAGTGGATCAATACAGCTGGGAGAGTCAATGAATCCCTGGAGCTCCTCCACTCCTGTGGCTGACATGACCAATTTTTTCATGGACCACTTTACCAGTGAGCCCTTAAGGACTTCAAAATTATTTTCAACACAACACTCTAGGAAGCCACTACCGATTTTTCAGCACTTGCGTACAGCAGAAAACCAACAGGCAAAGCCCCTGTTTGGTGGTTTAGGCTGCTCCTCTGGTCCCCATAAAGGGCTAGTCCAAGAAGTGGCCTCGGAAAAGCTCATCACCCTAGCCCCGTTCACCTGTCCTGTCCACCCCCTTCTTATCACCACCTAGGACTCAGAATAAATGTACCTCCTCAAAGAGACCTTCCTACCTAGACCTCTGCTACTAAATGCCTCTTAGTATTCTGTATCTCACATTTTTGTTGGATTCCTTCCTGTCATTTATTATGGCTTCTGATTATTTGTTTGGGTATTTTTTTTTTTTTGCAGTTTGTGGCTGGGGCTGGGTTTGAACCTGCCACCTCCAGCATATTGTGCCAGCACCCTACTCCTTTGAGCCACAGCCGCTGCCCCTGTTTGGGTATTTTTTTTTTTAACAGTTTTTTTCCACTGGAATGGAAGCTCCTTGGATGTGAGATTCATACCTGTCTTATTCACCGTTCTATCACCAGCATGCTCTCAGCATTCAATAAATATTCATTGAAGGGAAAAAATAGAAAAAGGGAATGAAACAAATGAATACAATGGAAGTGAAAAGGAAAGGAAAAAGAGGAGGGGAGGAGCAGGGAGAATGAGGAGAGGTGGGGAAAGGCCTAGGCCACTGATGACTGGCCATGGAACAGAGATACAAAGCGGCGGGTCAGCAGTTTTGGGGGGGAGTGGGTGTGATATAGTAGCGCCATTTTTCCTTTGCCCAGGACCTTGCCCCCAAATGGGAATGTTCCCTTCTTGGAAGTATTAGGGTAGGGGATACGCATCAGACTTCTTCCCTCCTCTCTACGGTCCCCTGTGAGAAGGAGTGATTTATCTGCTTAAAAGGTGGTCACTCTGGCATCTACTGACGTGCCA
>NW_003852398.1:7527251-7544681 GCF_000181295.1 Otolemur garnettii | reverse complement strand
TGGGAAAGCTTTTGTTTGGAGGCCTTCTCCCCACTCTGTGTCTCCAAGGATGCATAGAGCTAGAGCTGTTCCTACAGTAGTGTTTTCTTTTATCTTGCCAGATGTCTTATGCATTTGTAGGTACATAAGTGAGACGGGCTGAAGACATTTCATAGTAAGAAGCCAGTGATTTGAAAAAAGAAGAGGCTGAGTGACCCTCACCCAGAAGCCTTCCCTGTGGACACAGAAAATAGTGACTTCCTTCATCTTTCACTTCCTGGCTTTTAGGGCCTTTTGCATTCCATGGGCACCTTCCTTCTACTGTTGAGGGCAGTCAGCCTCCCCAGGTAGATGTCAGCTGTTTGCACGAGGGAGTTACAACATTTTTTTCTTACTCAGCTTAGTGCCACCCTATCATCAAGCACTTTGTCCGAGAGACATTAGAAGTTGTCTGCATCATTGGTTTTTCCTTCTGATTGATAGATTCCACATGCTAAAAAGAAGTTACATTCGTGAACTTCATATCTGCAGTTTGCCCACGATAAGTCAGGTGCTATTCTGGGATTCGAAGTTACCACAATACTGAGGATGATGAGGATACTACTAAAACCACTAAAATTCATGGTGGTCCTAACAGTTAACAGTAATTGAGTGCTTCCTACTGTATTTCAGCATGTGTAACGTGCACCCATATTTCGACCCAGACTTTCAAGAGAAAAATCTTTTGTTTTGATTTTTGTAATTTAGATACAAAGTTTAAAGCTTGCAGAGTATGAAAACTGTTCCGACATTTTCCAAAGGATTTTCCAATAATTTTTCTCAAAATATCAGCTACATTGCTAGGTCCTGCCTAAAGTGTATCAAGAGAAATATAGTGTACTTGCTCTTTTGGCCAAAAATGCTTTTATTGCAAGTTCGTGGTAAGTTCAGCAAAATCATTTGCCAATATTCCAGGATATTATTTTGCATATGGAGATCATGGTGGCTTTCTAGAGTTACACTTGTATCACATAAGCATAAATAAAAGAATTAAAAACATTTATATAGACACAGAATTAGTACTACCCATGTATAATTCACATCCTTAATTTTTCCCTCAAAAATTTGGTCAAAAAGATATGCATTATACATGGCAAAACATGGTGTATGTGAGGCACCGTTCTAAGCACTTTAAATGCAGTAGAAAGTTAACCAGCCAAGGAACTATAACAAGATAGTCAATGTACAGAGGAGAATTAGGAGAGTAGAATGAGGCCTACCGTACTGATATGTACATATAGTACATGCCTGGTCTATGAAAATTAGGTCAACTTGAGGTGGTCAACTATGGAGGTTCCACTGTATTATCTCACTTTATTCTCATAGCAACCCTACTGTGTTATTAGTAAGCCTGTTTTTCAAATGAGAACACAGAGGCACAGAGAGAATATCTACTTTTAGCAGTTCACTGATCTGGGGGGAGTAAGCATCCTTCAAGTAATTCACCATCTGTGGGTGAATTAGAATGTAAACTGGAGACGATGATGGTGGTATGATAATCATTGAAATACAGTTTTAAGTCAAAAAATTAGGAGATCATACATGAGACAGAAGAGGGCATGGCAGCTATGACTGGGGGTGCTGTGTGTAAGGGCGGAGAGAAAGGCAGAGAGCAGATGCCATTTAAGTGCAATAGGGCATCTCAATCAGATGAATCTACGCTCCTTTTCTGCTTAAATTCAATGGACGTGGTCCACTGATATCCGTGAATGTTTAACAGCTAGATTTCCAGGTGTAGCTCCTAATGAATGGAGGTTGATATTTTCATTTACAGTAATGAGTAAGATGAAAGTGACATAAATAATGGAAACATATGTCGAAACTTCATTTGTTTGTGCAGGATATGAGCCATATCTTTGCTGAATTGGGCAAAAGTTTTCGAACAGAAGAGGAGGAATACATACATGTTAGGCAGAGACTGTGTATGCCTAGCAAAGCCTAAAATGTTTACTACCTGGGCCTTTATAGAAAAAGTTTTGCCAACCCTTATGCGTACCAGCAACAAGACAATAAATCAAGCCTTTATTTTTTAGCACTGCCGGACTGGTCTCTGTGGTGTGAAGACTCCCTCTGTGGCTAATCAGGCTCACAACGTAACACAGAGTTGGGAAGAGCTGTAGAGTCCTGTACCATTTGATAACATTTCCACCTCATAGACGCAGTAGCCAATGTAAACCTAAGAGCAGCAATAATAGTGAACTGTATTGAAGTAATTAGGAAGTGAGGAGGGTGAGTATTTATTACCTTCTAAAATGTAAATTGTTCCCTTGTAAAGTTGTAGAATTTTATTTTTTCATCATGACTGTGTTTGGTAACAGGCTCACAAAACTCCTGATATTACACACACACACGTATTCTTTTTTTTTTTTGAGACAGAGTCTCATTTTCTTGCCCTGGTAGAGTGCTGTGGCGTCACAGCTCAGGGAAACCTCAAACTCTTGGGCTCAAACAATCCTCTTGCCTCAGCCACCCAAGTAGCTGGGACTACAGGCTCCTGGCACCTAATATCACTGGCTATTTTTAGAGACGAGGCCTCACTCTGTTCAGACTGTTCCAGAATTCCTGAGCTCAAGCCATCCGCCCACCGCCGCCTCCCAGAAAGCTAGGATTACAGGCATGAACCACCGCGCCCAGCCTAAAACTCCTGAAATTTTAACTATCTCCTCCAAACCAAATGAGCTGGCCCCCGCCCAGCAGAGCGCGATCACAGAAGCAGCTGGGAGCCCTTATGTTCATGTTGATGCTACAGTAGCCACAAATTCCTATAAAGCAGGCAGGTCTCTACTGAGGATGTTCATTATGGCCTCATTTATAATAGAGAATATCTTAATATCTTAATAAACATATATAAATATCCAGCGGCAAAAGAATGGGTAAATAAAACATGTATGTGTGGTATAGAGTTCATTTTATGCCACCATTACCATGCATTAATCACCTCTGCACGCATCAACATGGATAGGTCTCAAAAACAAAAGGTACAAGAAAGGACCTCAGAGAAACATGTACAGATGATTTAATGTATGTTGATTTAAAAATCAAAGGAAAGCCTGGCTGAGGTGGCTCATGGCTGTAATCCTTGCACTCTAGGAGGCCAAAGCAGGTGGATTGCTTGAGCTCAGGAGCTGGAGACCAGCCTGAGCAGGAGTGAGACCCCATCTCTCCTAAAAATAGAAACATTAGGCAGGCATTGTGGTGGGTGCCTGTAGTCCCAGCTACTTGGGAGGCTGAGGGAGGAGGATTGCTTGAAGCCAAGACTTTAAGGCTGCTATGAGCTATGATCACAGTATTCTACCCAGGGTACAGAGTGAGGCTCTGTCCTAAAAATAAATAAATAAACAAACAAATAAAACTAAATATCCAAAGCACAAACCTGCCTATTGTTTATAGATAGATACACCAACATGTATTTAATAGTAAAGGTATAAAAACGGGGGTGGAGGGTGCCGCCCATATGTGCTATCAGCTGCCTCTGATTAGGGATTAGGGAAAGCAGCAGAGAAACAGGCTGGGAAAAGTGAGCTTAAACTTCATCTGTTTACAAAATTTTGTTCCTTTTTACAAAGGTAAGCAATTAAAACAAATGGCGACAACTTACATGGTGGGAGTAAGGGTGTGTGTTATTCAATATTGAAATTACACAAACATAATTTTTCAAAACCTTTTAATGCAATTTAGAAGATTTAAGCCTATCACTTTAGGTCCTGGATTGTCCAGTCTGCATCCTCTGAAGTTTCCCTGCCATCCCACAAGATCTGAGCGGAGGACACAGATGTGCTCCCTGGCACCCGAGCACAGTGCAGAACCCGCTTTCAGTCTGTGGCAACCTGCGTGATGCAGATTCCTCACAGACGTGCCATCATATTCTAATCATTGTGAAAATATTTTGATTGGAGTATCTAGTATTACAGGTTAGGTTGTGAATGGTCTTCATTCTTCACCCCGTCATAGTCCAAAGTACAGCAAACACTCAACCTTGCCCTGGCTAAGTTTGGTAGGGGACTTGACTTGTCCTTACCCACACAAGTTCCCCTCCTCACTTACGTCCTCAGAGTACAAACTACGTGGCACTTGTTCATCGTGATCCAAGATCCACACTTGCTTGCTGTCGCCTTCTCCAGAACTCCCGTTGTGGTCCAGGTCCACCATTCCCTCCCAAGAAATGCCTTCTTGCCACAGATGCCTCAGTTAGAGCTGGGATTCTACCCATTGTAGTCCTGCTCACTGCAGAAATATGTATCCAAACAGGGTCATAGGGATTTGGGATATCTCTACTTGTTCCTACCTGGGTCAAAATTCCGGGAAATCCAGCAGTGTGAAGAAATGTGGTTGGGATTGACTTTCTTCTTCCTGTTTCTGACACTGCTGCTGTTGCACACCACCACCACAGTGTGATGGCACTGGCCCAATTTGGCCCGTTTGGATTCGTGCCCACCATCCATGTTCCAGGACTACAGTTTGATGCATGCATCAGGACGAGTTCCAGTGTGTCTGGTAACTTATGACCTTTTTGGCCCCACTGTTCCTAACTCATTCTACCACCAATATGATTTTACTTCAGGGTGTAATGATGCCCAGAACTGGAGAAGACCAACTGCAATCCATCCTGATGGATTTCAATTTCTTGGGGTGTACAGTAAGGAAAGTTCTAAATGCTTTTGTTTCAAAAGTGCTTAGGCTCCCAGTGCAAATATACCCACCCTAGACTGTAAACCTGGAAGCTCCAACCAGAGCTCTTCTTGCAAAGCAAACACTAAGTATTTCAGGGTGCCAGCTCAGAGTAAGGACTTTACTTGCATCTTTTCATTTAGGCCTCACAACAACCTTAAAAAAGGCACACACTTCACTAGCCCTGCTTCACAAAGAGGAAGAATGGGATTCTGAGAGGTAAAGTCACATTCTTAATAAGTGACAGAGGCAAGGCTCAAACTCGGCCATGGCCCTCTTCTGTCCAATGTGAGCTGCCTCATCCTTCTAGTGTCACTTCTCTGTTCTTCATCCCTGCCTCAGAACTTTATCTGAGTTTCATTAAAAGTTCATGTTTACATGGATGGAGCTGGAAAATATTCTTCTTAGCAAAGTATCCCAAGAATGGAAGAAAAAGTATCCACTGTACTCAGCCCTACTATGAAACTAATTTATAGCTTTCATAGGAAAGCTATAACCCAATTTTAGCCCAGGAATATGGGGAGAGGGGAGAGGGAGGGGAGGGAAGAGTGGAGGGCGGGGGGAGGGAGGGTGATTGGTGCGATCACACTTATGGTTCATCCTATAAGGGTACATGTGAATCTCTCTAAATGTAGAATATAAATGTCTTAACATAGTAACTAAGAAAAAGGCATGAAGGCTATGTTAACCAGTTGGATGAAAGTATTTCAAATTGTATACAGAAACAGTACACTGTACCCCATAATATTATTAATGTACACTGCTATGATTTAATAAAAAAATAAAAGAAACCAAGAAACTTAAAAAAAAAAAAAGTTAATTAGGTTAAACCTCTGAGTAATTTCCAGAATTCCAACTCCAATCGAAGGTAAAGTCTTTTTTTATTTTTAAATTGCTATGAAGTAATTCACACAGAAGTATATATATACATAATATGCAAGGTAAATTATGAAGAATAATACTTGTGTTAGTCAGGGTCCTCTAGAGAAGCAGAACCAATAGGAGACTAGGTCATGATGGCCAGGAAATCCCCTTCACACAGCCAGCTTATACAGTCTGCAATTTGGAGAACGAGGAAAGCCACTTGGGTTATTCAGTCTGAGGCTGAAGACTTGCGAATCAGGGAGGGGAGTGCAATGGTATGAGTTCTGAGCACAAGACATCCCAAGAACCAGGAACACCAATATCTGAGAATAGGAGAAGATGGATGTCTCAGCTCCAGCAGAGAGGGCAAATTTCCTCCCCCCCACCTTTTGGTTTTATTCAGGTCCTCAACAGATTTTAGGATGCCTACCTGCAATAATGAGGAAAATTTTCTACTGATTTAAATTTTGATCTCTTCTAGAGACACCCTCACAGATACACCTGGAAATACTGTTTTACCAGCTATCTGGGCATCTCTTAGTCCAGTTAAGTTGCAATTAACCATCACAATACCAAAGCTAGCACATTATCAATATCCCTGTTCTCTCACCCAATCCAATCCATCTGTACTTCCAAAAGTAACCATTACTGGGTCTTAAGCTTATCACTTAAAAAAAATGCTTCCGGCATATGTATCTAAACACTTTATTCTTGTAACACACCTTATGTCATCTTTTGTGACTTTTTTCACTGTCATTAATTCAACATGTAGATGAGTGCCAAAGAGTAACAGGTCTCACAATGCCAAGCATCAATGAGAATTTATTTATTAATTTATTTTGAGACAGAGTCTCACCATGTTGCCCTCAGTAGAGTGCTGTGGCATCACAGCTCACAGCAACCTCCAGCTCTTGGGTTTAAATGATTCTCTTGCCTCAGCCTCCCCAGTAGCTGGAACTACAGGTGCCCACCACAACACCTGGCTATTTTTTTGTTGCAGTTATTTAGTTGGCCGGGGCCAGGCTTGAACCCACAACCTTTAGTATATGTGGTTGGCACCATAACCACTGTGCTACAGGCCCTGAGCCCATTGATGAGAATTTAGAGCAACCTGTTCTGCTGATAATAGTGTAAGTTAGTATAAGCATTGCCATGGTTTGGATGTGGTTTGTTTTGTCCCCACCAAAAATCTCATGTTGAAATTTCATCCCCAGTGTGGCCACATTGGGAGGTGGAACGAAGAGGAAGATGTTTGGGTCAAAGGGGTGCATCCCTCCTGAATGGTTTGGTACCATCCTCGCTGTAATGAGTGAATTCTTGCTCTCACAGCACTGAATTGGTCCTCAGGAATTAGGATATTTCCTATAAGACTAGGATGCCTCCGAGTTTGGTTTCTTTTCACACAAGCTCACCTGTGGCCATGTTGTGATGCAGCACTAAAGCCCTCACCAGAAGCCAAGCAGATGCAGGTGCCCTTGGAGAGCCTGCAGATCGATGAGCCAGAGAAAGTTCTTTGCTTTATACACTGCCCAGCCTCAGGCAGTCCATCACAGGAACGCAAAATAGGCCGAGACAAGCACTTTGAAAAACAACGGAACATTATTTTGTAAGGATCAACAAATACATTTCCTACTTTCCAGCAATTCCTCTTCTAATCCTATATGCCAGATAAACTCATGCATACATGCACCAGGGGACACATGAAAGTGTTCTGGGCAGCGTTGCTCATGATAGCAAGTACTGGAGGTGAAGTATTTGGATCTTGGGGATTATTTCTATAATCCACCTCTGAAGGAACTATACTTGAACAAAATAACATATTATTTGCTTTTGAATAGGACTTACAAAGAAATGACTGTACCCATTTTATTAATTGCATAGCAGTTTGGACTGATACTGAGTACAGTTTGGATGATGGCATCGTGTCTTTAGGAAAAACATTTTTACAATGCTAATTTCTAACTCTTAGAAATCAATACAGTTGATGTCATCACAATTTCGAAGCAAGGGCTCTGAATTTATCTGTCAGAGGGTGAAGGGGTAGAAAGGTGATAGAGAGGCAGATTGAGAGAAAATAAAAAGCTCATTGATTTAAGACCCAGAATCACCCCCCCACCCCCATCTATCCATCCATTGAACATCCAGATTTGTCTCCAGTGCAGAGAACCATGTTGTTGAGTCTGAAAAATCATTAGATTAATTTTTTGGCACTTGTAACCTATTTAGAAGTACAGATATTTTGACTTTGTGTTCACCCTCAAAGGGTCTCTTCTTTGGAAGAACAATTGAGATAAATTTGAGGTTTGACCTTTCCCCTCAAATGATTTCTTGTAAAAAGAATAATTCTTTTCAGACCCTCTGCAAATGATCCACAGAAGTGCGGAATCCCCAAATCTGCTGTCTCCTCGGAATGTATGTTCTCTGGTCAAAGGGCAGCCCAGCGACACGCTGGACATGTACAGATACATCCAGTGTTTGAGTAGAACAGATCCTCCAAGCCGCAGAAGGAAGCTCAGCTGTTAGTAAACCCCTCCCCCTCTAACTGCCAGGAGAAACCCCATGCCAGAATTCACATCAAGTTGTCCCTGCTTTATGTCTGAAGTTCCACAAAAGAAAAGACTCAGTCCTTAAGAGGCCAAGTGGTCTGCCTGTGTCTCTGGGTGAGTATAAGGCTTGAGACCAAGACCCAGACTGGAGGAAAACCTTTGTTCCTAATCAGGCTGTTTCCTGTTCCTTCTGAGGTTTTCACATACAAGCTTCAGTAAAGGAAATGCTTGGTTTTTATTTGTGTTTTGTCTCTGCCACTTCTCTGAATGCTTTGCGAGCTATTCTTTATTTGGCTCCTGGGAGACATGGTTTGCATTGTCCTAGTGAAAGGGAGGCCTGACTAGTTCTCCTGATAACCCAACATGGCAAATGAGCTAATATCAATTCTTACCCTGAAAAGACCAGCTTCCTGCAGACTGAAGGGGAAGACATTCACAAACTCATGTCCCTTCCACTTCTTGCCCTCTCTGTCCCCTTCCAAGTATAACCAAAGACTTAGGAGTCTTTTACATACTAACTGCACAGAGCAGGCAGGGTGGAGAGCCTCCATGGAAAATGGCAAGAGGTTGCCTCCAGCCACTTCAGCTTTTGTCTGCAGAGGACACAGGGAATGAGGAATTCTCATTGTCCTAGAGAAGAATGTGACGTTTTAGTGCCTACCCTTCCCACCATGCATATAAGCGTGCACATGCACACACCCACACACGCCAGATTACAACTAAACTGTTCCTCAAGGAGCTGGACGTGGTGACTCATGCCAGTAATCGCATCATTCAGGGAGGCTGAGGCAGGTGGATGGCCTGAGCTCAGAAGTTCGAGACCAGCCTGAGCAAAAGTGAGACCCTGTCTCTAAAAATAGCAGGTGTTAAAGTGGGTCCCTAAAGACCCAACTCCCAGGGAGGCTGAGGCAAGATCACTTGGGCCAAAGAATTTGAGGTTCCTGTGAGCTATGATGCCACAGCACTCTACCCAGGGCAACTGAGTAAGATTCTGTCTCAAAAACAAACAAGCAAGCAAACAAACAAAAAACAACACTGTTCTTCAAGATGTGAAATGGTAAAACCTAATACCTTCACTGTTATCTGAGAATCACAGCCCTGCAAGGGAGTTTTCATGTCTTAAAAGGAAAAAAAAAAAACTTTTCCCTAAAGGTAGACCTACAGTATCCTGGGAAAGTCAGAATAAAGAAACTAGAGCCCTACAGAATTCCTGGAAGATTCAAGGGGATATTTTGAGATCAGGACAAATTGGTAATTTACCTCTCACTTGACCTAGTTCAATATTCTTTGCATCTTCATACACTGTGGCAAAAGAAGTCTGTGTACTCAGCCCATGCCAGGAAGGACTTGTGCATCATACATAGACCAGGCCATAGTAACGGAGAAGACAGAGCATCCCTCGGGTCTCCAGAGAAGAAATTCTCCCAATGTCCTGAGAGGCCATAGCGTGAATATGCCCAAGTGGCCCTGGAAACAAGCTAAGAAGCCTTCAGTTCTAGAGGGCCCCCTGGGCTACACCATGTCATTCATCCTGTATTCCCCAGAACACAGTGCCCCAGATCCAATAGCCTCATGCTCTCCTGGAAGCTTCTGATATGCTGGTGAAACAAGCAGAAGCAGAAAGCATTCAAAGAGTGCCCTTTGTGTGGATGAACAAAGCTGAAGAGTGGATGTCACAATCAAATTTCAAAGATCAGAATTTGACATCTGCGGGCTGTTAAGTGAATGCATTTGCGACTGTGTTCGGAAACTTCTTTCCCAGGAAAAACTCACCGGGTGACACCTTTGAGCAGGAAGCCAGCCCTGCTACCACAAAAAAGTTGTGTTATTCCTGGAAAAATCACTGTGGGCACACAGATTCATATTCAAAGGAGGAAAGGTTCTCGCAGCTCTGGGCTTCAAAAACTCATATTCGTGAATTTCTTCCTTTTATTTTTATTAAGTCATATATATATATAGATCATGAATACATTTATGCCTCTGTGGGATTTAATGTGTTGACTATTTGTACAAATTGGAGTGCTTACATCCTACTAATTAACATAGCTTCCACCTCATTTACTTAATCACAGTGTTAAGACATTTGTGTTTAATACTTGATAGTTTGACTGGTACCCTTGCAATATGCTCCATAGATGTGGTCCCACCATTAACCCTCCCTCTATCAAACCACTCCCCTCCCTTCTCACCCCCCTCCCCTTCTCTCCTTCATCCTGGGCTATAGTTGTGATTCATCTCTCATATGAAAGTGTGAGTGGTTATAAATTGGTTTTATAGTAGTACTGAGTACATTGGATATATTTTTTCCATTCCTGAGATACTTTACTAAGAAGAATATTTTCCAGTTCCCTCCATGTAAACATAAGAGAGGTAAAGGCTCCATCTTTAATGCTGCATAGTATTCCATGGCATACATATACTATAATTTATTAATCCATTCATGGGTTGATGGGCCCTTGGGCTTCTTCCATGACTTGGTAATTATGAATTGAGCTGCAATGAACAATTTCGTTCATATATCTTTGTTGCCAATTGATTTTTGGTCTTTTAGATATACACGTAGTTGTGAATTTCTTGAATGCGGAAACCCTATCTTCCTTCTCAGTGCTTTGTGTACTTGCAAGAGAGCGATAAGGGCTTCCTCATGGGGTTTGGGGGAATAAAGGACATACCAAAGGTAACGATGTTTTGAAAAATACAAGGTGTCACAAAAACAGAACCTCTATGATCTAGAGCAGGAGTTTTGAGCTCTGGGTTCCTGGATACACTCCAGCTAACCAAGAGCAGCTTCCTGGTTATGTGGAGAGGGCTGCCCCCTCGGACAAGCCACCAGGTAACAGGAAGGCATGTCCACTTTTTCTGAGAGCCCACTAATTGTCACACATACTCTGGGAACCTTTCACTCACCTCCTTCATGTAGGACTGGCAAACCCCCTGCAAGAACACTTACTCTCGTCCCAACGTAATAGATGAGAAACTGAGGTCCAGATTGGAGAATGGCGTGGCAGCTGAAGCAAGCAAGAGTCACCGCCCTTTATAGAGAAGACTGCAAGTGCCAGGTGCCCGCTCTCAACCCATCCAAGACGACATTCGGTGGTCATCCCACAGCCATAGTGGAATCAACCACTGATGCCGAGATGAAGAAGCATCACTGTGATGGCACACACAGGAGGAGGCAAACAGGAAGAAGCGTGTCCCATTACTCTTCTCCACTCTGAAGCTTCCCTCTGGTGCTGAGATTGGCAACATCTCCAGAGAGCTGTTGCAAAGCAGAAAGATGATTTCAAAGTCCTAGCCATCCACAGCATCCCAGAGCAGAGTGTGGAAGGGAGAACCTAAAGCTTGGAGACAATAGTCAGTACAAAAGGTGTGGTGCTTTCTAGGACTGCTGTAACAAATTAGCACAAATTGGCTGGTTTCAAGAAACTGGAATTAATTTTCTCATAGTTCTTGAGGCTAAAAGTCTGAAATCAAGATGTTGGCAGGGCCATGTGCCTTTGGAAGCCTCCAGGGAAGAATCCTTTCATGCCTTTTCTAGCTTCCGGTGGTTGCTGGCAATCCTTGGCATTTCTTGGCTTGTGGCTGTGTCAATGCAATTCCTGCCTCTGTCTTCACACAGCCCTCTTCTCCCCGTGTGTCTACGTCTTTACATCTTCCCGTGGGCTTCTCATGATGACTCCAGTTTTGGATACCATCCTAATCCAGTATGATCTCATTTTACCTACTGAACATCTTCAAAGATTCTATTTCCAAATAAAGTCAAATGCTGAAATTTCAGGTGGGCATGAATTTTAGAGGGGATACAACTCATCCTAGTATGAAGTGTTTAGTCTTTAGTGGCAAGATTGGGCCTGGGAGGCCCTGGAGGCTGAAATGAGACTCCACTTGCTGAATAATCTGTCTGAGTAAGAGGTCAGGGATATAACAGACCCAGAGAAGAGAGGAATTCCTATTTCTATGAGAATACAAAGCTCTTCTTGAATCCGTTAAAAACTCAGGATATTAGCCCTTTCAAATGGATTATAATGGTCATTAATCTTCTAAGACTAAAGCTGAAAAAAAGAATTGATTGATTAATTAAATAGCCAAGTAAATATTAGCTTAAAAAATAGAGTACAGATGGAAGAAATGAACTCATACTGAGAATCCACTATGTGTCAGATTTTTTGCATAATATCTTGAGGTCAGGCTGGTTCAAGGGCAATGTCAAACCTGCTATATGCACCAGGTAAGGAGGCAGGTCGGAAAGAAATGGAGAGCACAGGATAGGAGCTGGTAACTCTGCAGTGTGGTACAAGCAAGGGACACAGAAGACATTAATGAATTAACTTTAATAGTAGAAGATACTATATTTCACGTATTTATTTTCAAAGAAAACTTTTTCAGACTATCTGGCTTCAAGTCCTGACTCTGACTTCTGTTTTCTGTGTACAAGTGCCTTAGTCACTCTGAGTCTCAGTTTTCCAATCTATAAAATGGGAATGATAATAGTATGCACCTCATAGGGTTATTTTAAGAGTGGAAAATATCAAATTTTCTGTGATGTTAGGATGAGACCCTAAACAATTGCAATTTCTTGGCTTTTCCATATTTATTTATTCTTATCATGAAGTTTCCTTTAAAATTATTTTAGTCAAGGCAAGATGTGTGTGTATGTGTGTGCCCATGCTCATACGTATGTGTATGTGTGTGTGTGCGTTGCGATAGGGCAGGGCAGGTTACAGGAAAGAGTGGCATAGAGCTGACAGAGATGGGTTAGTCCAGTAGATTTTTGCATTTCTGTCCCTCTGACACTTTTAGGAAAACCATCCATTTACATTGTCCATGTGGGTCTGTTGGTGTTATCACGCACAGAGTCATAGAACTCCTTAAATTTTGATATAGACATGTTAAGAAAAAGGAGGTCCTTCTCTTCCTTTGAATCCCTAAGTTATTAAGCTGAGAACAAGGGGTTGCTAGCTGCCATCTTTCCCACTGTGTGTAAGAAAGCCCAGCTGAAAACATCTAGTGGGAATCAAAAGTGAGAGATGAGAGAAAGAAAGAGATCATTGATATCCCTGGATCAGACTGTACCTGAAGCTTCTCTTTGGGTCTCCCAGTAACGTCACTCATCAATTTTCCCTTTGTGTCCATGCCAATTTGAGCTAGATTTCTATCTTTTGCTACCAAAAGAATACCATTGAATTTACTTGAGTCATTCATTGAAAATATTTTAAATTTCTAAATGCCTTGAGTAAATAAAAATTATAGTGTTCTTGTGAGACGGCCAAAGCCCAATCAAAGAATCTCAAACCAAGTTTCCCACAATCTGGATACAAATTCAGAATTTGGTTGCTTCAAGGAGGACTTTCTCAGATAATCTGTTTTTCACAGAGTTTGCATTTGCCCCTCGGCCACTGTGGGGTGATGTCCCTGCCCAATCAAGCCATGACCTCAAGCCCCTATCCCTGCAGCAGCCCACTTAGCAGTCCAGGTGGGCAATGGAGCAATCAGCGTCCTGGTTGGCAGACTTGAGGGGACTGCTCCTAACGCCTCTACCCCATCCAACTTCACAGAGCACTGAGTTGATTTATGAGAAAAGGTTATTAAAGCATGTAAGAGCTCCTGCTGGAGAGAAAATTATCTGTATAAACAAAGTGTTATTATGGGAATCAGGGAGGCTGCATGCGGGAAAGGTCATTAAAACAAGAAAAAACCCTGGTACATCAGTCTCTTCTAAATCACTAAACTCAAATGAGAGAAACTAAACATCTTTATATCTTACAGATTTCTTTTTGATCATTAGTCCTTCCAGCTCAGAAGGGGACATTCTCTGATGCTAAAATGTTGAGTCTTTTAAATTAGAAGGAATTTCTAAGACATAACTTGTGAAGTTGGATTTTTGAAGGAGAGCTCAATTAGAGATTGCCTAGTAATACAGAGCAGGCTTTGGAGTCCCTGGGGTGTTATTTTCTCTTCTACAAATGAAAGACTAATTTTTTTCCTTTGCTTCACTTGACAGAATTTGATATTTTCCACTCTTTCTCCTAATTAGGGGAACACACAACACTCACACTGTATACGGTGGTGTACTTCACAAAAATGGTTTTCAGGCTTTGGGTTAAGAAAACAAATCCCCTTAGTAGATTAGTTTGCATTAAAAATTTTTTTTTGAGCTAGGGCCAAATTCCTCTTGTGGAAATCATATTAGTAAACAGTTGGTTCCATTAAGATGTTTTACTCAAGTTTGGGTCTCTGAGCCAGATTCCTTTGTTCTTAACAAGGGCTTTGACAGCCTAGTTGAGACTACTGATCTATAGTCTACAGACACAAGAGTAACATAATGTGCCTTTGATTTCCCCTTTATTTGTTCTTTAGATATTTAGTTTTGGACCTGAAAGACAATAATACGGCAACTAAATGTTCTCAAAAATTGTGATTGGAATGTATAATTAGATGCAGTGAAGTGGTGATATGAAGATATTATGGTGGTATTTTAGCCAAGGGTCTTAGCACTACCTGAATTCTGGCTTGAGTATACCATTATTTCTTTTATAATGTCTCCAAGGGAGATATTAAACAAAGGAGAAAAAGAACAGGGGCTTTGACCCCAAATGCCAAAGTGGAATCCAAGAAACCTGGGCTAGAAGCCACAGAAAGTTCCCACAGCCAAGTGAAGCAGGTGTGAATGGACTGGAAGGGGAAAGGCTGTTCTATCTCAGCAAAGCCCAAATAGTGTGAGTGGTTATCCCTCCAAAGCTTTCAGTGCCCAGTGCTGAACAGGGCATTCTTAGACTTGATCTATATCCAAAGGCTTAGGCTGGCCTACATCCAATGAAGCAATGGACTGGGCATTTTAGGATCCAGTGGAGAAGCAGCATCCAAAGAGAGATGTCTGGACCTTTTCCTGGTGTAGTAGGACCAGGCCAGTTTATCACCCAGGAGAGGAGATGGACCTTTCAACTCTATGCGGGGATTCCACCCACAGCGACCAATTCTTCTCATAATTCTTTCTTTTTAGGTAGAGGAAAGAGGTTGAAATGCAGAAACAAAAAGCCTATACCCTTCTCTATTCCTAGAAACTAAAATGTTGTATTATTTCACACCCTGGCCTTACCTATGTTAATGTCTGTCTTCTTGGTCCATTCAGGAGAGCCACCATGTCAACAGCACTAGCATTGTCCTTATATAATCATAGCTTTAGTTCATATCTGACCTGTGGTTTGAACACATGGGAGAACAGGACAGAACTTCTGGTATGAAATGTGCTGAAGTTCTCACACATGCCAAAGTTCTCCAAATCTATTTAAAAGATAATCATGCCATGAGCATCTATGATTCCATTGTGTGGAATCTTTAACCTATCTTCTGGTAGCTAAACCCCAACTTTCCCACTTTCAATGTATGCACTTCTAGGTTGAAATGGAGTTGATTCCATGTCTAATTCAAGAGTGGGGTGGATGCCTCCACCCTGACCAAAGTCCTGAGTCCTTACAGCATCAGTAATTAAGTCAAGGGCCAGCACATGGACAAGCTCAATCCAATCGTAGTGAACTCCAGAATTTTTTTCTAGAAGTGGTGGAATAAAGATGCTCACTCTTTTTCACTGGATGTCAGTCTAGAATCATGAAGTTATGAGAGCTGATGACAGTTGTCTTTCAACCATGAGAAGGAAATCACCAAGAATAGAAACAACATCAAGGCCATGTAGCTAAAAAATGTACAGGAAATAAATTGAGTTCTGGTGACATGATTCGGGCTCCGTATCAAGCCGTATTTGAAGCTGTTATGTCCCTGATTGCTTGATTTATACGAGACAATAAATTCCTTCCCATATTTAAGCCAGTTTGGGTTGCATTTTTATCTTTTATAGACAAATAAATGACAAATGTACATTTCATAAAAATTACTTAGGATAAACTACTAGTAAATGATAAAGTAAAGATAATTCCATAAACTACTTGATAATAAAAATGAATGCTGAAGTTAGTCGAGTACTTCCTATGACCCAGGCACTGTTTTAATTTTTCTGTATCCTAACTCATTTAATCACCGCAGGGAATCTATCAGGCAGGTGTTACTATTTTTTTTTTTTGTTTGTTTACAGATAGGAAAATGGGGCATAAAGCAGTTAAGAAAACTTCCTGAGATTACTCAGTAGTAAGGTGACCTTGAATCCAAACCCAGCCAGTCTGATCCCAGAGCTTAGGTGCCTGACTTCTATGTTCTGCTGCTAGGACCTCCACCTCCCCCCAAAAGATACTTTCAACACTCATCAGCTATAAATATGTTTGTATGAGAGTTCAGGGTCACCTTAATAGTGTAAAGACCAAAAGGTAGCCTAAATGTGAAAATGAAGAGTCTTTAATATATATCTTTTAATCTGCACTATAACTGGAGTCCAGTCTCCATGTTAGGAGGATGTTAGCATGGCCTTGCACACTAGTCATTCAGCCATGGGCACACAGATAGCTGTTTTGCGGTCTTTCCCTGTGGATGGCTGGGGGGTGGGGGGACAGGGAAGAAAGGGGTATATCAGCCTGTTTAGGCTGCTATAACCAAATACCTTAGACTGGGTAATTTATAAATAACAGAAATGCATTGATTACAGCTCTGGAGATGGCAAAGTCCAAGATCAAGACACGAGTAGATTTGATGTGTAGAAGGGACCTTTTCTTCACAGATGGCACCTGCTGTATGTGATCTCATGGTGGAGGATGCAAGGCGCTCACTCAAGCCTCATTTGTAAGGGCAGTAATCTCATTCACGAAGGTGGAGCCTTCATGACTTAACCACTTCCCAAAGGCCCCACCTCTTAATATGATTACATTGAGTGTTAGGTTCCAGCACGTAAATTTGGGGGGCCACAGACATTCAGATGATAGCAGGGTAGAAGTCAGGATATTGGGTGATTGGGGCGCATATTTAACCAAGTCTTGACTTTCCAGCTGGCTTCATATTCAAAGAGATCCCTCCCTCGTCATAGGGTAGTTCAGGACAGCAGTGCATTCGAGCAGGACCAGCAGTGATAAGCAAAAACAGACAGTATATTCCTGGGGACCTGAATAATCAATTCATCGGCAGCAGACTCTTGGTCCCTGTAATGGTCTGATTGTCTCCCCCATCCCAGATCCACAAGGTGAGGCCCTAACCCCCAGTACCTCAACATGACCATTTGTAGATAGATCCTTTACAGAGGTAATTAGGTCTAAATGAAGCTAGTTGGTGGACCCTAATCCAATATGACTTGTGTCCTAATAAGAAGTAGAGATTAGGATACACAGAGAGGTACCAGGGACGGGTGGCCAGAGAGAAAAGGCTACGTGAGGGCACAGTGAGAAGGTGGCCATCTGCA
>NW_003852398.1:7508757-7526718 GCF_000181295.1 Otolemur garnettii | reverse complement strand
CTCTACCCAGGGGAACAGCTTGAGGCTCTGTCTCAAAAAAAAAAAAAAAAATAGAAAGAAAGAACAAGACAAGGGACAATGTTTGAGAGGCATGGAGTCTGATATCTAGAATAAAATCCAAGCTTCTCTGCTTACTGCAGTGGTTCTCAACCTTCCTAATGCTGTGTGGGACCCCTTAATACAGTTCCTCATGTGGTGGTAACCCCCAACCATAAAATTATTTTCATTGCTACTTTGTAACTGTAATTTTGCTACTGTGATGAATCGTAATGTAAATATCTGATATGCAGGATGTATTTTCAGTGTTACAAAGGGGTCACAACCCACAGGTTGAGAACCGCTGGCTTACTAGCGGTGTGAAATTGTATGTTGTTAATGACTCTGCTCCTGAGTTTAAATGGAAACTCCATGGTAGGAGAGTTTTGGTAAATGGTGGGTGCCAAGTAATCACCCTAGTTAGAACCTACAACATCTTGCCTCACTCATTGCACAGCCGTGGCTGGTGGGCACCACCCTTCTGGCCTCTGTCTGCCTTGGTGGGGGTTAACTTCCCTGCTGGGCTGTCCTAATAGGGTCCACATCTCAAGGCCCATAGATAACCAGGCTGAAGAAACCAGAGCTGATATTTCTTCCCCCATCCCCTCACACATAGATAGGTCATCTTGGAACAAAAAAGGACAATAACAGGCACGAATTCAAGCATCCTGTTTCGTGCCCCCTTTGAAGCACTCTAGGCCTCCCGTGAATATTAGCAGGAGAAAGCTCCCAAGGGAGAAATTCAGTGATAGTATTCAAGGAAAGAATTATTATTTTGATATGTGGGTGGCACTTGCCTAAAAAACCGCTTTTGAATACTTCTAAACAAACCAAAGAACAGCAAATTAGAGCTGCACATCAAAAATGCCCCAGATCACCACGACAATGAAATTTAAAAGACATTTTTAGTCAATTATGATTCTAGAAGAGAAGTTTTTTTTTTTTAATGGAAGCTTGATTTTTAGATTGCTTCTTGAGACTCAGTCACATTGTGTGTATGTGTGCGTGGGGGATCTTTTCTTAAGCTGCATCTATCAAAGATGACTTTCTTTACTCTGGCCAAAACCATGAGATGAATCCCAACCCTGTTATGACAAATATCATTGCCCTGCCCAATGGTCCACTCCTTACAGACTGTATTTAATAATAAACATTTCCAGAACCACCAAGAATGTAAAAAACAAAACAAAAAACAGTGACTGTCATTCCCTATTCAAAGACCTGGAGCAAGCTGAATAGGAGCCCACACTACAGAAGGGTCTCTGCGGTTGAACTTGGGTGTGTACTCAGTACATCTTGATGGAGGATTGCTGGGAGACACGGGAGAGTCGAAACAGTCAACAGGAAAACACAGCAGGGTGTTAAAAAGGAAGGGTGAGGCAAGGAAAGAAATCGGAAGGTGGGCGACTGCCTTAGCAGATAGGTGTTCCAAGATAAAGCGTACACAAGGGAGAAGTGTGACGTCAAAACTGGGACAGGGAGGGGGATACACCTCCCATGAGGTCAGCTAATAAGGTGTACACGGCTGGACATAAATTAATATCCACTTCCTGACATACATTGATAGGAAAGTCTCTTATGGAGGAAGCCAGTTAGTGCACAAAATCGTAAGAAAGAATTCTAAGTGATATGCTGATTTTCTAGAAGAGTAAAGAAAATTTCACTTGTTGTATTTATGCCTACAAAAATATTAGTGCAATTTTTGGTCTTAAAAATTCCAATGAACCAGCTCAGCGCCCGTAACACTGTGGTTATGGCACTGGCCACATACACCGAGGCTGGCCATATCAGTTCGAACCCAGCCCATACCAGCTAAACAACAATGACAACTGCAACAACAACAAAAAATAGCCAGGTGTTGTGGCAGGTGCCTGTAGTCCCAGCTACTTGGGAGGCTGAGGCAAGAGAATGGATTAAGCCCAGGAATTTGAGGTTACTGTGAGCTGTGACACCATGGCACACTACCAAGACCCACATAGTAAGACTCTGTCTCAAAAAAAAAAAAAAAAATTCCAATGAACCAATGAATTTGTGAACAGAATGACTATAAACCAGTCATTTGCATAGATACCCAATTAGCAATGGATGGGATCTGTGCTTGCCCTGCACAGCATTTTAAAGAGTGAACTAATTGCTATTAAGGTAGAACTTTCCTTCCCTGGCCTCACACCACAGCTCATGTGCTTGTGCTTCATTTTGCCCAGTTTCACAGACACCACAATTTTTACAAATGGAAGGTCTGTGGCAACCCAGTGCCAAGCAAGTCCCCAGCGACATTTTTCTCACTTCATCTCTCTACTAATTTTCACAATATTTCAAACTTATCTGTGATCAGTGATCTTTCTTTTTCTTTTTTTGGCTGATTGGAAGGTGACCTTTGATATTACTGCTGTAATCCTTTTAGAGCACCCTGAGCCAGGCCCGTGGAAGACAACAGACGAAACTGGTAAATGGTGTGTTCTGACTGCTCCACCAACCGGCTTCCCCCCCATCGCTCTCCCTCTCCTCAGCGCTTGCTACTCCCTCAGACAAAACAGTGTTGAAATCAGGACAATTAATTACCCTACAATGGTTTCAAGTATTCACATGAAAGAGTTGCAAGTCCCTTACTTTAAATCAAAAGCTAGAAATGATCGCGTTTGGTGAGGAAGGCACATCAAAAGCCGAGATAGGCCAAAAGCAAGGCCCTTTGTCCTCAACAATGAGCAAGTTGGAAATGTAAAGAAAGAGTTCTTGAAAGAAATCAAAATCATACCCCCAGACGACACACAAATAAGAAAGAAAACCAGCCATATTGCTGAATGAAGCAAGTTTGAGTGGTCTGAATAGAAAACCAGACCAGCCACAACACTATTGTAAACCAAAGCCTAATGCACAGCGAGGTCCTCACTCTCTTCCACTCTATAAAGGCTGAGAGAGGTGAGGAAGCTACAGAAGAAAAGTTGGAAGTGAGCAGAAGTTGAGCCATTACGTTTAAAAAAATGAAGCCATCTCCATGACATAAAAGTGCAAGGTGAGGTTCGACGCCTATGGCTCAAGCGGCAGGTTGAACTAGAGCTGGCAGGTTCTAATCCAGCCTGGGCCTGCCGAACAATGACAACTACAACCAAAACATGGCCAGCATTGTGGCGGGTGCCTATAGTCCCAGCTACTCGTGAGGCTGAGGCAAGAGAATCGCTTAAGCCCAGGAGTTGGGGGTTGCTGTGAGCTGTGACGCCATAGCACTCTACTCAGGGCGACAGCTTGAGGCTCTGTCTCAAAAAAGAAAAAAAAAGTGCAAAGCGAAGTGGCAAGTGCTGATGGAGAAGGGGCAGCAAGTTATCCAGAAGACATAGATAGAATCTAGGACTTTGATAGGAAGAGAAGAGAAATCAATGCTGGGCTTCAAAGGTTCAAAGGACAGGCTACTTTCCTATTAGGGACTAATGGCAGCTGGTGATTTAAGTTAAAACCTATGTTCACTTATCGTTCTGTAAATCCTGGGGCCTTTAAGAATTATGCTAAATCTACTTTGTGCTCTATAAATATAATTAACAAAGCCTACAAACACATATATTTACAACATGATTTTATTAAATTTCTCCCTCCTTCTTTCCTTCCCTCCCTCCCTCCCTGCCTCCCTCTCTCTCTCTCTCTCTTTCTTTCTTCTTTCTTCTTCTGTTTTTGAGATGAGGGACTCATTATTACTCAGATTGTTCTCCAACTCCTGTGTTTGAGCAGTCCTCCCATCTTAGTCTCCCAAGTAGCTGATACTACAGGCATGCATGAAAATGTATCAGGATCTACTGCTCAGAAAAGAACATCCTTTCAAAACATTATTTCTCAGGCCATATGTGGTAGCTAGGACCTATAATTCTAGTACTCTGGAAGGCCTAGGCAGGTGGATCCCTTGAGCTCAAGAGTTTGAGACCAAACTGAGCCAGAGGGAGACTGTCTGTACTAAAATAGAAAAAATTATCTGGGCATGGTGGTGGGCACCTATAGTCCCAGCAACTTGGGAAGCTGAGGCATGAGGATCACTCAAGCCCAGGACTTTGAGGTTGCTGTAAGCTTTGGCAGTGCCATGGCACTCTACCCAGGGCCACAGGGTGAGACTCCTGTCTCAAATATATATCTATCTCTCCCTATACATAGATAGATATTTATGTGTGTGTGTATGTATGTATGTATATGTGTGTATAATAGTGTATATATAATATTATATACATGTATGTACACATATGCACATATATAATATTGCTCATTGACAAGGTACCTGGTCACCCAAGAGCTCTTATGGAGATGCACAAAGAGATCAAAGTCATTTTCCTGCCTGCTAACACAACATTCATTGTGCAGCCCATGGAGGTCAAAGAGTAATTTTGACTTTCAAGTCCTATTATTTAAGAAATATTTCTTAAGGCTAAAGGTGCCATAGATAGTGATTCCTCTGATGAATCTGGACAAAATGAATCAAAACCTCTGGAAAAGGACTCACCATTTTAGATGCCATTAAGGAATATTCCTTCATAGGAGGTCAAAATATCAACATTAACTGAAGTTTGGAAGAAGTTGATTCAACCTTCGCGGATGACTCTGAGGGGTTCAAGACTTCAGCTGAGGACATAACCACAGATGTAGTAGAACTAGCGAGGGACCTAGAATTAGAAGTGGAACCTGAGAGGTAAGGAGGGTGGATGGGGGAGGGAGGGTGATTGGTGGGGTCACCTCTTTGGTTTATCTTATAAGGGTACAAGTGAATCTTTTTAAAAGCAGAGTATGAATGCTTAACTCAATAACTAAGAGAATGACATGAAGGTTATGTTAACCAGTTTGATGAGAGTATTTCAAACTGTATATGAAAACAGCACACTGTACCCCAGGATTGCATTAATGTACATAGTTTACTATAAGAAATAAAAAAAAAAGAAGTGGAACCTGAAGATGGTACTGAATTGCTGATATCTTATGATGAAACTCAAACGGATGAGGAGTTGCTCTAATAGGTAGGCAAAGAAAGTGATGTTTTGAGATGGAATCTACTTCTGAGGAAGATGCCCTGAACACTATTGAAATGATAATAAAGGATTTAGCATATTACATAAATTTAGTTGATAAGGCAGCAGCAGGGTTTGAGAAAATTTGCTCCAATTTTGAAAGAATTTCTATGGATAAAATACTGGCAAACAGCAACTCAAGCTACAGAGAAATTTTATGTGAAAGGAAGAGTCAAACCTATGTGACAAATTTTATTCTTATCTTGAAAAATTGCCACAGCCACCCCATCTTTCAGCAACCACCACCCTTGCCTGATGAGTCAGCAGCCATCAACATCAAGGCAAAATCTTCCACCAGCAACAAGATTATGACATGAGGGAGGCTCAGATGATCATTAGCACTTTTCAGCAATAAACTGTCTTTAATGAAGATATGCACATTGGTTTTTTTCAGACACGATGCTACTGCACACTTAGTAGACTATATGCACTGTGAAACAAAAAAAAGTTCACATCCCTTGCTTCATTCTGATGTTTGCTTTATTGCAGTGGTCTGGAACTGAACAGCAATATCTCTGAGGTGTGCTTGTATTTTCATGTGTACGTAGCAGTGGTGTTGAGAGTCGGGGAATTTCTACTCTAGTAGTTCTCTGAACTCTTTCCCTGATGGGTAGGATGTTAGTTCTGATGTTCACTGGACATTTATGGGAAAAGTGTTCTATTAATCAATCACACCATGATCCCCCTTTTTACCCTGTTGTCCCTTACAAGACACTTCTGCCCAAGATTTCTTCTGAGAGTGGTAATTAGAAGATATATTTTGGCTGCTGATTCCAGCCTTGTTCTTCAATCAGCTTTATCAGGAATAATGTTGACATCTTGATCTCCATCTGTTTTACTTTTGTGTCATTTCTCAATTCACATTGAACACAAGAGGAGAAGGGGGAGGTGTTATTAATTGTTTTCTTCAAACTTCAAGAGATTGCCAACACTTAAACATTGGGAAATTTTATATAAAGATCTAGCTTTCGGACTTTTGTTGAAAAACGGATGGTCTGGCAACACTGGCACATATTTGCACATCATATCAATTTGATGGAGCTGAGTAGTGGATGTCACCATTAGGTGGAATACGAATGCTTCAATTTGCCATAGTCCCCACCACTCTATATTACCTTACACCCAGGCCTTTAATTTAGCCATCTTGTCCTGGCATTTAACTTTGCAATTCCTTTCTGTCATTATATAAATGTCCTTGTTTGGAAAATAGATTTTTCTCAGGTAGTGAAATCCTGATTATTGGTTAGAATAACTAGCAAGAATTTTGAAAAACACTGGTAAGGAAGATCTTGTATCTGTATGTCTGATTGATTGCAAAGCTGGTGCTGTCGCATCCTGGTTCCCAACTTAGAGAAGCTACAGATGCCTGTTGTTCTGCTCCACTGTACTCCCAATGCAACATGGACCTAAATCAACAATGTTTTTTCTACTTTTAGATGAGACTTCACCTGTCAGCTATTAAAAAAAAATAGCCTATTTTAGGCTTAGAGTAAAGAAAATCTTCTGTCTATAGGATTTTGTATGGCTAGGCATTATAGTTTGCATCTTCCTGGCCAAAGCAAAGTAGAAAACTGGAAAAATTATTGAACTAGTTCAAGCAAAACACATGTCAAATGACGCAGGTAATTTCCAGAAAAGCCAATGTTTTCTCTGAATTAGAGTACTTGGATAATTGCCCCAACCACCTGTATCGCTTAGGTCATGGAGACTGAAATGGTGTTTTCACAACTAAAATGACCGTAGTTGAACCAGCCGTGGAGACCCATCTCAAAAACAGAATTTGCTGCGTCACTGTGCATCAGATTACCTTTAACACAGTCAGTCGTGAGGAGGGCAAAACATATTAATCTCATTGTTCTAAAACCACTTAACCATGTTATGTAGATATGACTGGCCTTCAACTGTTACCCAGTTTCATTTTAGATGATAGCAAAATGACTAGTCAATCAACCAGCTGTCTGACCCCAAATGATGACACAGCTTATTTGACACTTGTCTCTAACTGTCCGAAAGTTTGGAATTCTTTTACAGATTCTCATGGTCTAGGTGCCATGAGCTAAATTTGAGCTTCCTTAATTCTTTCTTTCTTTCTCTCTTTTTTTAATGAGCCAGTATTTGTCTGCGTCATGCATCCTGATCAGATAACTTCTAAATAAAGCTAAATTCATCTGTTGGCTTCCTTTTTGTAGGGTATTGCTCATGTCTTTTCTATTTGAAAATGAAGTCTCTTACTGGTTTACCTTCTGACCATCTGACATTGATCTCCTTTGCAAGGTGAAGCATCCCTTAACTATCCCTGGTGGCCACCACAATGTGACTCACAATTTCAGAACATAAATGCAAAGTAATTATGACTCTGGATTTAAATTCAGCAACTTGAACAAGCTCTACATGCTGGGGTGTTTGGCTTTATTTCTTGCTGTGAGTCACAGCCAGGAGGTTCCCATTAAGGTGTATATGAATTACATTACTCCGTGCTGAAGTTGGTCTATAACGTAATCTTGTAAGGCAGCCAAGTTCTTCTAGCAATCTCACGGACCAATATTCAAAACATATCAGTATCTCATTAGAACCTTCATTTATAAAAAAGCTTTCCATTCTACTCAGCAAGCTATAGTTACAGAGATATTTTGTTTTAGGGTAAAGTAAAACCCGTTTTAAATAAGTTTATTATTTCCATTGTATTGGTACCTCTCAGGTTGTCATGTTCATCTGGAATGAGTTGCCATAAAAAGAGGAAATAAATGCACAGAATTATGCATGGACTATGCTTTGATGTAGTTCAAAGTCATAGGAGGGGGGTTGGGAGGAAAATTGTTCTACACCCCTATCACGATCTAAAACCAGGGGGAAAATTTCCTCAAGCTAAGTTATGTGGCAGGACAAAAAGTCTTCAAATGAACTTGAATCATGAGAAAAAAAGGCAACAGATACTCTTTCTTCAGCTTCAAACCTTTCTTGTCCTCTCTTTTAAATGAATCCCTAAAGAATTTTAGGCAAATATATTTTAGAAAAGTGCTGAATTCCCAAAGACTTAATAGTTGCAGGAAATAGTTGCCTGCTGATCCCCGTCCCACATTTCCTCCTTATTCTTCAAACATCACCTCTTGGCATGATAACGTGTGAAGAAGACATCCCTCATCATGAGGTCATCTCTCACCCTAGTATGTCACCACCCTGGGAGATGAATGACCTGGCGAGAGGATGAAACATACTGAGGTTTAGAAGCCCCGTGGACCGATGGTCCCCGCACTATAGCTGGGAGGTTTCTTTTCTTGTCTTTCCAATCCGGGTGTTCTATACTGAAAGGAAAATGATTATTTCATCAATTCTCAAAGCAAGACATGAAGTATCAGGGCTGATAGAACTTGGAACTGGAGAATATAATCTTATGCTTTCTAGGAGAAAAAAGGAGACAAACGCTGAGAAAGGAACTCCATGCAAATGCAAAGTGAAAAATTAACACTAATCTATTACACCTCTGAAGACCGTGTTATTGAGAGGCATCGGGGAAGTAATTCTATATACTCCATGGTCATTGCAAAAAACAAAATGAACCGGCATTGATGTATCAGGAGAAGGTAAGCAAAGTTCCATGACTTGGTAAGCATCTTCCAAACAGATCTTTAAGAGTGAAATAATTATAATTACTTTCTTTGCTTTAATCAAGGGGAACCTATGTGCTCCCCCTCCTCCTACTCTCCCAACCTATGTGCTCCCCGTTCTCCTACTCTCCCTACATAATAATTCTGACCGCCAACAGATGACAAATGGGTTGGTCCTTGTGTGTGTGGTTCCTATCAGATGTTGCCATATATTGTCCCTCTGTTTGTACCCACCTTATTTCTTCTACTGGATTGAAAGCTTCTGAAGAAAATAACTATTGTCTTTCTCACCTTATATAATATAAAAGTTTCAGTTGCTCACATTGCATGAGGCAAAAACCTTGTCTGGCCAAATAATTCTTGGAAATCTCATAGAAAGGGGCAATTTGGAGATCACAGGTCATTAAGTCCAACACGGCCATCTATCCTCCAATGTTGGAACAGATCAGTGCATCATTAAATCCTTTATTTATAGGAAGCTTTACTTTCCACTGTTTTTTGAGTCGACCACCAGTTGGCTTGTTTGTTATTCGGCGTATATGTTTGAAAGATATAAACATTACAATCTCATTCAATATTACAAGATGTCTCAACCATGAAAAGTGTGTAAAATCTGATGCTGAATGAAGAAAGAGAACATTTATGTTTCCCGTCTCATGCCTACTAAAGTCAGGGGCCCATCAGGAAAATGGAAACCATGCTAGGTATTTCATGTAGAGGTGATTTAATATAGGGGATCACTCATACAGCAATTAGAGGGCTGAAAGAAAAAAAAAGAAATGTTACTCAAGGAATCCTCATATCAGTAGCTTGGGAAGCAGCTACTTCTCTTAACTCCGGGAGATAAAAAGAAAAGAAAGAATGGTGTTACCAAAACCCAGAAACTTGGGGGAAGGGTCCCCACATAGCAGGTGCACAGACACCTAGGTGATTCAGAGATCCCTCACTTAATTACTACTTGACTCATAATGGTGAGCTTGAGAGGAAATGGGATATACCACTTCCACATATACCACTGTATACATAATTACTGGTACCTCTGAAGGGGCCACTGTGGAACTGATGCTGGAAATGCTGGAATAAGCTGGACTCCTACCTGAGCACCACTGCTGGAGGGAAGCTGGCCAGAACTGAAAACAGAAAGAGCATCCCTTCTGTCCTTTTAATTTCCTGCCAGTTTCCAGGCCATGGAACCCAAACCAGAGGCCAAACAGTCAAGGAGTCGGGGAAATGCAGGTTTCAGACCCCTGCCTCCACGGCCACAGAATACAAAAGCCCTGGACTTGAGGCCGAGAGACAACAGATAAAATTTCTCCGAGGCACAAATTCATGGAGTAGAATAATAGGCAGAATTTCCTGCCCTATTTAAATTATTTTTTCTTTCTTTTTGTGGGCCATAGCTGTATTTCAGTTAAGTTAAATGTATGCACGAATGTGAATTCCCTCTCTCTTGTAATCCCATCATTCGTTAGCCCAACATCCTGCTTATAACATGTGATTAATGGAGATATTGAATGAATAAATGAAGTCTTTGGGGATTTTTTGGTGCTAGGGGGATTTTTTTCTCTGATTATTAGTCCGGTATAACTGTCACTGAGAAATTAGTCTAGAGAAAATATACAGTAACCTAAGGGTAAGCTCTGCCGTAGTTCACTGACATTGCAAATGTACCTATCCAAACAGTTCAAATGGTTTCTATCCCTGAATGTATCCTCTAATTCTCTACTTAAAATTCACTACAGAAAATCTCAACTGCAGCTAGCTACACTTACATAGCCTAAGAGTGACATCCAGTGGCTTATAATTTAATCACTTATTGTAATACACCTGGAAATCTAATCAGCTCTCTGTTATCAATATAAATAGAAAGAAGCATAATATATAAAACCCTTAATAGAAGATGAAAATTAAAACCATCAGATTTATTTTGAGAGGTTATTAATGTAGATTTGCCTACCTAGCTGTTTAAGACCTTGTATCCAAGTGCATTTATCTTCCTTTCCTTTTCTGAGTACGTGCCTATTCTAACTCTGGTGATGGCTGCTAAAGGCATGGGCTGGTGAGCAGCAGAGAGAGAATTGGGGCAAGTAGGACTGAGATTGAGAGAATCAGCCAGTGCTAGACCTGGCTCCCAGGCCTAAAAGTTCGATATTTGGAGCCCAAAGGGCTGTAGAAAAGTCAGCCTAGATCCGGACATGAATTAGTATCTAATGATTTCCAGTCTGACAGTAGAACCTGTCTGTACAGAGTTTCGGGAAGAGATAATACTTAAGAGTCAGGCAGGCTCTTTACTCAGGATCCCAGGGGCTCTGGCTATTCCAAGTATTCCCAGTCAGAAACCGGGACAAGAGAGCCCAGGATTGGTAAACTGTCAGAGCAGCAACTGAACTGTCTCAAGTTCAGGATGCTGTGTACAATGGCGAGAAGATGAAGCGACTTTTAAACGTGACTTGGGAAGTCAATCTTACACTGGTAGGGACACAGTCTCAAAAAGTAAGTAAACCACCTCCATGTACGCCTTAAACTCTCCTCGTTCTTGCTATAGAATCGTCAAAGTAACCAGGAACTCCATCACGACGTCTCACCCTTAAAACCTTCTCATCTCTGTTTCAATGGGCCCAAGCCTAAAAATACTACCAATTCAGAATTCACAGTGATTTAAATATGTTCTCCTGCTCAAAGGAATTCATCCCAGACAAGTTCCTTCCCCATTTAATAATATTTTCCAGAGGAAACCCAGCAAAAATGTATTTATTCGTAAGTATGCAGCAGTGACTTCAAAGGAAATCTCATGGTGGCTGTAGTTAGAACTATTCAGACACCTCTTTGATTCAGCTTGATTTGGGAGCAGGATGCTGAGAGTGAGTCGTGAATATGACTAGCACAGCTCCTGATGTCAATATATGGTAAAAGATTTGTTGTGGCTTTCTTCCATGTAATTAAATCCCACAGGGAGGTGTGATATATTTTTTTGACTATGAAGTCTGTAAGGAAACAGTTTCCACAAAGTTTGCTTTCCTGTTACATCAAAGTGATAGGCAGAGTTAGCTTCTCCTATGGAAATTTCCATGCATTTTTTAGAACATATGGAAACTGCAAGGCAGAACTATGAAAATTCATAGATGCTTACAACATCAAAATCTTTCTCTCGGTGAGAATATGCTGTCATATGACCTTGAGGAGAAGAGTATGGTGACCTTAGCTGTTACCAAGGCACTTACTTCTATGGAAAATGAAAACTCTCATCAATCAAGTGGAAATAATTTCAAAACCCAGACTCTTCATGATAATGGTTTGGGGTTTTTTGATTTTTTTTTTTTTTTTTTGAGACAGAGTCAAACTCAGTCCCATGGGCTAGAGTGTTATGGCCTCAGCCTAGCTGATAGTAACCTCAAACTCCTGGGCTTAAGCAATCCTCCTGCCTCAGCCTCCCAAGTCGCTGGGACTACAGGTGCACTCCACCATGCCCAGCTAATTTTTCTATTTTTAGTAGAGATGGGGTCTTGCTTTGGGCAAGAACTCCCGACCTCAAGGGCTCCTTCCACTTTGGCTTCCCAGATGCTAGGATTACATGCATGAGCCACAGCGCCCTGCCAACAATAATGTTTTAATGATCAGAGAAAAGGAAATACCTGAAAACTTCAGTAGAAACTAGATGATACTTTCACCTTTTTCAATTAATCTGGCCTAACAACAGCTGGTTGGCCAAGAGAGTTGAAGCTGGTATTTCAATTAAGATAGAAATGTCTTTATCTGTAGTATGTTTTCTAATTTTTTTTCCAAAAAGACTTCGGCTGGGCCATGAGTCTCAAATGTAATCAACAAATTTTGCAAGAACTTTTGTTTCCCTCCTCTACTGTTGTCCATGGGCAACCTGTCTCTGTGTTTTGTTCACTTCACCCTGTAGTCCCAGCTACTTGGGAGGGCATTCTCCTACCAAAAGGGAGACCATAAGAGATGAAACAAACCTGAGAAATGCTCCAGAATTTGAAATGTCTTCTTGGCTTACTGTGTGTGATGGCAAACACAGGGACAGTGGAAGACGCTATGTGGGGAGAGCTCTCAATGCCATGAATTCTATCCCCACCACTGGCTCCAATCTGACTGCACCTCACTACACCGCACTGTCTACTGGCACATTTGTCCTTAGGATCCCCTTGTCATACACGATTGAGGAAGAATTTCAAGGAGAAAGCTCACAAGAATCTATAAAGAGGCCAAAGTTACCTTTCGGGAATTGACTTGAACTCAGTGATAAGACTTTTGAATTAATTTGTGTCTTCATGGGGGATGAGAAAGGTCATTACTTAAACGGATAACGGAGAGTTAAAATGCAGGAAGAAAGCATTTGCCTGAGGAGGTTGTACAGTCTACGTAAATGAGAAAGGATGCTGTAGCTGAATTTCTTTTAAACACGTGATTTAGACATTCTACCATCAGTTTACCTGAGGGACAAAGAACAAAATACGTTATCAAATATTTATTTTAAGATCCAATGGAGCATGGATTGTATTGAAGTATAAGCAGAAAGAATACATGGCAGAAAGCACAACGCAATTCTACCAGCAAGCACAGCCTAGAAGCTCAAATTCTGCCCTATCTGAAAGTGATCACAGAGTCAGGACCTCGTACAAATAGCTCTTTTGCATATCTTGATGGGGACCTCTCAAGTAGCTCCCAAGACAGAGAAGGATCCATATTAAATATGATGTAATATTCTCTGTGACATAGTCCTTGTTTATTCCATGCCTGAGGCACTCAGATGTGATTTCCCACTTGCATTTAGGGTAAATTGAGGTACAAATACTTGGCTATGCAGAAATTCCAGCTCTCTGCACCCATTTGAGACACTCGTCTAAAAGGGATACTTAATGTAGACACACGTGACCTTGTTCAAAATGTGAATATGTTACAGTGGAAAAGAAAAAGGTAACAAGTTTAGTAAAAAAGTCAAACTTAAAACTATAGGGAAAGGGGTATAGGCTGATGAGACCTTTGAATAAACAAAATAAGCCACAGTAGATGTGTGTATAGGCTGTGACCACACAAATAAGTGTAACCAAGAGCACTGTAAGAGTTCATCCAACCAAAAAGACCTGAGGAGGTCCCAGGGAGGGGCAACTCTGGTCCCCACTCATAATCCCCTGGGCAATGGATCTCCTCTTCATGCTAATTGCATCATTAAAAGACAAGTCAAATGCAAATAAAATAAACAGTAATTTGGAGCAGAGCAATATGTGGACTAGCCAACTATGCTTTGGAGATAGATTAGAGGAGGAGTTTTAGGGAGTCTGTAACAGGGGATGAGCTCATGATATAGAAGAATAAACTGGGGTTGCAAACTCGGACATGCCTCAAGTCCTGAAGATGTGCCTGTCATATGCTCTGAATTTAGTCATGCTGAGGGTAAATGATTAATCAAACGCAATAAACTGCCTCTTACCTGAACTATCACACTTTGCGATGTATATGGATTTGATCTGGAGAATGAATTTTTAAAGGGTTCAGTCCCACCAAAATGGAATACAAAGACATGGACATGGACACAAAGACATCTAAATAGGGATTTCCTATGCAACACTATTTATAATAATCAGAACCTGGAGTAACTTAAGTATCCACGAATAGGAGAATTTTAAATAAAGTATGGTATATTGATACGAGGAGAAAAGTGTAGTGGTTGTAGCAGACTGGCGTGAGATCCTCCTGTTGGCCTTGGAGCAGCAATCAGCCACGTGTGAACTGGCTAGGGAAGGGGTCAGGTGCAAGGGCCTGAGGGTTGGCTATGAGCAGGGATTTGAGAGCTATCCCTAATCATAGCCACCAAAGAACCAGGGATTTTGTCCTATAATCACAAATAACTGAATCCTGCTGACAATTAATGAATTTGAAAAGCAACCCAAGTCTGAGATGAGATCACAGACCCAGCTAACACTGAAGTGTCAGACTCAAGAGCCCCATGAGACCTTGAGCAGAGGACCTAGTTACCACATGCCTGGACTCCTGCCACATGGAAACTGTAAGATAATAAATGAGTGTTGTTTTAAGCCACTACATTGTGGTAATGTCTTATGCAGCAATAGAAAACTAATATACTTGGATTTTTTTCAATTATTTATATTATTTGGTTAAATGTTCAGAGAATTTTTCAAAAACCTATTGGCAGAGCTGTTGTCAAGATAGACTAGGCCAGACAGATTCCACTGATAAGAGGAATATGTTTCTGAGTGAGAACAAATTTTATCAATGCTCAGCTCATTATCAAATATTTTATTTAATATTTCAATTCTATAATGATTTTTGCTTCTCTAAGCTATCCTGTAACTATAAGGCAAGGGACACTTGGAAAATAAGGACTCTTTTCCCACATTGAAGATAGAATCCCAGGCATTCCATCCCGACACTGGGAAAATAGTGTGTTTAGAATACTCTCTCGTCCTCCTCCTCCTTTTTTCCCCTCACTTTTACAGGTCTTGATCTTATGGGATCCTTGATCCAATAAACATCCTCTATACAAACTCTGTCTCAGAGTCTTCAGAGTCGGCTTTCCAGGAAACACAATCTATGAATCCAAACTTCTACAAGGGAGTCATCTGCAATGCGTTTCAAAAGATCTGAAGCAGACACATGGAGAACAAAAATGTGAAACATGTTTAAAACTGGTGCACATTGATAAAGTATATGTCAGTTTTCATGGTGCCGTTTTTCAGATTTTCTATACTTTTCCATTTTTTTTTTAAAGAGAGAGAAATAGGCAAAGAAAAAGACATTCCTAACAAAGAAGCTGAAACCAGTCCTCACTTCCCAACATAAATGGTAGAACTCAACAGTCAGAAGACAATGGAACTATATTTAGAAAACATGAAAGGAAAATTACTGTTAATTTATAACTGAATGCTCAACAAGTCTTCTGAATGCTCAACAAGTCTTTTCAATGAAGGCAAAGTTAAGACATTTTATACAAACAAATGCTAAGTGAATGCGTTAGTGGCAGACTCATAATAAAGGAAATGATAGAGGAAGTTACTCAAATGGAAGAGAAGTGATCCCACATTGAGACCCAGAGACTAAGGGGTAATGAAGAACAATGGTAAATATGTTAATACATATATCTGTAAGTCTTCGTTTTATAAAGTAATAAATCAATACACTTAAAATCTCTCGTCTGTTATTCATTTCCTCTTTTTATATCTCTTTTGAAATCTAGATTTAGATTTTGTATGATTACATTTCCTTGCTCTCTCGTCTTTGAGTCATGTATTCTTATAGTGGTTTTCCTGGAAAACACAATATTCATTTTTACTTTATTTAAAGCTAATATACGTGAGTTAGTTTGGCTATTTCCCAAGAAATTCACGGATGTAAATAACTCTATTTCCCTCCCTCTTGACTTTTTACTTCCATGCTATTGTGGTCAGATGTAGATTCCATGAGAGTTATTTGCCCATTTTTCTATTGGGTTGCTCCTTTTCCTTATTGACCTGTAGAATGATCACTTTCCTTTTTAACATTCTGGATACTAGTCTTTTATCCATTATATGTATTGTAAATATTTTTTCCCATCCTATGCTTTGCTTCTTGAAAAAAAATTGATTTATTGGGGTATAATTGACATATAATAAATTAACACATATTCAATGCGTACAATTTGATGAGTTCGGACATATTTATAAAACTGTGAAACATTCACCACAATGAAGATACTAAACACATACGTTCCCCCCAAGAGCTTCTTCCTGTCCCACCTAATCCATCCCCCTCCACTCCCCATCTCTCATTTCCCACTTCCATCCTCAGCATCCCTACTGGTATGTTTTCGGCACTATAGATGACTTTGCATTTTCTAGAATTGTATATAAAAGGAATCATACAATACCTGCTCATTTTTGCCTGGCTTTTTCACTCAGAATGATTATTTTGAGATGTATTCATGGCTGTTGTCTCATTCCTTTTTATTGTATTGCTGAGTAGGAACCCACTGTATGGACATACTAAAATGTATTTATCCATTCACATGTCAATAGACATCTGGAATGCTAACATCTGGTATTAGGAGTCTTTTTAACTTTAGCCATCCTAGTGAGTGTGAAGTGATGTCTTATTGTAGATATGACTAATGCATCGAGTATGCTTCCTCGCCAAAATGTCTGTTTACATCTTTGCCCACTTTTAATTGAGTTATTGAACCTATGAATTCTTTGTATATTCTTGATACAAGCCTTTGTGATATACATACATACAATATATTTTTTCCTAGTCTGTGACTAGGAAAATATTTTTCTTTTTTATTTCTGTACATCTTAGCAGCCGCAAAACATGCTTTAGGTGTGAGTTGAGTAAATCTCAGAATCTGAGCTCAATTGTTTATGCTACTATTTGAACAAGAATAATTATTCCTCTGAATTTCCACCAGTAAAGTATTGACACATCTCCCTGATGTCAAATAAAATACTGTCTAGAACAGCACAAGGCCCCCTTAGTTCATTGTCAAGAAGTTGTTGGCTTTATAATACAAGCCTTTGAAAAGTAGTGAGGTTGTTATGTCAGAGACCTGAGATGGATTTGAAGTTCAGAAGTTATCATCTCTAAATAATAAACTGAGCTCATCCTCCAAAACACAGTTCCAGAGACTCTCATAAAGCAAAGACACTCTTGCTGTCTTAAATTTGAGGCTGCTACTGATGCTTTCAGCCAGACTAAGCCTATGTGAAAACAATTCACTTCATTTCCAAGGTCCTGCAAACTTTCATCTGCAATATCACTAATTTCATACTTGATCCACATAATTGTAATTCAGTGTTCAAAAAGTTCCTCCAAAAGCCACATGAAAGTATTTTCTCTCTGGCATCCGTTGCACTCATGAACCTGAAGAAAGGGAATCAGAATAGAGCAAGGCAAAAGAGACAGACCATGTCCTCCAGGGACGGAGCTCTGTACAGCAGGACAAGATGACTCTGAGGGGACTATTAAAAAGTCTCCCAGCAGAAATATCCACCTTAACGGAAGACACAATCCATTTTTATGTGATCTCACTGGTCAGGATAGTAATTGGAAGTGGGTTACTAGCTGGTGTGGCTTCTTCTCCTCCAGTCTTCCTTGGCCACACTCACTGTCCCGGGAGGAGGCTTCTAAAAGCAAAAGTGCAGGTGGGAATGCAAATTGGTTTGTTCCTTTTGGAAAGACGTCTGGAGAACACTTAGAGAACTAAAAATAGACCTGCCATTTAATCCTGCAATTCCTTTATTAGGCATATATCCAGAAGACCAAAAATCACATTACAACAA
>NW_003852398.1:7499708-7504708 GCF_000181295.1 Otolemur garnettii | reverse complement strand
TTAAAACATGTCCCAGCAGAGGCTGAGCCGGGCTTTTAGACATAATTAGCGAGGTCGCTGCTGCTCTGTCTGTCACAGGCTTACACATCTCAGCCTTTGTCAGTAACCAAAGTCATCCAACCAAATGACTCCTTAAGTTCTGATGATGAAGAACAGCTACCAACACACCCAGGCAAGCGTTCTTACATTCATATCTTCTATGAATCCATCAGCCTGCAGTTCCTACGCTCAGGCTAACAGGCAGACATATTTCTTGTCAGGCAATTTATCTATCGAGATGCTGTAAGATGTTCTCTATCTATCATCTTACCCTTCATCTACCATAACTCTTAGGGCTTATGACTTGTAGACAACAGAAATAGCCCACTGGAAGGCGTGACTTATGCAACGTTTTGCTGTTGATAAAAGGTAATAACCACTCATCACATGACCTTATGCCAATCATTGACGCTCCCTAAATATTAATTTTTGTATGTAAAAAGAAGAATTTTAACGAGATGAACTCTAAGGTCTAATTTTAGTCTTTTAGAATCCCATGAAGATGACTCAACAATATTTCTTTGCCAGGGAAGTTGTCAAACATCTGCTTAAATGCAAGAAAGAATCGTATCTGAGCATTTTGAGCACTGGATCCATTGGGAATACCATGTATACTTGGCTGCCACTAATGAAAAAGTTAACAGTGGCTTAAACAAATAAGGTTTTATTTTTCCCACATGAGAAGAAGCCTGGGGTTATGCTTTCGCTGGCTTTGGTTCAGCACATCACAATGTTGAGGGTCACAATATCTCTTGACCTTTCCCCTCATCTTGTAGCCTCAAGTTCACAAACTGCAAAAATCATGTCCTCATCACTGGCTGAAGTGCTGAGAGATTACTGAGGACAGGAATAGTGCCAGCCAGGTTTGATCTGTCTATCTAGAAAACAGAGTATTCTACAGACGCTCCTTTAGCAGCCACCTCCTTCGGTCTCATGTGTCACATGGTCAACTCCAGGTCCAGGGTGGATGTCACCTTGCTTCTCCAGCACAAAGGTGAAGATCCAGGTTTTTTTCAATGGTTCTCATCTATTTCAATCATTTCAGTGTTATACACATATCTACATATTCCTACATATTCCTAAATTACAATTCCCGGGGTAGTTACCTAGGATTTCACTCAAATATAAACATAGAACCAAAATTAAACTATTGTATAACTGAAATTTGCAAAGGCATTGGCTTGCAGAAAACGTTAGCAGGGAAAAGCAATGCCTACTGAGTCAGACAGGAATGTCTCAACCTTTGCCAAGACAAATTCAGGCTAACAGTTGGCTGATTTAAAAAAGAAAAAAACTCTAATTGTAAAAGAGATGCAGAATATTGAAGAAGAACACTAGGTGGTGGGGATTATAAAGAAGAAAGCACAAGTCATCAAAAATTAACCCTGATATGACGCATTTGGTGTATTCCCATTCCAACATATTTTTTCCTTCCTCTCCTTCAATCTTTCTGGAACTGTGCTACCTTCTTCTGCAGTCTGCATTCTTCTACTGAATATATCCTTGTCCCCTTTCCATATGGTTGGGGTGTTACTTTCCATGATGAAGTGTCAGGACTAAGAGCACAGATTTGAGCCAGACTGGGGCTGCATAACCTTGGTAAGTTATTCTGCCCATTGTGGCTCAATTACTTCATCTTTAAAATGATATAATAATGCTATCTATATAGAGGAATATTGTGAAAACTCTTGGACGAAAGTGATCTTCTTGCCTCAGCCTCCTGAGTAGCGAGGGCTACAGGCATGTGCCACTAAGCCCAGCTAGTTTTTTTACTGGTAGTAGAGATGGGGTCTTACTCTTGCTCAGGAGATCTACCAGCCTCAGCCTCCAGAGTGCTAGCATTACAGTGTAAGCCACTGAACCTGGCTATAATTTACATTTCTTTGATTAGTAAAAAGGTTTAAGAATTTTTCCATGTTTTAACCATTCATTATTTCTTTTTTAATGAATTATTTGATTGTGGTATTTTTTGAGGTATAACCGATTGTTTGCTGTAGTTAATTGACCTATCCATCCTTTAAATTATAGATTCCAGTGGCAAAGATGACTCTCACAATTCCCCAAACATTTACTTTTGCACTCTCAATGACTGCTACCAATTTTTTCTCAGTTTGAAAGAAGTATCTAGTCAAAAAAGAATTTTCAGTGTTTTGAGATGTACATTTCTTTAGAAAAACCTGTAAAAGAAGGATGTAGTAGAAAGGTAGGGAAGAAGATTATTTTAAATAAAAATGAGTTATGGAGTTATCTATTTCATTGTTTATTATTTTGATTATATTTGATTTGCCTTATTGTTATTTTGATGTCTTGAATTGCCAGAAACAAAGAGTGAGACTCTCGTTTTGCTAAGTATTCCTGGTGTACATCTTTGCAGGGGATGTAAGTCACATGACATGGTTTTTTCAAAACACTTTTCTAGGACCACTTGTCCCAGCACCACTTGCATAGCTTAAATATCTGATTTAGGAGTTCAGTCCTCTAAAGAGACAGACTGGATAGCTGTGCCTTTTAAAGGCCCCTCCTAGGGAATTCTTACACATGCCAATGTTGGAAGAACTTTAGAAAATTATAGTTTAATAACATAAAAATTCAGTTTATATTAATAACAATTCAGTTTAATAACAATAATATTCAGTTATTCAAGAAAATAGAAAAGTGAAAAGAATTACCAAGCACTTACAATGTGCCAGAGGCTGTTTTGGAGATCTAACATTGAACTACACAAAGTCCACGTTCTAATCCAGCTTACACTGTAATGGAGGAAGTTGAACAACAAGCAAATGTGCAAGGTGGTGAGTACTATTGTGAAGAAAAAGGCTAAGTAGAGTGAGGCAAGGTGGGAACGTCTTTAGATTTATTAATCATCAATAAGTTTCATTTGTCTCTTTTGTAAACAATGAAGTTATTTTAATATCAATCCTAGAGGCTTTCTAGTTTCTCAGCTTGCCTGAGTTTGGAGCTGGCTGTCTAATGCTCAACGTGCCCTAGCTTCCTTCCATTCCCACCTATTCCTGGAGACTGCTGTCCTGTGGAGAATTCGCCAGGGGTGAATTCGATGGCCAAAGGGTTGGCCATCTCCAAAAAGAAGATCATGAACAAACAGGTACATGGGAAGTAACATAGATAGTGCCAAACAGTAGTAAAATATGAACCGAGGCAATATTTACAGTCTGCCTAAGCCTAATAAATTATCAATGAGAATCTTGAAGAAATCCATGGGCCAAGTCAGCCAGCAGCTATAGCACATGGTAAGGTGTGGCTGCTGAGGTTCTGCTGGGGAGCTGCCAACTTTCTGAGCGTTCTGTCCCTCAGTAGTGGGGCTAGGAATGGAAGCTGAAAATTCCAAAAGGCTTTGGAATAAAACTGGTTAAACCAAGCAGAGGTCAAGAAGTTATTAGACTCTAAACCTAAAATCCAGCCAGAAATCCCCATCACCTGACTCCTCCTCTTTTAGAAGTAGCTACAATAGCAACAGTAATGGAAACATGTATCTGGCCAACAGTCATACAAAGACTCTTTCGCAGTTAGAGTTGCCTATGCAGCCCTGGGGATTCAGGTAAGGGTCTGCTCAACCGAGATCAGAGTTACTTAACTGGTGTCCATGCACACTGACTGGTCTGTGAATGCTTTAATGTAAGCAAACTTTCCCTCTCTCTTTCTCTTTCCCCACCCAATACCCTCTGTGTGTGTACGTGTGTGTATAGCAGGGACACTGTAACTCAATAAAGCTTAGAAACTATTATCTGATATCAATGATCAGGATCAGATAGACCTTAAGCTGGAATGTCTAATTCAGCCACAGAAGGTTCCTAGACAAGATGATTTCCACAGGAGCCCCAGAACGCTGACACTCCCCTACAGTGATTATATAACATGTCTAATGCCATGTGAGTTCAGTCCTTTGGACAAGACACTAAAAGCTTCATCTTTGTTGAAGACCTGTGTTAAGTGTTTGTAAAAACACATCCCTGTTTGAGGTGTCTATCAGTGCACTATACATCACTCACAACTTAAGTAGTGTCATTTACTTATGATGCTGTAAGGTCCGTGACGTGGACTGGTTCCACAGGACCACTCTGTTTGCCTAGGAATTATAATGTCTGGGTTTGGAATCCGACAACCTCCTTTTTGCCTCATTCAATAGTCAAGGCAGACCTCAAAGCCAGCTCAGATTCAGGGGGGTTGAGAAACAGGGTCTACCTCCCAATGGGAGGAGCAGCAAAGCCACACTGCAGAGGAAGGGGCTGCCCGTGGAAGAATCACTATGGCCTTCCTGAAAACTATCTCTCACACCTGTGTGCTGAAGACTGCATGGTGAAAATAACATCTCTGTAATCTGCTTGAAAACATCCCAGAAGAAAAAAATCAGTGGGAGCAATTGGCGAAACAAGAATGGCCCAAAGTGATCACTGTTACCGTTTGACAAAGGGCATGTGGGGGTTGTTTATATTAGTCTCTCTACTTTTCTGTATGTTTGCAACTCTTTAGGAAAGAAAATTAAATAAGTTATCAAAACACATGCTCTCCATCAATCCTTATGACAATTTTCTTCTCCCCAGCGAGGGAGCAGTCATGTGACTCCCTTTGCTAAGGTTACTCACATACTAACAACAGCTACTATTAATAAAGACATGCAAGGTGCCAGTACCTTTCTAATCACATCTTATTTATATCATATCTCATTTAATCATCTGGGCATCAGCTGGTTTTATTATGATATCTCCATTCTTCAGATACCAGGAAGCTCCTCCAGGTCACAGAATAAGTGGTGAAAGCATGATTTGGATTCAAGAAGTGCAGTTCCAGAGACATGAAGGTGAGACTGGAATCAAGAGTTGTATGGCTCCAGCAGTGGACTTTTTATTCTCTGATGCCAGGCAGGGACTTTCAGAGCTGTATGCTTCCTGGGTCATGTTCCTTCAGTCCGTGGCCTGCCTGAGTTTCGCCTCCCAAATTTACAC
>NW_003852398.1:7484781-7498710 GCF_000181295.1 Otolemur garnettii | reverse complement strand
GTTTTCATATACAATTTGAAATATTTTCATCAAACTGGTTAACATAGCCTTCATGTCATTTTCTTAGTTATTGTGTTAAGACGTTTATATTCTACTCTTAGAAAGATTCACTTGTACCCTTGTAAGATAAACCATAGAGGTGATCCCTCCAATCACCCTCCCTCCACCCATCCACCCTTCTCCCCCCTCCTCCCTCTCCCCATCCCCATATTCTTAGGCTATAATTAGGTTATAACTTTCATATGAAAGCTATAAATTAGTTTCATAGTAGGGCTGTGTACATTGGATACTTTTTCTTCCATTCTTGAGATACTTTGCTAAGAAAACATTCCCTCCAAGAGTTAGCTGCTTATATAAAAATATTGACAAAATCTTTGTTGAGATTCAAACTTGACATTGTCCTTCTGGGGTCCTAAAATATCCTTTTATAAGATGGGCTGTGTCCTTTCCATGACAAAGAGAAAGTAAGTAAATTAGTGCCTTCCTCACATCCATAGGACATTGCTGTATTCGTTAGCAGTCTTATCCCAAGCCCCCCAGCTTTGCAGCGAGAACATCAAAGGACTGCAAATATTAACTAATTGATTGACATGAGGTTATGCGATATTTTCCCATGCTCCTTGTTAGAAGAAATCAAAATTAAGGTACATGAAAACACAGACTCAGCTCCTTACAAAACGTACTATGTGCGTGTGTTTATATGTATATATATTTATGTATCTATATGGAGAAAGAGTGGGAGGGAAGAGAAAAAGAGAGAGGAGAGTCAGGCAAGCTCCTTACAGACCAACTCCTTAATCACCCATGTCTCAAACTCCATTACAACAACACATAAAATGGTCAAATATTTAATAAAACACAGTTGGAACTTGACCTCAAACACTCACAGGTACATTGTATGGATCAGGTTTCCCAGAAACAAGAGTCATAAAAACACATTATTTATAAAGAAGCATTTTCTCTCCCCATCCGAGCAAACTCTTCCCCTGGTAACCACGCAGCTGTCGCCTTCGGTGTGTAGGTTGGGCACGGGTGCTAACGTTTTGGTCTTTAAGTTTCCTAAAACTAGGCAAAGATAAACCAAAGTTTGAATTCAACTTAGCATTCAGAATTTCAGAGAAAATAGAGGTTCCTACCAGAACACTGGGTTAAGTTGATTAAGTAGATACTGGGAAGGGATCATAATTGAGAGCTGGAACTGCTGGGGTTTTAATTTTAAAATCGGTGCTGCTCAGTCTGGAATGTGCTCTAGGTCACAGCTCTCAGCACATGCCCCCTTGAAATCACGGCCACCAGACATTTTTCTTTCGCTGTGGGAAAGTGTCAAACCCTTTCTCTTTGTGTGTGCATATTTGAGTAACAGGAAATGGTCTTTACATCCTACTTGTAGGAATGAATGAGGTGTGAGAACGTTTTAATTTCACACAAATGCTTCGTGTCTCTATCTGACTGGATTTGCCTTTGTTTCTTTTATATATCTGCTTAAATATTCTAAGAATTATAAGACTGATGTAGATTCATTATGGAAAATTTAGACAGCCAGATAATGAATGGAAAGAAGCCTGGGAAGCCCCTTAAAAGACATTTAAAGACAACTACTGTTAGTATATCCAGTTTGGAATCTTTTCTTAAAATACACATTATCAATTTTTCATTATTAAATGTCATCTTTATATTTTTAAGAAAAGTTCCTATGAAATGCTTTATAATGTTAACAGAAATAATTCTGATATTTAGAAAATATAGAGCTGTGACAATGTGATACTTTTATTATAAATTTTTTTGCAATAAACAATAAACACCACTAAAAACTGAGAAAGTTGAATTGTTACTGTATAATTAGAGGCAATTAAGGGTAATGGAAATAACATTGGCCTTGGTTAAAGTCAAAAGAGATTTGGGTCTCAGCTCCGACACTCACTTTTAGTGTGATCAAGAAATAATTTTACCTCTATTAACTTCAGTTTTATCTATAAAAATCCATAAAATGAAGAGTACAGAATTTATCTATAAGGTCCTTTCTAGCATTAAAACTTTCTGATACCAGATTGAACAAAGTCACCAGTTGAATCCTTCTTTGCTAGATTTTACTTGTATAGGTAACCACTTCTGAATATTTAAATTACTAATTCCATTTTTCACTTATAGATGAACTTATCCAGATGATCATTTTAATTCTCCATCAATGAAAACATAGCCAAAAAAAGAAAATCAGGCCTCACATAGTGGCTCACACCTGTAATCCTAGCATTCAGGGAGGCTGAGGCAGGAGAATTTGCCTGAGCTCAAGAGTTTGAGACAAGCCTGAGCAAAAGGGAGACCCTGTCCCTACTAAAAGTAGAAAAAGACTAGCTGGGCATTGTGGCAGGAGCCCAGAGTTCCAGCTACTTGGAAGGCTGAGGCAGAATGATCAGAATGATCACTTGAACCCAGGAGTTTAAGGTTGCTATGAGCTGTGATACCATGGCACTTTACCCAGGGCAAAAGAGTGAGACTCTATCAAAAAAAGAAAGAGGCTCGGCTCAAGAGACTAAGGCGCCAGCCACGTACACCTAAGGTGGCGGGTTCGAATCCCCAGCCTGGGCCCGCCAAACAACAATGATGGCTGCAACCAAAAAATGGCCGGGCATTGTGGCAGGCGCCTGTAGTCCTAGCTACTTGGGAGGCTGAGGCAGGAGACTCGGTTGAGCCCAGGAGTTGGAGGTTGCTGTGAGCTGTGATGCCATGGCACTCTACCCAGGGGGATAGCTTGAGGCTCTGTCTAAAAAAAAAAAAAGAAAAGAAAAAGGAAAGGAAGGAAGGGAGGAAGGAAGGAAAGAAAACCAGCTTAAGAACATAGATTTGTTCATGCCCTAAGCAGACTAAATTGAAATAAGACAGAAATGACTTTTGGAGCTCCAATGTAGTCAAGTTCTTTCCTCAAGCACAGTACCAGATAATCCATTACAATGTCAAGAACTCCATTTGTATAAAAGAGAAGAATCATATAATCAGCTTGGAAGACATTAGAGTGATTACATAATCTAATCTTGCCTCATGGCATGGATGTCAAATTCAAATGCATATAGGAATTGTGCACACAAGTAATATAAATGTCTCCTTATATTTGGCCTGTCTCATTGAATGAACAAACCCAATGGGAAGCTCTGTGAGCTGGACAAAGCTTACTCAGTACAAAACATAAAGGCCCAGTGGACCGATGGCATGAGGAATATAAGAGCCAAATCTTCTGATTTTTCAAAAGAAGCTGGCAATCCAGATTGTGTGTGTGTGTAAATTCTCACGTTTCAAATTTTGGCTCAAAGATTTAATTTTTCCTGCACTGTGTGTGGGCCAAATAGCACCACAGTGGGTCACGAATGTGCAGACCTCCAACTTATATAGAAAAACCAACTTCCTCCATTTTCTGGAACACATGGGGCATAGTAGTGCCGCTGAGACCTTCAGGTAAAATGTAGAATACCAAGCCCATCACCCGGGGAAGGGCACACTGCATCTAGATGATAATAAGAAAACTCAACATTTAGACCCAAGGAGACAACGTTCCCAAACTATTTTCTCCTCATAGTTTCATGTTTCTTCACTTATACGTAAAGTAGCTAATGATGATTGGGTTGTTTTATCCATAGGAGAATAAAAACACGCAGCCCTTTGCTTTTCAAAGTGGGCAGCCTTGGGAAAAAAAAATCAATTAACTCCTCTTAAATGAGCTTGGGAAAAAGCTTTATAATCAATACATGTGATTTCCTTGAATTATGGTTGAGCAGCAAAATTATCCCAACGCCTCTGCCCATCCCTCTGCCCAAGCCTCTCTCTCCTACTGACATCGTGAAAAAAGGGAGAACACAGTTAAAAAAGATATTCCGCTGCTTTGCCAATGTGTGGGACAATAGAATGCTTGCCCCTCCCTTTTGTTCCTGTGAAAACATCTGCCCAAAGTGGGCCCAGCTGGCTTGCAAATAGGTTCTGTGATGCGGGCCAGCTTTCGGCCCCTTCCCGTCACCCTTTGTCTGGTGGCCTTTCTGCCAGTGTGCATTTCCCTTTTAAACATCTAATGCTTAGTGAAAAAAATCACTGTTCACGGGTTACAAGTTAATGTGCTTCACCTGTTTCACCTCCTTCCATTAGTAAACTTGGACCAGCAAAGGGGGATTTGATATATTACCTGCTTGCCTATCTCCTCCGTGGAGGGAAAGGGTGAGGGGTGCTCAGGAGGTGTTCATCAAAATGTCAGGCTCCAATTTGCTAAAATCATTACAACACCTGCTTTCTGGGAATGATCGTGAAATCTCACTCCTCTTCCCTTTGTAGACAGCCTGCTGTTGGCCCAAAAATACACCCACCCACCGCTTTTATTTACAGTTCACGGCCTATTTGGGGCTGATGGGGAGGAAGGAAACTTCAGGAATCAGCTGGTGGCAAACAGTCCTTGGAGGCTGAAGCAGAACGGCATCCAGACTGTTTGGGAAGCCTCCTGTGATTAGGGGGCTCTTACAGCATTGCCAGGACTTCCAAAGTTTCCATTAGTTCAGACTCACAAAGCTATGAGAACAGTTCCACCTGGAAACGATCTCAATTTCAGCCAAGGCAGCAAGCATCTGATATTCAGATAGATTACGAAGAAATAATAATGTGCAAAAAAGAAAGAAGAGGGGGAGTCTGAGGTACTTGAAACTATTGAAAAGGCTTAAAATAGCAAAATATGATCTCTTAGAGAGGGCAGATCTGGGGTTGCTGGAACCGAACCTATACCTGAGATTCAGCCCTTCACCTCTTTCTACATACCATTTCCTTTCTTTCCTCCTTTCCTCTTTTATTTTTTTTTACATTTTCTTTTATTTCAGATTAATATGAGGGTACAGATGATGAGGTCACATTGTTTGCATTTTGAAGGTGAAGTTCAAGTTGTAGTGGAGCCCTTCACCCAGGGGCTGTGCTGTCCGCTTTACATTGTGCACATGGGTGAGAGCTCACCAATACCTGGCTTCCTCTTTCCCCTCTCCTTCCCCCCTACTGGAATATACTTGGATTTTCTTCCACAGTACCCCCCCTCTTCACCTGTACTGCTCCCTTGCTGGTCACACAATGACACCCCAGGTAAAAGGAAAATGTAGGTCTTCTTAGCTCACCGGGGGATTTTAAGCAGTTTTTAATTCCCAGAGCGCTGATAGTTTTCTTCTTACCACCTCACAAGAAGGTAAGCGCTAAAAGAAAGGCCACAGGCCCTGAAGATTCGAGTTACGGCTCTCTCCCCAATCCAAATTCAGCTGCTGACTTTCCCAAGGGTAAACCAGGCTCTCCCACCAATTAGAGTTGCCAGATGTTGCAAATAAATTTACAGGGTGCCAGTCAAATTCATATTCCAAACAAGAGTAAATGATTTTTATTACCCATCCAAAATATTACATGGGCATATTTATATTTAAAAATACTTATTTTAGCTGAAATAAGTATTGTTCAGACGTAACTGGATATCCTATGTTTCATCTGGCAACCCCACTATCAAGAGATTCAGGAATAGGGTTGGGTTTTACAGCTTAGTGAATTCAGTAAGAAAATTAATTCCACAAAACTAGTGAATAGGAATTTTAAAAAATATATAAAGTTTTAACTGCCAGAAAAATACTTTAAAAATGCTAAAGGATCCACTGTATCCTACCTCTTTAAATAATCAGGGATGCCCCCCACCCCCACCTTCCCCCCCTCAAGCTCGCACGTTAGGGGTACTCAAGAAACAGCTAAACATTCCTGATGCTTCCACCCTGCCCCAGACCTGATGAATCAGAGGAGGATTTTTTAAAGATGCCCCATAATTCCAATGAGCAGTCAGATTAGGAAGCACTGGGCTAAGAGGAAAGGAAGAAAAGTTAGGGTGTGGTTGAGATGCGTGATGGTTTTAACACAGGCTTCCTGTACCTTACTGCACGATGGATTCACCCGGGGATTTTGTAAAAATTCCTAAAGCCTGGCACCCACCCCCAGACACTGCAGTGTAATTAGTGCTGTGGAGCCTGTCCAAAGCCTGGACATCAGGATTTGTCAAAACTCCCCAAATATTTCTAATGTAGAAAAACTGGGGCAACCACTCTTCAAACCTAATACTACCTATACTTCTGTTTCTTAGGAAGAGAGCACCACTAATGGCTTTTGTGGGAGGAGGAATGAAATCTGACCTCCCAACCCTATTTAAAAATAAATCAGATGTTACTTTTTACACCTATTTTTCTGGCCAATCACAGTGCTAGTGCTATAAGCCTAGCACTTTGCAAGGCTGAGGTGGGTGGATTGCTTGAGCTCAGGAGTTTGAGACCAGCCTGAGCCAGGTCAAGACCCCATCTCTACTAAAAATAGAAAAATTAGCCAGGCGCCGCAGTGGGCACCTGTAGTCCCAGCTACTTGAGAGTCTGAGGCAAGAGGAACTCTTGAGCCCACGAGTTTGAGGTTCCTGGGAGCTGTTACTCCATGGCACTCTACCCAGGGCAACAGAGCAAGACTCTCTCAAAAAATAGTAAATAAACAAACCTATTTTTCCCTTATTGGCATGAAGGTTAAAGCCTTGGGAATGGAATGTTTTCAAAAACTTAACTCTGGCTCTGTTTATAGGATGGTCGTTAATCCTTTTGCCAGTTTCCTAGATCAGAGATGACAGTCACCCCAGAACCTTCCATAACTCCCCGCATTCCTTCATACGTATTAATGATGATTACACACTCACGTAACTCAGAAGCCATATTTTGTTTGAATGTAGAGATTGCTCAGTGAACATACTGATGGACCAAGATAAGGGGAAGAGTATTATGCTAACCTCCAGAAGAACTCACAAGGAGAAAAAAACATACGATCTGGGCCTTGCTAATTCAAATGTAGCTAGTTACAAGGGACACTGAACCTTCTTACAAATTGCTAAATGCACACTGATCCCTGGAACTGTTAGTCTTTCAACATTTAAAAGGTTATTCACTCCCAAGAGATCATTCAGCCTTGATCTGACATGGAATGCAAGAGCATTACTTTAGTGCCAAAAGCTGATAGATCTAAATTTCCAAAAGAAGCATGCTTCGTGGGAGGACAGAGGCTTCACCCCAGCTGCCTGCGTAAGGGGAGAGCCGGAGGAAGATATGACTGTCAGAGAAGACACCTGATGAGTTCCAGAACTTCAGCTTAGGGAAGTATTTCGCAAGACTGAACAATTTATCAAAAGCAGCCAAATACTGCCCCAGTATGTAGCGTGTCATGGGTGAGCTGATAGGATTCATTTGTGATGAAGGCAGCGTCCCACCATCCAGCCAGGGAGTGGGGAAGTAAACAGAACCAGCAAAACAGTGACTAATACAAAGAAAGGCGGTTACCTACTACCAGGGCCGCCTGAAGTTTCACACCATGGTAGGAAGAAACAGTGACTTGCCTGTCTGTAAAGGGTATTTCAAACCCACAAAACGCTTCCTCATTCCTCATATTTGGGGAAAACGTTGGACACAGAAAATTACTTCTTGAAAACTTCTAACATTTCTCATGACTGTGCTTTGGGCCTTCTGACTTGCTTAGTTGACCATTTCATAAAGTCCTTCATTAAAGGACTTTAAGGATCATTGAAATTATATGCCCTCTTCAATATTTTCTAAGTTGGAAAATGAACAGGGCAAGATGGGTCAGATTTGGTTTGAAGGAGCTACGTGGCATAATAAAATATTAGGAAAGTTCATGGCTCGGCGCCTGTGGCTCAAGTGGCTAAGGCATCAGCCACATACACCTAAGGTGGCGGGTTCAAATCCAGCCCAGGCCTGCCAAACAACAATGACAGCTGCAACCAAAAAATAGTCAGGCATTGTGGCGGGCGCCTGTGGTCCCAGTTACTTGGGAGGCAGAGGCAGGAGACTCGCTTGAGCCCAGGAGTTGGAGGTTGCTGTGAGCTGTGAAGCCACGGCACTCTACCCAGGGGGACAGCTTGAGGCTCTGTCTCAAAAAAAAAAAAAAAAATTAGGAAAGTTCATTAAGGATATCTCTTGCTTTAAGAAAACTTACTATGTTGAAATTCAGTATTTCCATGAAAGTGAACATTGACTTTAGCCCAGGATTCTTTGCTTTACAGGTCTCTCTGATAGGGTTATTTCATATACTAAGTTCCCTAGTATATTTAAAATGCTTGAATTACAGATACTGCATCAATAAATAAATTCTCAGTGAAGCAGTATTGGTTCAAATGTGGGACAACTACATTGTCATAGCTGAATGAAACAATTAAAATTTCAGAGGGTATCAGATACCTCACACTACTTATTTGGTATACTGTCTCAGAGACATTTATTTCATATAAACTAATTAGGAAATACTCAGCCTTTTTCACTCAGGATTAAGAACAGCAATTTTTTTTATAAGTTACTTTGATCTCTGAGATCAAAGAGTTAATAGATGTCCCCCCATTTGAATCAATGAATTATATTTAATACCAGTGAGTTGAGTATGCATTTATTTCATTCATTTGTCAAACTTAGCTTTAGTACCTAGCATGTCCCAGATACTCAGTGGCAGAAAATGTTGTGAGTAAAACATACATAGCCTTTTCTATCCTCAGAGACCTTCCAGTGTAGGGACAGAGGCAGACATAAGTTACACAAATCCCTACCAGCTATTACAGGTGTTCTGAAGGATAAGCGCAGGGTGCTATGACCTGTATGTAGGACATGCCCAAGGCCAGGGATTCAGAAAAGGAGCTCCAGAGTGAGTGGCATTTAAGCTAAGGCAATGTTCTTAGCAAGAACAGCTCCCATGCATGGCATTATGGTCTAAGTGCTTTGAAAGTGTTACTTATTTAAGCTGCATGATGATCTGTTGAATTAGGATGATCATCACATTTTGTACATGGGGAAGCTGAGGCTTAGAGAGGCCAAGTAGCTTGTTTCAAGGTAGCCATATCTAGGTAGTAACGGGGGCTGCAATGGAACCCAGATGCTGACTTCAGAATGCTTAGCCCTCAGTGGCAGGGTTTCTCCAGAGAAAAGAATGAGATGAAAGAATTATAACAAGCAAAGGGAGGAAAAGAGCGTTCCAGATGGAAGATAACTATGATCTCGAGTACTAAAAGTGTAGGTCGTAATGAATTTGTGCATTTGGCTAAACTAGCTCAAACTACCAACTAACTATGTCTCAAGAGAACTGAAGTTCTGTCCTACAAGGAGGCTCCCTTCCGAGAAAATATTTGCAAAGACTGTCACCTAGTGGCAGCAGGTGGGAGATAGTTTTTGAGCTAGTACAGGGGAGAAGCGGCCGCTTTTAAGGCTAATGTGCTGTCTTTTGATTGAATCCAAATTTTACAGAACAAACCATTTTATTTATATTAATACGTCTTTGTTCATCTTTTATATGTGTATTTTGTTTTTAAAACAAATGTATTTAAAATAACAAAAAATAAAATAAGTTTCTTTTTTTTTTTATTGAATGGTAACTGTGTACATTGATGCACTCTGGGGGTACAGTGTGGTGTTTTCACACACAATCCGAGACACTTCCATCAAACTGGTTAACATAGCCTTCATGTAACTTTCTTAGTTATTGTGTTAAAACGTTCATATTCTACTCATAGAAAGATTCACTTGTACCCTTGTAAGATGAGCCACAGAAGGGAACCCTTGAATCTCTCTCCCTCCACCCTCTCCCCCTCCCTCCCCCCCGTATCCTTAGGTTGTTATTAGGTTATAGCTTTCATATAAAAAGGTTTAAATTAATTTAATCCTCCCAGACACAACTAGAACATGAGTAAGCCATGAGGGCTGAACTGATACCTGCTGTGCTCATGATTTAGCTCTAACTTCCCCCGCTGACTGGCGCCACTACTGCACGAGGCTGGTTGGCGAGAGTTTATGGGGGTCAAGTACACCAGCCTGTTATCAGCTTTTGACAATGATACACTGTGTTTGTTTGAAGTGGAATTTGCGAATAGTTGCACAGCTCATGGGTAGTTTTTAAATTCTATCTGCTTAACAGCCCATCATGTCAAAGAAGATCAAGAGAACAGTGAAGGAAGAAAACAGATTTTTTAAAATGAGAATTGGGATTGCAATATTATCTTGTTTCTGCCAAAGATAAGATGATTTGCTTGCTGTGTAATACTGCAGTATTAACACTAAAGAAATTCAGTGCTGGCTTGGCACAGTGGTTATGGCTCCAGCCACATACACCACGGCTGGTGGGTTTAAACCCAGCCCACACCAGCTGGACAACAATGACAACTGCAACAACCACCAAAAAGTAGCCAGGCATTGTGGCGGGAGCCTGTAGTCCCAGCTATCTGGGAGGCTGAGGCAAGAGAATCGCTTAAGCCCAAGAGTTGGAGGTTGCTATGAGCTGTGACGCCAGAGCACTCTACCAAGGGTGACAAAGTGAGACTCTGTCTCAAAAAAAAAAGAAAGAAAGAAAGAAATTCAGTGCTCCTTGGCATTACAACACTCATAAGGACCACAAATATCTTAGAGGGAGAGCTGCAAAAGGTTGTATCGCAGAAATTAAAAGATGAAAAGCAAAAGCAAAGACAATTCCTTCAAGCAGCACTAAGACTTGGAAATCACGCCAATGAAGCAATTTATAAAGCAGCTTATGTACTCGGGGAAACAAAGGGAAACCTTTCAGTGACATAGAAATTGTGAAGGAATGCATTGTCAAATGTTTAGACCCCGATAAGGTTTCAAAATACAAAGAATGGCCTCTTTCAAGAAAAACCATAATTGGTTGACATCATGAATTAGCCTTCAAATTAAGAGAACAACTTCATGTGATACATTGAAAGGAAAATATATATTATTCAATTGCTTTGGATAAATCAACTGATACTACTGACTTGACTCAGGCTTTATAGTTCATTCAGGTCACAATAGGAGATTTTCTTTGCTCCAAAGTGCCTCGCTTTGGGCACTCCCTTTTCTTTTTTTTTTTAAGGAATAAAAGAGAATGTATTTAGCTTTGTGAGGCTTTAGTTTCACAACGTACATACCATTGGCAAAAGAAGGTCCTAAGGTTTCAGACGTTGCTTAATTAAGAAGGTAAATATGTAGTTTGATTTTATGAGGCTTTCAGACAGTTTGAGAAGGTTAATGGTTATTGGGATTTCCATATATGATCACAATCAAAACAGTAAAATAAACCAAAGAGTAAGACTTTGATACCCCCCAAAGCATAATAAATTGCAGTTTCTACTGAGGCATTTATTCCTGTGCTATAGTCATTTTTCCAACAAGAATGCCCATCAGAAAGTCCTATGCTACATCTATTTTCTTTTCTTTCTTTCCTTTTTTTTTGGCCAGGGCTGGGTTTGAACCTGCTACCTCTGGCATATGGAGCCAGTGCCCTACTCCTTTGAGCCATGGGTGCCACCCGCTACATCCATTTTCTACTTTACGTTCTTTTACTATGCTTTGAATGTAGGTACACATAATCTTTTGTGTCATTTCCTCAGTCTGTTTTTTTTTTTTTGTAAAGTCTTCATTCCCCTTAACATTACAATGTCAAAATATTTTTTCAGTTTTTTGCTTTGTTTTGTTTTCTTTTGAGACAGGATCTTGCTCTGTTGCCTAGGCTAGAGTGCAGTGACTTCATCATTGCTCATGGCAACCTCAAACTCCTGTGCTCAAGTGATCCTCCTGCCTCAGCCTCCCAGATAGCTGGGACTACAGGCACACCACCATAGCCACATAACTTTTTTTTATCTTTTATAGGGATGACATCTTGACAGGTTACTTAGGCTGGCCTCAAACTCATGGCCTGAAACAATCCAGCTGCCTCAGCCTCTGAAAGTACTCGGATTACAGGTGTCAGCCACTGTGCCTGGCCTCCTCAGTCTTATTAACTTAGGCACCTATTTTACCTTGGCTATATTTTTATCATTTAGAGTAGGATACGCTTATTAAGCCCATTGTACTCCAGTAACCAGTGAATGAAAAAAATATTAGAGAATTAAAAACAAGTAATGGGGTCCTTAATTCACTGATCCTTATCCAATTTTAGGAAAATCATGTCCTTTATGAACACAACATGGGAAATAGACATCTTCAACATCTTTCAAGATAAATGTTGTGAAGGTGGACTCAATTTGGTAAATTTCCTGAGTGCACGTGCTTTCCATGACAGGAACAGGAAGGGTTTATTTCTCAGATTGAAGGTGTTAACAGACCCAGATGTTCTCATTTCTTTTCATTGTTTCTTGCATCAACAAATTCTGTCTGCTAAAGATACTACTTTAAGTGACAGTTTGCAACAAGTTATAAGTATTGTTAACTATATTCCTGCAAATGCAACGCTTGTCCTCAGTTTCATAACATGCTAAATGAACAATGAGGTATTCAGTGTGAGTTTACCATATTATTCTAAAGTGCACTGGCTCCCATGAGGATGAGTGTTAGCCAAAATTTTATCTCTGTGAGAATAGCTAGTTAAATTTTATGAAGAGCAGATTCAGCCATATGAATTATTTAAAATTTTCTATAGAAAAGCAGCACTGCTAGGTGATATCAGATCAAATAGAAATGACGTGAGTATTTCTTTGAAAAGTTAAACTAAGTGTATATATGATATGTGCCCCCCTAAATCCAAGCATTTAGAAAAAAAAAGTTATCTCTTTTCAAAACACTTCTTCAAATGGAAATGTCAGATGAATGTTTCCCCCAGTTAGCAAAGGTCGTTGATGAGCAGGATGATACAGGCGAATCTTTGAAGAATACGCAGCTGCTTGGAGACCTATTAATTGGAGAGTACAATGCAGGAATCATTGTCTTTGAGAATCAGGACATCACGTTCAAATTAGCATTTCAGCCTCACCTCGCTGCTATTACTAAGGCACCTACAGAAGTAGAGATAGAATTGATTGAACTCTCAGTAGATGACATTTTAAAGTTTTTGCTTGATGCTAAGATAGATCCAATTGAAATATGGAAAAATGTAGTAGACTACCCACACCTTCAGCAACATGCCTGAAAAATGATTTCTGGCTTTTCAACCACTTATCACATTCCCCTACCTGACCCAAACCAAAACACACTTATGGTCACAAATGACTGATACCCTTCCAGAGGATCAACTGGAACTGGGACCTCCATCCTGCAACCAGATATGTAAATGCTTTCCAACAAAAAGCAGACACCACAAAGTCATTGCAAGGTAGGTTAACTTTAAAATTAACATGGTTTTCATTTCCTATCAAGTACATAGTAGTTATATTTTTACAAATTAATGTACATTTTTAAATATATCTAAAAAAGTTTATTGACTGCAGCCTTGTTTGATTACAGGTGAGTTAATGCAGCCTTCCAAAATGAAAAGGTTCCCCAACCCTACGTTTTTATTTCTGAGCAGGTGTATCCGGCTGCTGAGTTGGAGATGCTGACTCATCGATTTCTTTGTCCCTTAGAGAAAGAACGAGGACTATAAGTTTTATCTCATCCCTCTATGACATGGGCCAAATAAATTGGGGTCAACAGAATAGTGAGTGATATAAATCATGGATAATGAATATGATTTATTCAGCAGAGAAGATTTGGGTCACTCTACTGGATAAAGAACCCTAATTAGTTGGGGTGCTGTCTCAAAATAAAGGAATATACAATGGGTACTGGAAGGTAGGAGCTCATAGGTATTAGCAACCACTGTCTTGTGAATGGCGGCAAAAACTAGGCCTCTCATTTTTTGATATATAAATATATCATATATCTTTAACTAGGGTGGGTATTTTTCTTGGCAAGTAAATGATTACTAATACATAACTGAAATAAACACACAGTCACCTAAACACTACATTTGAAGATAGGTCCTTTAAGGTTAAATGAGGTAAGAGTAGAGCCCTAGTTGGCTCGGCACCTGTGGCTCAAGTGGCTAAGGCGCCAGCCACATACACCTAAGGTGGCGGGTTCAAATCCAGCCCAGACCCACCAAACAACAATGATGGCT